>NC_046166.1:21182681-21492028 GCF_011064425.1 Rattus rattus | reverse complement strand
CCTTTATCAAAGTTGCCTTGGTCTTGATGTCTGCTCACACAATGGAGACACTAAGATACCATGCAAACAGCAAAGATCTAAACTACAGTATCTCAGACAATGACGAGGCGTTCCTGTTTTGTCCTGCTGTTATGATAAAGCACTCTGACAAAAAGCAACTTATGAAAAGAAAGAGTTTACTCTGTTTATTCTTCCAATTAATGGCCCAATATTGAGGGAAGTCAGTGCAAAAGCTCTGAGAAGGAAGCCAACGCACAAACTGTGGAGGTGCACTGCTTCTGGGATCACTCCCTGTCTTATGGCACTGCTCCACAGTGGAAGACCTTCCTGCATCAAGCCAATCCCACACAGACATGGACACAAGCCAACTTGTTCTAGGCAAATTCCTCAATTGAGGCTTTCCTTTCAGACAACTCTAGGCTGTGCCAAGCTGTTAAATTTGATACACAGGAGTTGGAAAAATTGACACTGATTCTGAAGGCCATTCTACTACAAACAAAACAAAACAAAACAAAACAAAACAAAAAAAACAAAAAACAAAACTATCCAACACCATTGAGTGTTGCAGATAAATCTCTTGTGAGTCAACCCACAGGTCAAGGTTCATTGTTACTTAACTGCAAGAAGGTATCAGAGCCGCCCCAAATTTCAGCAAGCACTGGCCTGATTAGGTCTGGTGGTGTCAAGCATCCTGAAGCTGCTATTTAACAAAATTCCAGTGCTTCGACAACCTGGACTGAGCCTTCGGTGCACTAGGTGGAAATTTGTTACGTATCTTGTGCTTGGGTTTATATTTCTCCCTGCTAAAGGCCTATCTCTAAAAGCTAGAGCTGGGATCACAAAAAGCTGGTGCAAACCAGAGTGAAATTAATGAAAGTTCCCTGGAAAAAAACCAATTACGCAGAAAACTGAAATTTCTTAAGAACTTATTACTTAAATAAATATTTAGATCGTTAATGAGTGTTATTAGTAAGTATGATAGGGAATTTGATAAAACCCATTAAAGATGATTATCCTAGGGAAATTCTAGAAGCTGACAAACTGTAATTGAATCACTAGGTTTTTATGTTCAGCCTCTGAAATAAGGGGCCAGGATGAATAGGAAGAGAATTTGATTAATGACACGCCTTGGTAAATTCCTGAAGGCAAAAGGAGGCAGTTTTAGGAATCCTGATATTGTTGTATTCTTTATAGAATTGTAATAAAGACAGGAATCGTACTGAAACGAGGGTTCATGACAGACACACAGAGGAAAACATTGTGGCTCAGTGAACTGTCTGCCTCCCTGAGCAGACCTATCAGACAAGAACATTTCTGATATTATAACAACAACAAATATACAGCCTTTGCTCAAGCAAGGGGCTGCTCAATATTTTAATAATCAAAGAAAAAGAATGGTGGTTTTGTGGCAAATATAAAAGGAATATAGAGGAAGGAAAGGAAGAATTAAATAAGGGTCAGAAAGATTGAACTTTTGTAAAAAGTTTGATATAACAGGTAGTAGGAAATAACTTTTGATCTATTAATTCTGTGCCAAAATGAAACAGGATCAAATTCAAATAGGTTCACCGCAAGGCTTTGTGACACCAATCTTAAGGAAGAAGGTACTGAGTTAAAAGAAAGTTGATCACAATGTTAAATTTTAGCTCTCATAAAATCGCTGTTTGCCTGCTTTGTTCCTCTTCCAATATTCTTTGTAATCAAAAAAGACTTTAGAAGCAAATGTATTTTAAAATGCTGTGTAATCAATGAATAAGGTTTATGAAGAAATGATTTTGTGATAATAAATGCTTGTGAGAGACAGGTTGTCAGAATAGGTCAAGCCATACAGGGATATGCTAAGTCTCAGTCCCATCTCTCATGAAATGAAACTGAATGACATCTACATATGATCCTTCCCCCTTGTTTCGCTTGCATCCAACTGCTCCAAGCTCTGCCCTCAGCCTGGGCTGGGCCCTGACAGTAGTCATCAATGAAAAGGCAAAGCCCTGTTCCAGCAAGACTGTAACTCCTCAAGTGGTCAGGTGATTGCTAACATTTTCAGCAATAAAGTTTGTTGTTGTTGCTGTTGTTTTGGCTTTATGTTCTTTCCTGAGACAGGATTTCTCAATGTAGCTCTGCCTGTCCTGGAGCTCACCCTGTAGATCAAGCTGGCCTGGAACTCAGAGATCTACCCTGCATCTGCCTCCCAGATGCTGGGATTAAAGGCATTTCCCCACCACTGCTGGTTTGGGGCTATATAACTATTACACCTCAATGATCTCCTGTATATATAAGCATAACTCTTAAGGTTGAAAACCAAAAAAGATGAGTGAATCATGCTATGTTCATAATCGATTCATTACGGTCTGGAACCAAGGCATATCCCTGAGGGATCCCTGAGGGTGCACTGACCCTTTGATATGTTGCTGGACTGACGTTTTGACTCTTCTTTAACACAGACTCTTCATAAAGGATGGTAATATTCCTGTGATATCTTTGTCTGTTTTAAGATCAGGTTGATAGTACTGTCACTAAGAACTGTCCCTTTCCCATTTCTTTACATCTGCAATACACTTTATAATGAGCCATGCAATGAGCTTTTCATTTAGAGAGATCTTTCATTACTGCATTAATGTGCCAGCAGTCTATTCACAGTTTATACTCCTCCCAGAGTTTCAGTGAATTCAGCCTAGGTGAATTTTTCATTTCACCTAAAATATCTAATCTGTTGACATACAATTATTGACAGTGTTTAGTTAGCTTCCCTTTATTTCTACAAACTCGATCAATCACACTGTACCTTGTTATGGTGTGAAAATGTCACTAGTATGGGAGTGCAGAAGTGGCTCAGCGGTGAAGAGCACGGATTATCCTTCCAGAAGACCTTGATTCACTCCCCAGCTCCCACATGGCAGTTACAACTGTCTGTAACTCCAATCCCATGAGACTTCACACCCTCACACAGACACACACACAGACAAAATGCCAACGTACATTAAATAAGTCATTAATATTCTTAAAAATGAAAGAAAACATCACTGATACCACAGAAGAGTAAGTTCTTGACCTGTGAATCCTCTAGTTTTTATTGTCCTATTCATATTTTTGCCATGTTATTTTCTTTAGTTTCACTGGTTTACATGTGTTATTTGTTTCTAAATGGTTTAGATGGCTGACTTGGACTCATTCTTCCTTGCTGAATGGCCCAAACAACAAATTTACTACATAGCATTGCTACAGCTCTATCTTAAAAGAGGTTTTAACATGTTTTCATTTTCATCTCAAATGACTTCTCTATTTCCTTTGTGAATTTGTTCTTTGACCCATTGTTTATTTAGGAGTATACTGCTTAACATCCATGAATTTCCTTCAGTCCTTCATTATTTCATCTCATTTTATAGAGATTATGCTTTGTATAGTTTCATTCTTTTTGTATTTTTCGATTTGTTTTCTCCCTGTTAATGCCCTGTGTTTTTGCATTTGCCCCTTGTCTTACAGGATGGAATATGGATACAGATACAGTCTTGGAAGAGATACATAGCAGGGCCAGCAAGGTGATCAGGAGCAGAGGTCTCTGTTCTTTGTGGGGCTTAGACATTCAACCTATTTTGCACATGTCTGCTTCTTCACCAGTCTTTCCTCCTTCCCTCTCCCCTCTCCTTCTCCCCTCCTTTTCTCCCCTCTCTCTCCCTCCCCTCCCCTTCCCTCCTCTTCCTCCTTCCTCCTCCTCCTCTCCTCTTCTTCTTCCTCCTCCTCCTCCTCCTCCTCCTCTTCTTCTTCTTCTTCCTCTCTCTCTCTCTCTCTCTCTCTCTCTCTCTCTCTCTCTCTCTCTCTCTCTCTCTCTCTCTCTCTCAAGCAGAGCCTAAGTAGATTCATTTAGGAAAAAGAGGATAAACTCAAGAGTGACAGAAAAGCAGGTCCCGTGTGGGCTTCTACGGCAGCTTTGATTACAGTCATGGCTGGTTCAATCACTGCCATTAGAGTCAACTCTGAGCCCTTCTCTCCTACAAGTAGGGTAGGTACCATGGAATGGAAGATGAACATTACAACTTCTTAACCAAAGGCGTGGTCTCTTGGAAATAACCCCATCCCCACTCTCTGGCGACCTAGTAAGCCACTATTAGTTATTTCTGAATAAAAATTATCACCCAGAAAAACCCAAGGGAGTAAGAGCCCTCTATCAGAATCTCCTCTCACTCAGAAAACAGCAGGTTTTAGGAGGTCTGTAGCGGAGCTGGAGGTTGAAGACCCAAAGAATGAAAGGTTTTACTAAGCCCTTTCTAACACTGTGCCTCCAAGGGTTCTACAATTCCACGTGCCATGGGGGGGGTGGGATTCAAACACTCCCATTTGGGAATTACAACATCCCAGGTGCCTATATTCATTCAAAATGCTACATATGACTGGATGTGTTTATTGCTATAAAAATGTCCTACTTTTCTGTAGGAAAAGAACGCTATCTGGAAGGCTACTCTGCAGTAGCACCTTAATCTCTACTATTCGGAAAGGAGAGGGAAACTTAAAATTCTCTTATTGTGTATGGGACACACTATATTTTTCTAAGTCCTATATTAAAAGCTAAAGTTTAAAGATTTAAAATAGTTTACAACCTTGTGGGTCCTTCCATTCCTCCTTGTAGTTACTATCATTAATTTGTTTAGTAACCTTTTCTGATCAATTTTCTGATATTTAAGGAAATCTTTATTAGCTGACTTGGAGCTAAATGAGCAGAGACTCGGAAATCACAAGAACAAAGAGTCTGTCAGGGCTCTAAGTCATGGGACATGATTTGTTTTTTAAGAAGCTATTTGTTTAATCTATCTATCTATCTATCTATCTATCTATCTATCTATCTATCTATCTACCTATCTATCTATCGCCCCACAGACGTTTTCCCTCCATCCTCCTCCCAACCCCCTTCCACACCTTCCCTCATCACCAAATCCATTCCTCCTCTTTTTCTCTTCAGAGAAGGGGAAGCCTCCCGTGGATATCAGCCAGCCTTGGCATATCAAGTTGTAGGAAGAAGAGGCATATCTTCTCCTACTAAGGCTAGATGAGGTAGACCAGTAGGAGGAAAGGGTCCCAAAAGCAGGCAGCAGGGTCAGACACCACCCCTGCTCCTGCTATTAGGAGTCCCACATGAAGACCAAGCTACACAATTGTTACATATGTGTAGAGGGCCTAAGTTGGAGCCATGCATGCTCTCTGCTTGGCAGTTTAATCATTGTGAGACCTGATGGGCACAGGTTAATTAATTCTGAGGTTTTCTTGTGTGGTCCTTTTCTCCCTCTGGCTCCTAGAATCCTTCCTCCCCCTCTTCTGCAGGCTTCCCCAAGCTCATCCTAATGTTTGGCTATGGGTCTCTGCATCTGTTTCCTGAGATGACAGCTATGCTTGGCTCCTACCTGCAAGTATAATATCATTAACAGGTAGGCTCCCTCTTATGACATGGGGCTGAGACATGATTTTAATGTTCTAGCAGGGAGTTTACTCCGTGGCTCCCGCTGGACTTCCTAGCTATGGAGCATCTTCAGTTCAGGCAGAACTTAAATGCAAGCTTAAATGCTCTCAGGTCTGTCTTTCTCGGTCATGTTAAGTTCTTCTAAGCTGAAACATACCAGAATTTATTTACCAAAGCTCCATTTGTGTACCATAGCCCCAAGTTTCCATTCTACATATTTTTAAATCTTATTTGTCACAACTTGTCACCCTCTGAAGCAATAACAATATTCAACAGCTGCCACCAAGTAAGGGAAGAGCCAGGGCAAAGAAGGGCAAATCCCAGGAGTGCGCAGGCAGACAGCTCACTGACAATCCTCGGGAAAGGAGGCTTGGGATCACTCTGTGTTCCTGCACCAGCAGACGTTTCTCTTCTGTTCACAGCTACAGTGATTTGTAAGGCAGTTGGTTTTGAACGTTGCTTCTCAAAGAACTGGAGAAGATGTAACAAGGTAACTAAAAGCACAGTGCAATGCCTGTTGACATTAGATGTTTTCATTTGTTTTCACTTGACTACACTCTAGACTGCTACAAGTCTGGGGTTAATTTCAAGAGTTCTGAAAATGGTGACTGCCTCTATCAGTGTTATATTAGAGCAGGTCTGCCAAGGTCCTTGGGGTCCTTGCTTTGCCATTCTGGAGATAATGTCATATTTCAGCATTCTTTAAGAAGACTCACAAATGAAATATTTAAAGACTATTGGGTAAGTACGCTAACCTAAGCTTGTAATCCCAGCATGTAGCAGGTACAAATAGGAAGATCAAGAGTTCAAGGCCATCCTCAATAGCAGTAGTTCCTAGATATCATGTGTCACAGGATATCCTGTCTCAAACTACAACAGAAATTACTGTATCAAGAATCCTTTCTCAGTATATAGAATTTCTACTGTAATGGGTCAGCCATCATTTTAGAAACTACTGGCATGCTTTGAAACACTTTAAAGCAATAGTAAAGTCTTTGGTGTCTTTAGTTTAAGAAAATCAGGGGTTGGGGATTTAGCTCAGTGGTAGAGCCCTTGCCTAGGAAGCGCAAGGCCCTGGGTTCGGTCCCCAGCTCCGAAAAAAAGAACCAAAAAAAAAAAAAAAAATCAGACTTCATTTACATCTATTTTTATTTGATTATTCATTTAGTAGCACCTTTGGTATAATTTCAGCAATGACTATACCCTTTCCACAGTGGTATTACATATGTCCACTGAACATGCACTCTGGGACAAATGGATGGACAATTCAGTGAGCTCCCGATCTCCATGATGTACTGTACCCCACTGCTTTAATTCAGCACCCTGGCCCTACCTTCGACTCTGATGGGAAAGCTACCTCTAGTTACTGACTGAATCTTAACCTTGTTAGGTGTAACAAAGATGCTACCAAGTTACAATAGTCTATATTCTAATAATTCTCTTCCCAAGTTGATATAACACCTTGAAGAAAGGTAGGCCTCTCTGAAACAAGGGTTAGCCCACAACCTCAGTTCCTTTTCGTGAGGTCAGTACAGAATGAAAATTTAGACACAGAGATGGACTTATTCACAAATCTGCAAGAACAATGTAGATGACTCCCTTAGAAATAAGGAAGGCTTTAATCCAAACCTATAAAGTAAAAGTATGCAAACAGAAAATACCACAATTATTAGGAATTTTGTTTGAATATTATATTTCCAACTCAAAATCTTTTTTTTTTCCAACTCAAAATCTTAAATGTTTAAATGGTCAACGTGTAATAAGAGGGTCAATGTATGTTCAGACCCTCTTATTACAGGTTCACTGATTTGGAGATTATACTGTACACTAATTATACTCTACACTACTACATGTGTGATTTAAAGTCAGTGGTGCGATCAGTGGAGATCAGAAGAGGGCACTGGATTACCTTGGGCTGGAGTGTCTTAGGCAGGGTTCTATTGCTGATTAAACACCGTGACCAAAGCAAGTTGGAGAGGAAATTCTGTTGTTGCTTTGTTTGGCTTTTGTTTGGTTGTTTGGGTCTTGTTAGTTGGCTGATTGGTTTTCCACTGTTCATCATTAAGGGAAGTTGGTGCTGCTTTCTGGTTTGCTCTTCATGGCTTGTTCATTCTTTGTCTGCTTTCTTATAGACAAGGGACCACCCACAATGTGCTGGACCCCCTATCAATCACTAATTAAGAAAAATACCCTGTAGGCTTGTTTTCAGCCTGATCTTATGAAGGCATTTTCATAAATTAGGTTCTGTCAGTTCAGATGTGACTTTAGTTTGTGTCATAGGCCAACCCATGGTGATAGGTGGTTGTGAGCTGGCCACTGTGAGGGCTGGGAACTGAACTTAGGTCTTCCAGAAGAACAGGAAGTGCTCTTACCAGCTGAGCTACTGCTCCAGCACCTAAAATAAATTTCTTTAAGAGAAGAGCCATTTCTTTAGGTATCATTTTAAGATGTACTAATTTTTTAGTGGAATTCTTCAGATAATTTACTTTCCAAATAAACAAATCTAGGTGTTTTAATTCAGTCCTAGTTCAAACTGTAAGTTAAAAGAACATTCTAAATTTCACTTGATTATGTTGAAGGAAAAAACATCCAAACTGTAGGTACTTACAAATGTGGCTTTTTTTAAAAAGTTTATGTATCTATTTATGTATCTATGTATGTATGTATCTATCTGTCCATCTGTCTGTCTGTCTATCTATTTATTTACTTGTGTGGGTTATTGGGGAAAACACAGAGACAGGGACTAGATCTTCTGTCCTAGAGGTAAAGATGGTTGTGAACTGCGGTGTAGGTGCTGGGACTTTGCCCTTAGGTTTTCAGTAAGAACAAGTGTTTTTAAATACAGCTTTCTCCCCAGCCTTTAAAGAAGTATGAAACAGACAAATTCTATAAATTTCTATAAAGAATCAGATGGCTAATATTTCAGGCTTTGCAGACCATATGTTCTCAATAACAACTGCTCAATATTGTCATCACTGCATAAAGATTTTTAAAAGTAGGTATGGATGTGTTCCAATAAAACTTTACACACACACACACACACACACACACACGATGAATTTTTGCTTGTGATTACTATTTTGCCCACCTGTGACCTAATATGAATTAGCACTGAAATGGATGAAAGATCCTAAAAGATCTAACCGCAACCTCAAGCGTTCCCTTAGTAGATTTTCCTCCACTCCATTAGACAAGCAGCTCTAACTGTTAAGCTATAAAGCATGAAAATGGGGGAACGGAGACTTGTGTTCACAGAGCTAACCCAAGCTCTAACTAAACAAACAAATAAAACAAAACAAAAACCTAGCAAAAAGGCATATTGCTCCAGACATAATATGGAGCCTTTTACTAAGCTTCAATTCTAATCTAGTAGCCTCTGACCTAGAAGGACCAGCAGAGCTAGAACTCTCAATGAATTATCCACCACGCATGTGGACCACAGAAGAGTCCAAGTTGGAGGTTGAAGAATTAGGTAGAGTAACCATGAAATTAGGTTAAGTAGTGTGAAGAGCTGGAACTCTGTGGGAAACGTGCTTTCGGAGAAACTAGCAGCTCTCATTGTCTATGGGTACAGCCCAGCTTCATAAATCGTGAGCTATTAGAACACAGCCGCATACCCTCCCACACAGTTCCACCTCCTCCAACATGCTACGATAAATGATGAAAAGTATACTATGGTTTGGTAATTAATTCAGTTAAGTAGCACTGCTATAAAGCTCTGGTTTTGCTCTTGTTTTGTTTGCCCTCTATTATGGAAGTGAAATTGTGTTATGCTGCCCTCAGGTGTCCATCTTTTTAGATGCACCATTGGAAGGCAAAGCAGAAGCCTTTCCATTTTCAAAGCAGTCTCTTAGACAGCCCTGGCCAACAATTCAAAACAGGACTGCTCATGTCTGGTACTGGGATTTTCCTTAGGTGGTCTTTAGCTCTTCAGGGAGTTCCATTAGCCCAGATAAGAAAGTTCATTAAAACTGTATATGCATATACACTTAATTATGTGCCTTAGTGTTTTCTAAAGAAATAGTGAATGGCTTTGCCTTTTCAGCTATCGATATTGCTATTCTGTCCCCTCCCTCCCCTTCTGTGTTTTCCTTCCTCTCCCTTCCCTAGGAGGTTTCCTCCTCACCATTTCTCCTATCAGATCCCTTGTATCCCACTCTTCTGCTTTAGCCTCTCCTAGCCTTCTTCAGGATTCACCTCCCTGTCCTTCTCTAAGGAGCTCCCCAGTCCTATTTCCCCTATGAGGTCACTAGTATACAAGCACCATTATACTGACTCAACAGATTATATTTGTACATATAAATACATATATGCATACAAAAACACATAATTTAAAAAGAGGCCATGGATTTGAAGGAGAGTGAGGGGAAATACATTAGAGGATTTGAAGGAAGGAAAGTGAAGGGACAAATATAATTAAATTATAATCTCAAAAATAAAGGTTTTTTTTTAAAAACGGGAGTCTGCAATATGAAGTATTTTCTTCATAAACCACAATCACAGATTTAAGAAGTTCATAATCTAACCAGGTGGTAGTGACACATACCTCTTTTAAATCCCAGCGTCTGGTAAATAGAGGCAAGCAGTTCTCTGAGTTCAAGACCAGCCTGGTCTACAGAGTAAGTTCCAGTATGGCCAATGTTACACAGACAAACCCTGTCTCAGAAATCATTAAAAAATAAATAAAAGGGAAATCCAACATAGGGATAGAAGCAAGCTTGGTGGGGTTTTCTGCACCTCTCCTGTAATATATTGCCACTGAATGTGGTAAGAAGACATTATATACTACATGAATTTTCAGTGCTGGAGTCCTTGTTCCAGGTTTTAATAAGCTCTGGCCTTTTTTGTTCTAATACTAAAAGCATTTACTGTTTCACTCACATTCTCTCACAAGTGTTCACTAAAGGATTCTAGGAGCTATATAACTTTTGACATATTGCAACAGCTTAATTATAAAAGCAACCAAAATCTAGCTATCCTCTATTAATTCAAACAGTAAAGGGACTCAGAAAAATGTAAATGCTACTATTTCCACTAAATTTTCTTAGGCCATAAAGTATAATTTATGATTAAAAAATTATGTTGTTCATTTAGTGAGCTTTAATGATCAAATAATGACTTTAAGCTTTCATTACATTCAACCCATAATGTAGAATGTAGTAAAACACTCAAAAAAAAAATAAAATAAAACAGTCTGTTTGTTTCTTCAAAAATTTAAGAGTCTAAATATACTCTAAGTTAGAGAAATGTCCAAAATATAGATTCTACCAGCATATAATTAGAACACTATGGATTATTTTTTTAATGTTGAGGAAATAAGACATGTTAAACTCTGTCAAAACACAAAGATTTAATTTTCCTCTTAACTTGGCTGACACGGGAGGAAATAAGTTGAGGCATGGAGAATAGAGATCCATCCAGCTTTCTATCACTGTCTCCATTCTTACTGTCCTCTCCAAGGGAGGGAGGGAGGAGGGGGAGGGAGGGAGGAAGGAGGAGGGAAGGAAGGAGTGGGGAGGGAGGAATGGATAAAGGTGACTCAAAATGAGGTCCACCTGTCTTTGTTATTGCACAAATGTAAAAACTCACAAAGGAAAGTAACGATTAATGTATTAGATAGATCCTCCAAGACCACCAAATGAGCCCACTGACTTCAGAGATAACCACGGTGACATATTTTATTCATGTTCCCTCTTTGCAAACAGGAAAACAAACATAAATAATGAAGTGAGGAAGCAGACAGAGGACTGGAAAAGGTTTCATTTTCAGAGGACACAGAACTGAAATTGACTAGCGCATAATTAAACTCTCGCACACTTACAGATTCATTCAGATTTACACAGGGGCCAATATGATAGTGAGTGGCACTGCATTCTAAAGGTCATTCTAAAATTAAACAATTTCAAGCCATGACATTTTTCTGTAAAAGTGTTTCACAGCTGAAGGCTGGATCTCCGTCTAGTCTTTCTGGTGATAAACTGATATTTTTGAAAACATAACAATGGTGAAAACAACTGAGCTAGAAACGCTCAGCTCCTTCCGATCCCAGCACACTGTGGCTTCTGTGGCCCTTCCACATTGGTGAGAAGTTTCACATGATGAGAGTCTGGCAAGCTATTATGGCTGTGACCTCTAATCAAGAGCAAAGGCATAACACCATAGCTATCAGGTCTCATCGTGAGGGGTCTCATATCAGATATTTACACTACAATTCCTAACAGTAGCAAACTTATAGTTATGGTGGCAACAAAATAATTTTATGTTTGGGAGGTCACTTCAAGACAAGGTCACAGAACTAGAAAGGTTGAGAACCACTGTCATAGGGAGAAGAGGCCATATGGAAAGGGCTGACTTAACAGAAATGACAGTCACAGTCAACATCCTTTATTAGACTTATAATGTGGGAGAGTTCCATAGCAGGGGACACCAAAAATACAGGACAGCATAGAGAGAAAGACAGAGGGAAGCTAGGAGGAAGGAAGGGAGGCAAAAGGCTCCTTATAGCAATAACCACAGATGCGGAAACTGCCAAGCACACTAAGTGCGGGGGCTTTGTGCGGAGGGCGGTTAAAGCCTTTGCACGTGGAGAACTTCTGGGAAGTGGAGAGTCGCTTTTCACGAGTGTTTCTCATGCACTAGTGAGTGACACGCACCCATGCACATCACAGGGGCGGCATTAAGTGGACTTGGTGAGTCATCAACTAAGAGGAAGACGTGAAGTTGGGAGGAGGACATGGGAGGATACAGAGAAAGTTGGAGGTAAGAAATCAGGTACGGATACGGTCATAATTTCATTGTGTACATGTGGGAGTCTTCAAGAATGAAGAAAAACAACACAATAAAAGAAAATAACAACCGCTGACGTAACTGAAAGCTCTATAGCTGTCTTCCTGTACTGAAAATAAACCAAATAATTATCTACCATTTAAATTGCTACAAAGAATTTGTTTTACTGGCTGCAAAAGAAACTCACTGCTGTGAGGGGACTCTTCCTATATTTTAATATTAATCTGTTACAAAATGTACACTTAATTCTTTTCCAACCAATGTAGTATATTTGTTAGGTTCTGCCCTATGTTTAATTCATATCTAAAAGCAAAGACAAGTGAGATGATGCCTCATGTTAAACTGTGACCTTCGTAAGCCAAGGACTGGGGATCCCTATGGGAACCGAGGAAGGCAGGAGCCTCTACCTCTTCTCCTACAGCACTTGGTGAGTGGATCCCACCAAGGCTGAGGAGCCCCAAGAGACGCTGGGCAAATTTGCTGCTGAAAATCACAGACGAAGATATTAAAGAGTAAATTCCTGTCACTAAGTTATCTAAGTAGCTTCCTCGCTGCAGAGTCTAATCACATTTTGAGTTTGGACAGACACTGGGTTGCATATTTCTTGAGATTTGCTAGCTGTGGATTTGTGGATTTGGTCAACAATGCTCATATTAGCTCATTCTTCAATGCAGGTCACATCTGTGTTTAAGTTTCTTTCCCCAATCACCATCCCATCACCATGAGAATATCAGTCCTACCTGCTCGCCTGTCTTCCGACCAGGCAGCAATCATGCTGGCTGGCAGAAGAAGGCCTGTGGGGATGCTGAATATGCTTCAAATATAAGAGAGATACTTACTCTTAGCCAATAGAACTCATCTTAAACTTTGTCCAAAGAGAAATGATAAAACTTATTCTATGTCAAATATATTCATATATTTATATATATATTTATATATTATAGTGTTTCCAATAAAGTCTAAACAAAAGTGTCAATCTTACTTCCATATTCCAAGCAATTGTAGCATGCTTAGTACTCAGTACAGACACTTAATCCCATATACATTTTACAGATAATTAAATATTAAAAAAAAAAAAGGGATTACTGAACGGGTCAGCCATGTTATCACAGCTACAAGGAATTTACTTAATCTACAAGAATGCTCAAAGGCCTGTATAAATAAGATCCTGTTGCTGACATACTGACAAACCATTCGTTTATATTTTAAAGCAGAGAGTAAATAGCAGCAATGGATTTCTCTGGAAAGAAATATATATATATATATTATCCCAATATATCCTTCATGTTTTTCCTTAGCTTATTTAATGGGGCTTAACTGGAATGCAATGCTAATTTTTAAAACCTTGATGATGCTTTTCTGCAACTGCTTCTCGGTTACCTACTAAACATGCCTTCAGTTAAATGTGATTAATGGTAACCAGCCTAGTCACTATAGGAGCATTGCCTAAACACATCGTTCTCATTGCCAATGCCTTCCCAAATGGTACAGAACTTAAAACCGTATAGGAACACTGCCAGTGTTAGGTGAGTGAGAGGCTACCTCAGACAAAGACAGGAAAGTGTTGCAGCATGTAATGTGGAGCTGCCTTCTAGAAGCTGTTACATTAGTATTCATTCCATCGCATTAGTGAAAACAGCAGGATGAACAAAGGTCTGGACCAACGCATTTGCATAGCATCATTACTTAAAGGAAAGACTCACAAAACCAGGCCAAAAACAAAAACAAGCCCGAATATATTAATCTTTCCAGTTAGCCCTTCCCTGTAGGAAGCATGAGGACAAGCTGGATTTAGCATTTCTTAGGCAGTCATGCTGCTGTGTAGCGGTTATGGCACAATGGTACAGAAGAGAAGGGAAATGGCTCATTAGTTTTCCCCACAGGGTTATTCTGGCACTGGAGCAGATGGGATGGTGATGGCCTATGCGGTATAGCAGTGAGGCAAAAGGAAGAAGCAAACACTAGAAAGAATTCACTCATCTTCTGAATGATTCCGCCTCAGAATGGCCATGCTAACCAGTCACACACAGACTAGAATAAGTCAGGCAATCATGATGCAAGAGAACCTACATCCAGAATTATAGACACTTACCACCTAGAAGGAAAGTTTATTTTTAAAATGAATCCAGAGGGAAAAATAAGGGAAACAAAAACATTTTCAGATGGTTAGTTCTTCTGATAGCAACTATACTTTCCACAGATTCAGACTAGTATGCACTGTCTAATAGAGAAAACTACTACACAAAGCATGAGCGCTCGACAGTCCTGAGTATACAGTCTATACTTTACACATTCACCGAAGGCTGACAACTACCCACCCCCAAAATACAATCCAGGCAATGACCTAGAGAATTTACTGTAATTATAATTCCCTCTTTTTATATCAATCACTTGTTACTTTAGACAACTGTTAATTTTCTATATTTGGGACAACTAGAGGTAACATTAAATTATTTTTCGTCCCAGGTGCAAAGGAAAGGAAATAACTTCTTGTTTACTTGCTTCTCTTTGCTTGGCAGTGAACCTCTAAGCTGCCCTTGCTGGCCTTGAACTCTCAATGCTCCTACCTCAGTTCCCCAACATCTGAGAGTCCAAGAGTGTGCTGCACGCCCAATGCATGCTGCTTTGCTGAACTGCCTTCATTCCTTAAGAGATCTGAAGCTGGGATTGGACAGATGGTCTGGCCCTCGTGACTCTGAAGCTGTGGCGACAGACCAGGATAGCCACAGTGTGGCAGCATTCACACAGCGGGTGACAGGAATAAAAATTAGACCTTACATCCATTCTTGCTGCTTTATTTCAAATTATTATGTGCAGTAAGATGTATGCTTAGCTCAAAGTACTATTAAAACATTATTAGTGTTTTCAAAGCAATCCATGACTTAATAACAATAAATATCTCAAATCTAACAAATTTTATGGATATTGTACAATAACCTCCACATGTTTCAACAAGAATGAAATATTAGTACATTTTTCCCATTATCAGACATTTCTCAAAAAACGAAAAACACACCATTTTATGTTGGTGGAACTTCAAAAACATCTATATGAAGAGGCTTCTTTAAGCCGAAAGTCACTGGATAAGTCAATGTCACATGGGCACATCTAAACTTGAAATGACCCTTTTTGACAAAAAAAGTTAAGCAAACAAAGTATGAAGTGGAAGGGAAAGAGGGACAGGAGGTACCTGTCATCACGGAACTCATAGAATCATGTTGTAAATACACCTACTGTCTGTCCATAGGAAGGGAGTGCACAACCCAGGGCCTGGTCTTCCACTTAAGCAGATAGAGAAAAGCTGGATACAAACGCTTCAAGGTGCTCACTTAGGGAGCTGTTACACCTTCATTTCTGTGTGACATGTCATTACCCTACTATCCAAGACGTCTTCATGAAAGTTCTAGATTCATAATGGGCATGATTTCTGGACACCTGTTACATGTCTGCAGCCTACCAAATTATTATAAATTATCCTTCAAAAATTGCAAAAGAGAACCTCTGAGTACTTTTACATTGGTTAAGATTGCATTAACAGTGTGATCTATCATTCAATTTCCCCTTTTCTGGGCTGATGGGGGAACCCTTTCTCCACCCTAGTCCTTGGAAATAGCTGGTTCAACTTAGAGATCACAGAAAGCTGCCCACTAACTTCTTTACAGAGGAGCTCTGAAGCATCAAGAAAACTGTGTGACCTTCTGGAAACCTGGAAAGGACAGTTGCTATACAGTAGTCATATTCAGACAGCGTCTACGATCACGAAGTAAAATACATTATATCAAGGGCCGATATATTTAATCATATAAAAACTTGATTTTTTTCCTTCCAAAATATATGAACCTAGAACTTTGTTCGAAATAAATATAGATTAGTTTATATTTACTTAAAATATTTTCATTTTCTCAAAGGTAAAGTTGATGATTAAAATGATAAAAGATTCATTTCTATTACAGGCAATAGTTTATACATTATAAATTTATGAAGTGTACGTTTCATTTTAAACAGGTGATGGGATAGTTGTTTTTGTGATGGGTTTTATTTGATATTGTAGTTAATTAACAAAACAGATGAGTTGCAGAATTCAAAAAAGACAAAATAGTTATACCTATTAAAACTTAAACGCCAGTTTCAGCTCTAACTTACACTGTCCTTCCAACATTACTTACCAAGCACTGGAATACCTAGCTACGAGATGACAAAGCAAAATCCCAAACAAGACTTCTGTCTGCCATGTGGTGGAGGAACCTAGTACAGAGTACATACATGAAGACCGTGCTAGCCTGTGGATACTTCTTTTTCTTCTTTTGGAAAATGCATTACATCTATCTACTTGGGAATGCTCTATGGACGAAGGCAAGGAGGAGCAGAGGAAACGATGTGTACCTGAAAAGCAAAGACAAGGTCGTGATGCTGCGGCTCGGATGAGACAGCACCATAAGCGCACACTTACATGGCCGTGCAGATCCGTGTTGAGGAGCATCAGAGCACAGGTGAGGCAATGAACTCCATCTGCAGAAGAACACGGCCCACGGTTAACACAGTGCGTACCAAGGCCTGAAAACCCAGAGCTGTCCTAAGCAGAGCTGCCTCTGTTTGCAAAGCGTGAGTGGATGAGTTAAGTCATAAACTTCCGGTGTACATCTACCGGCCCTCTGCCGAGCAACTTGGCTTCACGTGTGCAAGGACTGAATCAGTGCCCTTTACCACAGCAACTAGTCTGAGGCTTTACAGCACGGAAACAACCACGGATCGACATAAATACAGTCACAGAGACGAGTATTGTTTATCATGGCACACAGATGACTCTTCAGAAACAAAACTATAATATTGACGACATTAGGAATGTTTTACAGGAACACAGGCTAAGGTGGACAGACAGTTGATAGTTAGTATGAGAAACATACTGTGTGCACCATGATTCCATCAAATGTAAGTATTTCTAGAAGAATCCATCAAAATATCTGGATCACAAAACATTCCTTTTGATTTATATTTTCTCAATTTTCTGTAGCTTATAATATCAAACTGAAAATAAATCATTTAATGCAGATAAATAAAGGCTACTTTAGATAGAACTTTTGCCCCCTGCGATTTTGTGGATAAAGCCAAAAGTGAAACAATGAAATACTCTGGGAGAGTTAAAAATTAAATATTCAGGAGAAATGTGCCCAAAGCCTGAAATAACATTTCATACTTAAATGGGATTATCGCTTTCATCTTACTTTATACAGTAAAATAAAACTATAAATAGCTAAACATCTTATCTCCAAATATCAGAGTTAGCTCTTCTCTTTACTAATTCTTAACCCAAGTATACAAACTGATGAAAAAGTTTTAAATAAAGTGAAAACCATATTAATTTATGCCAAACATTCAGGAAAGAGCTTGTTTTCGAAAGCAAATCTTTACTTTGGTAATTGGTTTCTATGTCATTTATATTCCTAGCAGCATATTTAGTCCCATTCCCTTTGCTTCTCATACATTCAAACTGACTCTGGAATCACTGTAAAAGACAGCAGCCAACACGTAAATGCTCTTGTCGGGAGCATGTACCGACACCCTGCAAGCCTCGCTGTATGCAAGCATGTTAGCATTACCTGCATGCAAGCATGTTAGCATTACCTGTATGTAAGCATGTTAGCATTACCTGCATGCAAGCATGTTAGCATTACCTGCGAGGGGAATGAAAACAACCCTCTTCCACCTCTGGGTTTCTCTAGCTGGTGCTGACCCCGCGGTATGAATGGTCCAAGCAGTGCCAGTTCACATACAAGGACGTGACATTGATGACCAAGTACTGAGCTCACTCGCTGCAGCCTGAGGGAGTGGGCTGAGCGGGGACGTTGGTAACTGGCAGTCTCTATTCCTTGTCCATCTTAGCAATTTACTCCAGAATTCATGCATTTTTGAGAAATTTCCCATTTAAAAATAAGTATGTTTCACTTAAAACTTGAAATCATTCATGTCTGCAGTATTTTAAATGAAAACAGACCCTCCTTCAGGTAGAACTGTGGCTAAGAACAGCTAAATTTCACTTCACACTGTAAAAACAGTGCCACAAACAAACGCATACTCCATTAAAGCCGTAAGTGAAAGGTGGCTATAAAGATTTCGATTAATAATAAACAAGAGCACCAAAGATTCAGCAGAGTCCCGTTAAGATATATAAATATACAGAAGATATGACTGGCTAAACACCCATGGATTTCAAGAAGTATAGGGTGACCATAGAAGAAGGAGGAGGCCAATAATGAATTACTAACTGCTTTGCACATAACATCCCTGAACGTCCAAGCAGAGCCTAGAAAGACAACACACATAAAGCATACTGTCAAACTAGGAATTTTTAAAAAGAATAAAGAAATATGTTGCCATTAAACCTTTCTTAAAAAGATAACGACATGAGAAACCAAAACAAAAGGCAAATAGCACGAAATGAAAGTAGTGATTTCAACTTGCACTTCAATAAATGAACGAGAAGGAGGTAAATTAAATATAACTTGTGTTTTTACAATAAAGGACAACTTTTATAATGAGGAAAATAACCACAGTCGTGAAAGACTTGCAAGCTTCCCATTAGATTACCTTTTGAGGTGATAGTGTCTGGATTACAAGAAAAATATCTATTGGAGAAGTGTATCAATATTCGCTCACGTTCCTGGGTTTCTCCAACAAGAGAAAATGCTTTTAAAAAATACCTGAGAAAGAACAATAAAGGAGAAAAATGTTTAAGATGTTCACATTTTGTTATATTTGACAACTTAGAGAAATGTAAAGAACTAATTATACAATAACACCCTACAATCATGTCTCCCTATTCTCTAAAATATTCACTGGATGGTTACTAAATAAACAGATTGATATTTAAATGCCATAAAAACAATGTCCATAGGAGTGATGTCTTAGCAGGTAAAACCCACACAAGCCTGAAGACCGGAGTGTGGATTTCCTATGAAAAGCAGGATTTGCTAGCATGCACCTGCACTCCCAGAACTCCTACAGATAAGTGAGTTTAAGACAGAAGAACTGCTCAGTTCTCAGGCCAGCCACCTAGAGAACTCAACATAGCAGCGGAAACAAGAATGGAGGCCTGTCTCAAAAACAAAATGAAAGATAAGAAGTATCAAAACTGTCCTCTAATCTCCATCTCCATGTTTGCTGTAGCACATGCCTGCCTATATTTACCCAAATGCATCAAATACTATACCTACACAGACACACATACTCACAAGCACACACCAAAAATAATAGAATAATCCATGAACTATGTCAGGGTAAGGACAGAGAGGTTAATAGACTGAGAAAGCCTGAGTACCACAGGTGACTTACAATTGCAATTGTCAAATAGTTGATCTTAAAAGATCAAAAGCTTAAAAAAGAGACACTAATGACTCAAGGCATAATCATACAAGCTCTGTGTTAAAATTCCACATATTAAGGTTCTTCAGTCAGGTAATCTCCACATGTGGACTACTAAAATGTCAGGTACACTGCTTCATACACAGCCGATGTGTGTTCACTTATTCTGCCTGTTTTCCCATCATCATTGATAGATACACGAAAAGGAAATTGGGAAATAAATCCTTAAGCTGTTCCTTAATGAATCAGGCAGTATGTAATGTACAAAAATAGTAACTATCATAAAGTTTTTACAGTAAGCCTAAATTTTATGAAAATTCTGTTTTCTTTCTTACTAGACATTTGTACTCCATTATCCTAAAGCACCCTGATCGCTATTTCCTTGTAAGCTTTTAAATGAACTCATAATGGCAGAGCACAGATTAACTCGTTCCTGTATCTCACATGTTTTCACTGAATAACGAGAGCAGCCTGCACCACTCTAACACAGTCACCATCCCTTCACCCCCGGGCTTTTAAAACTAAAGGAGTATACTAGATTATCAAAGCTCTCTGAGGTCCTAGGACTCAATGCTCACTGGGTTTTATGTTCAGCGGCTCAAGTGTTGAAAGTGGGTATTGGTGTGCCTTCATTTCAATCACTCAGCCTAAAGTAGATATGGCAATCTGTTTCACATATGCACTCTTTACATTCTAGTCACTGAGTTATTTTTATCCCATTCAAGAATTTAATAACAAAATATCAATTGAAAATATTTTGTATTTACTATGTTAAGTAAATACTTACGGGACAAAGGCTTCTAATTTCACAGTCAGTAAACTATAATCTTTTTAACCAATAAGACTGCAAACTTCTTATTCAACAGAATTGAAAGTAGGGTCTCAAGAAGGAATGTATGTGCCTATGTTGACTGCAGTCTTATTCATATTAAATGAAACGTGGACTGCACGCGAGTAAGAAATCGGTGCTAATTCTATACAGTGGAGTATTCGCTCAGCTTAGGAGAAGGAAACCCTGTCATCAATTACAATATACATGAACTCTGAGGACATCATACCTAGCAAGCTCCCCCAATCAAAAAACTATTGTATGATGCCAAGTATATTAAGTATTCATCATAGTCAAAAGAATGGTTTCTATAGAAAGAGAGTTATCTGGCATAGAGTTTTAGGTACAAGATGAACAGAGTGAAAGTCACTATTGGCTGGCAACTGTCCATCCGTCCATCATTATGGATGTATTTAATATCAGTGATGGTGCCCTTAAAATGGTTAATAATTTAGTTACATAGATTTTACTGTAATAGAAAATTAAAAGAAAACCCTTAATGGAGACCCCCCTCCCAATGATTTGCTTTCAGGCCATATTCCAGTATGCTATATGAACTCAATTTTATTACTACATGCTGGGTATCAGTTCATGTTTATGTCATGGTTTCTTTATTCTCTGTTATCATAATCATGACATTTTTCTTATTCTCTGTTTAGGATATAGATTATCATCTAAACTCACAAAGCAAATAGAACTGGCATGAAATATCAGATTCTAACCATAAGATATTGCTTCCTCTGCTAAGAAGTCATGACTTGAGGTGATGAAGAAAAGAAGTAATGTTTCATCATACCTGAGAGACTGATCCAGCGTCATCCCTGTGAAATCAAAAAACTTCAGATACTCTTCTGCAACTAGCTTGCTAAATTCGTTGCTATAAGGAAACAGAGCAGAGTTTATTGAACTGACAACTACTTTTAAAAAAAAAAAAGCACAGGATAAAAAGTTCAGTGAAATACCAGACTCAAGAACATACTTTTTGCCTAGATGTTTGGCAACGTCCGATCTTTTGAATCTGTCTAGATGATACAAGCGTTTGGCCAATCTTTTAGCTGCTTCCACATTGCTGTTAGTGCCATTGCTAAGATTCTCTGTGGTCTCCTTTTCCAGAATTTCAGTGCTCCCCATTTCAGAATTACCATCTAGTCGTGTTGGTTTCCCCTTATCAAAGCAATAGCCACTACTTTAAAAAGAAAGAAAGAAAGAAAAATAGAAAAACATTTGTATGGCCAAAGAGAAATAATAGATGAAGTTATTATGACAATGTAAAATCAACTATATAAATAGCTTTCAATAACATTGTTTCCTATTTAAATATTTGACAACAGTGATTTGGTTACTATATTTTTAAAGACTATAAAACTAATTGCCTAAGCCAGTGGTTCTCAATGCCATTAATGATGCAACCCTTTAAAATGGTTCCTCATGTTATGGTCCCGAACATTAAAATTATGTTCATTGATACTTCATAGCTATAATTTTGGTACTGTTAGGAATTGCCATGTAACTATCTGTGCTTTCAGTTAGTCTTAGGTGACCTAGGAAAGGTTTGTTCAGCACCGCTAAGCGGTAATAACACACAGGTTGAGAACCTGTGGGCTAAGCCCTAAACAAATGGTTTTGATTGTAGGACCTTAACATTTTTAATTGGTGAGAACGCCAACAAGTTTCTTTATAATGTCAATTTTATCTATTGATATTGGTAAATAAAACAAAAATGTAAAGCATAATATATTCAGAAATAATTCATTTTACATAATATAATATATTTCTACCAAAAAATACTATTTCTAAAATAATATAAAATTCATTGATTTACAATTTTTACAAATTGGTTAGCTTTAACAGGACAACAAGACTCTCAGGGCAACCTGTTGCTTACACCTCTTGTTGTTTTTAATGAAGTATTTTAAGAAAACTCTGTCTTCACAGATACCTAAGGACAAGATTATATTTTATGACCCTTTTGAATAACTGATGTTATGATATGTGATATGTTATGTGTTTTGTCTTTTTCTCCCCTACACCTCGAAGTGGATCTTTTATGCACGTGTGATTTTCTACTACTATGTTTTGTTCTTTTAGAAAGCATTTGTAAGCATATCTCATCATATATCAGAAAGTGTCGTGTGAATGTCATCACGATCCTCAGAAGAGCTGTTCAGCACTGTGAAACTGCTAAACTACTGGTGAGTTAGGTTGCTTTCCAGAATTATGACTCAACGGGGATTGTAAGTGAGATCTCAAGGAGGGATATATGTGCCTCTGTTGATGACAAACGTGTTCACAATGGATAAAATGTGGATGGAGCCCAAGTAACTATTGATGGATGAGTGGGTAAGAAACAGTCACATCTGAGCAACGGGAACCAAACAGCTACTCTAAGGAGCTCTAAGAGTAGGGGGCAGAGGCCAAGCTCTTAAGTCACATTGCCTTTTACACCCACCTACGTGAAAATGTATTCCAGTGCACATGTCAACTTACTTGTTCCTGGTAAGAAACCACAGGGGAAATCCAGAGTACAAAATAGAGGAGGACCAACCCATACTAATTATTTTCATCTTTAAGTCAAATTACAAACCATTATCAATTGCAAACAATGAGCTATTCAGAAATCAACTACACAAATCAGAATTCATGATCATCTTTCTTAAACAATAAGCCGCCTTCCATTTCCAACAGAAAAGGTACACCAATAACAACAAAGTGCTTTCTTATGATGAGCATTTCATTAAAATGAATATTTCAATGCTTTTCTCCTGAACTCACTTAGAAAGTTAAAACTGTCAATCATTTTCTGAAAAAACTTTATATTAATTAGAACCTACTTATATAAACTCTTAGAAATTTCATAGTAAGGAAATGAATAGATTTTAGCCACAAAAATAGTAGAATGTAAAGTATGTATACCAAGAACAATGTTGGTTGCAATCAAGTTAGTTACAGACACACAGACAGACACAGACACACAGACACACAGACACACACACACACACACACACACACACACTTTCTGGAGTTGTGTCTTCCTACATATTCCAATAATATACTAAAAACAAATGCCAAAGTAAGAATCTTCTTTACCAGTACATCACTAACAACTGTTAATTTCTCAGCATGTCCATGGCTTCTTTTATTAATCACTCCATGCAAGCAAGCAGCTTTAATTACTTGACATATTCCAACAGATTGATTTTGTTCAGACCCAATTACAAAACTGAAAAACCTCCTAATAAAGCTCTGGTTGTTTTTCTCGAAGTCCTCATGCCACACATCTGCTTCTTCCTTCTTCCTCTTGCCCAACCTAGCTTACTTCATCTTCTTCACGGGGGCAGGAAAGGCGTCATTTTAGAATCTATGTAATCACACTTTTCTGAATCCTCTTTTAGAACAATGAACAAGTAACATCATAAATCAACACAACATCATGACCTTGATACACACTTACCAACAATGGAGGCGGCACAATATTAGGCCCATGACAACTGCTAGGGCATTGCTGGCCCACACATCTTACAGAGCCTTTTCCTTCTTCCTGTTCTTCACTTTAACTCCAGTTCCACTCATCTACCCAGCCTTCCAAGGACCCGACTCCCTGTGAGGTCATGTTACTATGACCTCACATTCTCAGCCCTGTTTACTGTTGGGCATTCTGTAATGCTTTCACAACCCCATATAAACAGGAGTCAGAACACAGGATTCACTGTGTATGGTGGGAATAAAACACAAAGCAGTCCTGCCTTGTTCATACTTGATACAGCAGACTGTAGGATCCCTCAAGGGAGATAACACCCCATTCTTTTTTCTTAAATACACAAAACAGGGTTCCTCTAGTCTGTTGCATACCAGATGTTTCAGTAGTTAGATGTCTCCCTTTCCAGCTTTACTCTTCTTCTTGCCTTTGCAATCTTATGAAGTAAGATCTCTACCAATTACTTGTGTCTCCCCATCCCTGTACTCTAGGAAATGCTTCAATGGGCCCTTTATTTCCCACAGCCAAGTAACTATGGCAACTCGCAACAATCCAGAGCAGATCATGGAGTCTGATCACTGTGCCTTCACACAGCATTTGTATTTAACAGATTATTAGATATTCCAAATAAAAGTAACAAGTGCCTGGGTGTCTAAGTTTCAGGTAAGTATAAAACAGTGTTTCATGTACACATATCTAACAACTCTATCAAATATTGAAAGAATCAGTTTTCAAATTATTGTTTATCTGAAACTCCAGATTAACTGAGAATTCTACATCTTGTCTGGCAACCTTATTTCCTAAAACGTATCTTAAAAACTTAAAGAGCGGCCGCCCTCACAGAGAGCTCAAACGCAGTCCCCCAGGAGTAACTTCAGCGCCAGGACTACAGATAAGACCAACTTTTCACTCCAACTGACCTGCCTGGTGGACTCAGGACACACAAAGGCAAACTTCCTCTGGGACCGGATACTTCCGGTTTTTAGCTGGAGTCCTAACCTCGCTGATCCCGGCCCACAACTCGCTGCTCCCAAACACCTTGGGAGAGAATGCTCACCACCCAGACAGGTGGGCACTCCTGAGACTGCAGAGAGGGAGAGACCACCAATACTGCCCACCCCTGCCCACATCCCTGGCCCAAGAGGAAACTGTATAGGGCCTCTGGGAACAGTAAGATAGGGGCACTCAAGAGGCAGGTCCCCTACAGTCCGGACACCACCCGGATCTGAAGGGACCTGGTCAACAGCTCCCTGCACCAAAATCCCGTGGGAAGGAGAGCTAAACCTTCAGAGAGGCAGACATGCTTCGGAAGCCAGAAGAGACTACACTCTACCCACATTTTTGACTCCAGAGGAAAACACCTAACACCATCTGGGACCCCTGTGCACAGGGACCCAGGAAAAGGCGGGGCAGGCCCTTCTGGTTGCCTCCCTCACGGAGAGCTGAAAAAGCAGCCACCCAGGAGCAATTTCAGCCCCGGGACCAGAGATAAGACCACCTTTTCTGCTGCACGTGACCTGCGTGGTGGACTCAGGACACAGGCCCACAGGAACAGCTGAAGACCTGTAGACAGGAAAAACTACACGCCCGAAAGCAGAACACTCTGTTCCCACAACTGGCTGAAAGAAGACAGGAAAACAGGTCTACAGCACTCTTGACACACAGGCCTATAGGACGGTCTAGCCACTGTCAGAAATAGCAGAACAAGGTAACACCAGAGACAATCTGAAGACGAGAGGCAAGCCAAGGAACCCAAGCAACAGAAACCAAGTCTACATGGCATCATTAGAGCGCAATTCTCCCACCAAAGCAAACACTGAATATCCAAACACACCAGAAAAGCAAGATCTTGATTTTAAATCACATTTGATCAGGATGATGGAGGACTTCAAAAAGACGTAAAGAACTCCCTTAGAGAAATGCAGGAAAACGTAAATAAACAAATAGAAGCCTATAGAGAGGAATCACAAAAATCCCTGAAAGAATTCCAGGAAACACAATCAAAGAGATGAAGGAATTAAAAATGGAAATAGAAGGAATAAAGAAAGCACAAAGGGAGACAACCCTGGATATAGAAAACCAAAGGAAGAGACAAGGAGCTATAGATACAAGCATCACCAACAGAATACAAGAGATAGAAGAGAGAATCTCAGGAGCAGAAGATTCCATAGAAATCATTGACACAACTGTCAAAGATAATGTAAAACAGAAAAAGCTACTGGTCCAAAACATACAGGAGATCCAGGACTCAATGAGAAGATCAAACCTAAGGATAATAGGTATAGAAGAGAGTGAAGACTCCCAGCTCAAAGGAGCAGTAAATATCTTCAACAAAACCATAGAAGAAAACTTCCCTAACCAAAAGAAAGAGATGCCCAAAAACATAAAAGAAGACTACAGAACTCCAAATAGATTGGACCAGAAAAGAAACTCCTCCTGTCATATAATAGTCAAAACACCAAATGCATAAACAAAGAAAGAATATTAAAAGCATTAAGGGAAAAAGGTCAAGTAACATATAAAGGCAGACCTATCAGAATTACACCAGATTTCTCACTAGAGACTATGAAAGTCAGAAGATCCTGGACAGATGTCATACAGTCCCTAAGAGAACACAAATGCCAGCCCAGGTTACTGTATCCAGCAAAACTCTCAATTAACATAGATGGAGAAACCAAGATAGTCCATGATAAAACCAAATTTACACAGAATCTTCCTACAAATCCAGTCCTACAAAGGATAATAAATGGTAAAGCCCAACATAAGGAGGCAAGCTACAACCTAGAAAAAGCAACAAAACAAAGAGAAGAAAAGCACACAAACATAATCTCACATCCAAATATGAATATAACAAGAAGCAACAATCACTATTCCTTAATATCTCTCAACATCAATGGACTCAATTCCCCAATAAAAAGACAAAAGAATGACAAACTGGATACGCAATGAGGATCCTGCATTCTGCTGCCTACAGGAAACACTCCTCTCCTCAAAGACAAAGACAGACACTACCTCAGAGTGAAAGGCTGGAAACACAACTTTCCAACCAAATGGTCTGAAGAAGAAAGCTGGAGTAGTCATTTTAATATCGAATAGAATTGATTTTCAACCAAAAGTCATCAAAAAAGATAAGGACGGACACTTTATATTCATCAAAGGAAAAATCCACCAAGATGAACTCTCAATCCTAAATATCTATGCTCCAAATATATACATAAAAGAAACCTTACTAATGCTCAAAGCACACATTGCACCTCACACAATAATAGTATGAGATTGCAAAACCCCACTCTCATCAATAGACAGGTCATGGAAACAGAAATTAAACAGAGACATAGACTAAGAGAAGTCATGAACCAAATGGACTTAACAGATATTTATAGAACATTCTATCCTAAAACAAAAGGATATACATTCTTCTCACCAACTCATGGTACTTTCTCCAAAACTGACCATATAATTGGTCATAAAACAGGCCTCAATAGATACAGAAAGCTAGAAATAATCCCATATGTCCTATCAGAACACCACTAGCTAAAGCTGGTCTTCAACAACAATAAGGGAATAACGCCCACATATACATGGAAATTGAAGAATGGTCTACTCAATGATAACCTGGTCAAGGAAGAAATAAAGACAGAAATTAAAACTTCTTAGAATTTAATGAAAATGAATGTACAACATACCCAAACTTATGGGACACAATGAAAGCTGTGCTAAGAGGAAAACTCAGAGCTCTGAGTGCCTGCAGAAAGAAACAGGAGAGAGTATATATCAGCAGCTTGACAGCACACCTAAAAGCTCTGGAACAAAAAGAAGCAAATACTCCCAGGAGGAGTAGAAGGCAGGAAATAATCAAACTCAGAGTAGAAATCAACCAAGTAGAAACAAAAAGGACCATAGAAAGAATAAACAGAAAAAAAAGCTGGTTCTTTGAGAAAATCAACAAGATAGATAAACCCTTAGCCAGACTAACGAGAGGACACAGAGAGTCTGTCCAAATTAACAAAATCAGAAATGAAAAGGGAGACATAACTACGGAATCAGAGGAAATTCAAAAAATCATCAGATCCTACTACAAAAGCCTATTTCAACAAAACTTGAAAATCTGGAGGAAATGGACAATTTCCTAGACAGATACCAGGTACCAAAGTTAAATCAGGAACAGATAAACCATTTAAACAACCCCATACCTTCTAAAGAAATAGAAGCAGTCATTAAAGGAGTCCCAACCAAAAAGAGCCCAGGTCCAGAAGGGTTCAGTGCAGAATTCTTTCAGACCTTCATAGAAGACCTCCTACCAATATTATCCAAACTATTCCACAATATTGAAACAGATGGAGCACTACCGAATTCCTTCTATGAAGCCACAATTACTCTTATACCTAAACCACACAAAGACACAACAAAGAAAGAGAACTTCAGACCAATTTCCCTTATAAATATCGACGTAAAAATACTCAGTAAAATTCTTGCAAACTGTATCCAAGAGCACATCAAAACAATCATCCATCATGATCAAGTAGGCTTCACCCCAGGCATGCAGGGATGGTTTAATATACGGAAAACCATCAACGTGATCAATTATATAAACAAACTGAAAGAACAAAACCACATGATCATTTCATTAGATGCTGAGAAAGCATTTGACAAAATTCAACACCCCTTCATGATAAAAGTCCTGGAAAGAATAGGAATCCAAGGCCCATACCTAAACATAGTAAAAGCCATATACAGCAAACCAGTAGGTAATATTAAAATAAATGGAGAGAAACTTGAAGCAATCCCACTAAAATCAGGGACTAGACAAAGCTGTCCACACTCTCCCTACTTATTCAATACAGTCCTTGAAGTTCTAACCAGATCAATAAGACAACAAAAGGAGATCAAAGGGATACAGATTGGAAAAGAAGTCAAAATATTACTATTTGCAGATGATATGATAGTATATTTAAGTGATCCCAAAAATTCCATCAGAGAACTACTAAACCTGATAAACACCTTCAGCAAAGTGGCTTGGTATAAAATTAACTCAAATAAATCAGTAGCCTTCCTCTACACAAAAGAGAAACAAGCCAAGAAAGAAATTAGGGAAACGACACCCTTCATAATAGACCCAAACAATATAAAGTACCTCAGTGTGACTTTAACCAAGCAAGTAAAAGATCTGTACAATAAGAACTTCAAACCTCTGAAGAAAGAAATTGAAGAAGTCCTCAGAAGATGGAAAGATCTCCCATGCTCATGGATTGGCAGGATTAATATAGTAAAAATGGCCATTTTTACCAAAAGCGATCTACAGATTCAATGCAATCTCCATCAAAATACCAATCCAATTTCTTCAGAGAGTTAGACAGAACAATTTGCAAATTCATCTGAAAAACAAAAACCCAGGATAGCTAAACTCTCCTCAACAATAAAAAAGGACTTCAGGGGAATCATTACCCCCTGAACTCAAGCAGTATTACAGAGCATTAGTGATAAAAAACAAACAAACAAAAAAAAAAAAACTGTATGGTATTGGTATAGAGACAGACAGATAGACCAATGGAATAGAATTGAAGACCCAGAAATGAACCCACACACCTATGGGCACTTGATTTTTGACAAAGGAGACAAAACCACCAATGGAAAAAGACAGCATTTTCAGCAAATGGTGCTGGTTCAACTGGAGGTCAACATGTAGAAGAATGCAGATCAATCCATGCTTATCACCCTGTACAAAGCTTGAGTCCAAGTGGATCAAGGACCTCCACATCAAACCAGATACACTCAAACTAATAGAAGAAAAACTGGGCAAGAATCTTTAATACATGGGCACTGGAGAAAATTTCCTAAAAAAACACCAATGACTTATGCTCTAAGATCAAGAATCGACAAATGGGATCTCATAAAACTGTAAAGCTTCTGTAAGGCAAAGGACACTGTGGTTAGGACAAAACGGCAACCAACAGATTTATCTTTTTATCTTTACCAATCCTACAACTGATAGAGGGCTTATGTCCAAAATATTCAAAGAACTCAAGAAGTTAGACTGCAGGGAGACAAATAACCCTATTAAAAATGGGGTTCAGAGCTAAACAAAGAATTCACAGCTGAGGAATGCTGAATGGCTGAGAAACACCTTAAGAAATGTTCAACATCTTTAGTCATAAGGGAAATGCAAATCAAAACAACCCTGAGATTCAACCTCATACCAGTGAGAATGGCTAAGATCAAAATTCAGGTGACAGCAGATGCTGGCGAAGATGTGGAGAAAGAGGAACGCTCCTCCATTGTTGGTGGGTGTAGTGAGCCATATTGGATTTGGGCCTGGATAGCTCAAAGTGACTCTTGGCCACACATACTCCTAAGAGCCTCTCCCATGTATTTACGGCACAGGAAGAAAAGACCAAGTAGTAAACACCTGGTGTCTCCACTGCATGACCCCTGCTGAGCCGGGCTGATGCATGTGGAACCTACACATCTGGACCACACCTGGGTGGTGGTCTATTTACTTCTGCCTTTTGCTTCCTTTATCCTTGAGATTTAGGCTGGTCTTCTTGGATTTCTCCCTTATTAATTCAGGTCTCATAGTTGGTCTTTTGTTACTGAAGTCAAGAGCCAGGGTTTCCCACTGTGCTTCCCAGATATTTTCTACCTGGAGAACTTGGGTATATAAGTGGTGAATAAAGCTACAGGAGTCTCTCCTCCTTCCTATCTCTCTCTCACTCTCTCTTCCGCTCTACCACTCTTCCTCTTTCTCTCTCTTCCTCTCTTCCTCTCTTTCTCTCTCTCTTCCTCTCTTCCTCTCCTGGCTTGACATGATAACGTGTGTGTGTGTGTGTGTGTGTGTGTGTGTGTGTGTGTGTGTGTGTGTTTCTTTCATCCCGCAGGCTTTCGCCCGATTCTCGGTACCGTGTTGGTGCTGGTGCCGACAGGTGGGATTGCAGACTGGTAAAAACATTCTGGAAATCAGTCTGGAGGTTCCTCAGAAAATTGGACATTGCACTACCTGAGGACCCAGCCATACATCTCTTGGGCATATACCCAAAAGATGTCCCAACATATAACAAAGACACGTGCTCCACTATGTTCATAGCAGCCTTATTTATAATAACCAGAAGCTGGAAAGAACCCAGATGCCCTTCAACAGAGGAATGGATACAGAAAATGTGGTTCATCTACACAATGGAATATTACTCCGCTATCAAAAACAATGACTTTATGAAATTTATAGGCAAATGGATGGAACTGGAAAATATCATCCTGAGTGAGGTAACCCAATCACAGAAAAACACACATGGTATGCACTCATTGATAAGTGGCTATTAGCCCAAATGCTCGAATTACCCTCGATGCACAGAACACATGAAACTCAAGAAGGATGACCAAAATGTAATGCTTCACTCCTTCTTTAAAAGGGGAACATGAATACCCTTGGGAGGGAATAGGGATGCAAAATTTAGAACAGAAGCAGAAGGAACACCCATTCAGAGCCTGCCCCACATGTGGCCCATACATATACAGCCAACAAACTAGATAAGATGGATGAGGCAAAGAAGTGCAGGCTGAGAGGAACCAGATGTAGATCTCTCCTGAGAGACACAGCCAGAATACAGCAAATACATAGGCGAATGCCATCACTAAACCACTGAACTGAGAACGGGAACCCCGTTGAAGGAATCAGAGAAAGGACTGGAAGAGCTTGAAGGGCCTTGAGACCCCATATGAAGAACAATGCCAACCAACCAGAGCTTCCAGGGATTAAACCACTACCCAAAGTCTATAAATGAACTGACCCTGGGCTCCAACCTCATAGGTAGCAATGAATAGCCTAGTAAGAGCACCAGTGGAAGGGAAGCCCTCGGTCCTGCCAAGACTGAACCCCCAGTGAACATGATTGTTGGGAGAGGGCGGTAATGGGGAGAGGATGGGGAGGGGAACACCCATAGAGAATGGGAGGTGGAAGGGTTAGTGGGATGTTGGCCTGGAAACCAGGAAGTGGAATAACAACAGAAATGTAAATAAGAAATAAAATTAAAGATAAAAAAAAAAAAAAAAAAAAAACTTAAAGAGCTGCAATAATGGCATTCCCTCAACTGGTTTCACAACACCTTCTGCGTAGGTAATTGACTTGCTCTTGTAACTTCATATTTCTCAATTTTTCGGTTGTTCTAGACTTCCAATTGCCTACAATGAACTGGGTCTTCTCTAATGTCCACTGGGTATAAATGGAAAACCTTTTCCACACATTTTCAGTTTTCTCTCCTAGCCAGACTACCACTAGAAATAATGATCATATGCTCACTTTACCCAATTCCTAATCAAGTCAAAAGTTCTTATCCCAGGGCAAGATATAGAAGGCCCAACACAAGCAGGAAACAACTTCTCTTTTAGAGATATTTTCTACCTTATTTGTGAACTGTGAATCTATAGAGCATACCCTCTTGACTCATGTTTATCTTTGGTTGTATTTTGTTTACTTAAATATTCCAAGTATCTGACCATAAGGAACTTGATAAGCATTTCTTGAATCAGTGAGGACATGTATATCAGTGGATGGCTTAGCAGTAGTGATTGTTTCTGATAGACAGCATCAGGAGTTGGGTCTAGAGTCCCATTGGCCATGTCCGGCTCCCCGCTCAAGCTTCCCTGTATAACACAGGTTCCCGTCTGCCCGTCTCCCAGAGTCGTGGTGAACAGCATGGACACCGCACTTTAGCTGAATGACTACCAGTGAGTGCCAGACCAGTGTCAGATAGCATCAGGCGACTAGTACTACTAGAGGTGTAACTAATGGAGGCGCATGGCAGTTCTCAGTGATTTGTTGTTTATATTCTCTGAGGACTGTGCTCTGTACTGACCCTGAAGGCCTGGGAAACGAATGTTCTTAAAGCTCATGTTGAATGACTTTCCTTCCTACCAAGAAAACTGCTTTGAGTCTGTTGGTTTTTTGGTCCTGTGCCTATCTATTCTGTGAACTTGAAGATGTCAGAGGGGGCCTATTACAGCTGAAGTCATTGCTAGCCACTGTCTGAGAGTTTGTCTCACCTGCCTTGGCTAGGCAAAGTATGGAGGGTAACATATCTGTCACCTCCTGCTGATGTCACTTTTTTCACAGTCATGATGAATTAGAATGTGTAAGCCACATGGCATTGTTGGTAACAGACTTCAGACGGTAACAGAGGGATTCAGTGAGGGGACTGCTTCGGATATTACATCTTCCTATTGAGTCGTTGATGAGAACACAGGGTGTAACTGACAGAAGCTGCAACTGAGAGTCAGGAGTTATAGAAGGCAGCGAAAGCAAGTGCTCTAAAGGTGTGGCAAGAGCGCTCAGAAAGTTCCTACTTCTCCAGGGCGCTGCAGAGCTTGGCTGGCATGGACTGTGGACCTGAAAGAGTGCATAGGGAAGAACATGTACGTGGGGCCTGGAATATTTCAGTAAATAAAGCCCAACTAAAGAATAAGCACGAAGAAATAAATCATATGCACTTAAAGGTGTTATTTGCTATGATAATAGAAGAATCAAAAGAGGACGGAATCCCAATTAGGGTTATAGGTAGAGGTATTGATACAGAAAGTAGTTACAGGATGCCTATTTGAACAGACATCACCTGAGCAAGGCTTGAAGAACACTAGTCATGACAGTACCAGAAACGTGAAGCATCCTAGGCAGAGAAAACAACCAGTATAAAGCCTAAATGCTGGAGCATGTGTGAGAAGCTGGACAGGGGCAGCTGTCTCTGAATGAATGAAGGGGTTCAGGAACTAATGAGGCTTATTAGACTGCTCCATACATCCAAAGTGCTCGATCTCCCTCAGTTCACAGAACCTTAAGTACAAACTCTCTGTTACACTCTAAGCCGAAACTAACAAATGAATATTTAGCAACTCTGTTTAATTTTGAATAACATAGTGTACTAACATCAAATGTACTTAATTTATTGCTATGTAAAACATAAATTTAAGTTGAAATATAATTAATGTTAATAATTTTTTAAATATTACTCACTAATTAATTTTGTTTATCTGTTCACAACTATGCAATGTCTCAGAGCTCACGTCAAGGAGAATATTGTTACTCATCTTCTCAGCTGTGAGATTTTGTCACAACAGCCATAGAAAATACACCTTTGTAAAAGCTGTGCCACAACAACAAACAGCACAATCTACTGTGGACACCAGGAGCTGCAGTTCTTGCCATTCAGTTGACACAATGACACTTGAGAGATGCTTAGGTGATGGTATACTGCATGTGGCTAAGTGTACTGTGATCTGAGCCACCTTGGTAAAGACATGTTACAGTGTTCGCGCGATGGACTCTCCAGACAATGCAGTTTTGGAATGTATTTCTTTAAGCAATGCATGGCTATGTTTTGAATGAGCAGTGAACACAGTGCTGGAGAGATATCATTACAAAGCTTATCTTAAGGAATGCTTCCCTTTCAGTGCTAATAATCTGCAACTTCACAGAAAAGTCCCACTTCAGGCTTCACTTCATGGTTAAAGCTATTGAGAGCTACCAAGGATGCATCAGTGTTGGAAAAGTGGATACACGTAGAGGCCTGGGGACCACTGGAAATCGTCTTGGTCTAGTTAATAACATCCAGGCCACAGGGGGTCCAGTCTCAAAAAACAAGATGTCCTCTGGCCTCCACATATATGCTCACCTGTGCACACAGGCATAAATATACAAAAGACAGAACAAAAATTTAGTCTCAATTTGTATTTTCAAGGGTAACCCTCTCAATGGTTTTGAAACAATAAAGTATAAGAGACCAATAGAAGCCTATCGGTATTCCAGGGAAGACATTACTACATGCATTGCAATGGCCATAATTTCAGGTAGAACTGACCAAATGATTTGCTAATGAGTCCTAATTTGAGATGTGAGAGGAGAAACATTAACCTTTCATGCTAGCACAACTTGAAAGGCAGGTCTGTCACTAGCCCATGATCCAAAGATAAGGATGGAAAGATCTTCTGACAGAGAGAAAAGATGTTCTGTCTTAAATGAATTAGCCTTGGGATGTCCAAGGAAGCATGAGGATACAATATATATGAAGCATTAAGGAAAGATAAGGGCCAAGGCCTTGCTTCAGGAAGTTCTCAGTCTACTGGCCTTAAGGGAGGTCTTGGCATTTCCCTTTTAGGACCCAAAATGATTCTAAGATGATGTCAGGATTCTGAAGTTCTCCAATCAGACCTGTGCTCCAGCTTCTGAGACTTTCTTTCCCTTGGTTGTTCTCTATCTACAATGTTCTGAATGTCTTAAAAAAGCATGACTGATTTTTCTTTCAAATTTTTCTCAAATGCTACCTTTTCAATGAGGCCTCCTCTGACTACTTTTATATATGTTATCTACCTATAACCCAAAGTGAGATTCCTAATCCCTCTTGGTTCTTTGATTCAATAGCAAATATTGCCTTCAAGGAACTAAAAAACTGCCAATGAAGTTAAGAGTGCTTGCTGCTCTTACAGATGACCTGGATTGATTCCTAACACATACATGGTGGCTCACACTGCCTTCAGTTCTTTGTTCCTGCACACATGTGGTGCACATACATACACTGAGGCACACAGACATAAGTTAAATAAGTGAATATTTTTAAAATTGCCTTCAAGATTATATAGTTTATTTGTTTGGAGTTTTGGTAGGACCCCTTTTGCTTTTAATATAAAAGAAAAACTAAGGCAGAGAGACCAGAGAGGAGGTCAACAGATGAAAACCTGAACTTGGGGTTTGCACAAATATGAAGAAAACCCTGTTCTAAAATGTTGAGAAGGTAAAACGAGGTACATAATGAACAATGAAGATGCATGAGGCTATGCCGAGAAAGGGGGGAGGGGAGAAGAGAAGGAGGGGGAGAGGGAAGGGAAGGGAAGGGGAGGGGGACGGGGAGGGGGAGACAGTTTTCACTCAGCTGGTGGAATTGTGAAGCTGCCAACCAAAACAATGAATTCAAGAGGAGTGAGAAGGCACATGTAAAGTTCATGCCTCCAAAAAAACAAAGACAGAAAGAGGAGACACTATGAATTTGGTTCAAAGAATCAGAGAACTATCACCATCTGTGGGGACTCAGCTGAATCCCAGTAGCCACTCAACGTCAGAAGACACAATCTCATGGAGAAAGCTATAGTGTTTACCCTGACTAAGGATGGCTGAAATGCACAAACACAATACATCTAGGAGTGGTGCCACTTGAACAAAGTTCCACAGCAAAAGGAAGCCTCCCAGACTGACCATCTCCCTCATTTTTTAAGAAAATTCTGAATGATCAGTTTCCAGAAAAGTAACAATTACTAATCCAGACAGTGCTTTTGAAAAATGAATCCCTACCAGTAACAGTTACACAGTCAGAATTCCAACAGGGGCTGCAACCCCTAACCAGGCTGGGATACTGAGTAACCATGTCCATTCTCTCTCATGCTTTCCCTATAAAATGGAAGTAGCCATAGCAATTTCACAAGCTGTTGTCAGGGGTAAATGTAAACGGTGCCTGGTCAGCTACAGGATCAGGTCCACTTTCAACATTCATATTACTATGTATTTATTTTGATGGTAGTCTAATGTCGACAGTGGACACTATAGAAATATCAGTTGGCATTGGGAAGGAATTAGCAATTGACTTTGTAAAGATAAATGACCCCAAATGACACTTTATATTTTCCCAGAAGATACCTCATGATTTAAAGCATGAGAGAAAGAGAGAAAAAACCTAGTTTTTGAAGCTCCTGAATCTTTTTCTACACTGTATAGAAGCAAAATTACTACGATGGTTTCAATTATTGTCTTCCCTCTCCAGGATACCCTTTAAACCTTATTTTTCCTGGGCTGTACTCTCAATTCCACAAGAGGGCGCCAGTGTGTACAACAGTAGCCCTCAGACTACTAGACACCACCAAACGAGCACAGTTGCCTCCAAAGCCTTGATTTTTAATACCTGAACTTTTCACCCCGATAGGCATTGATACTTCTTTATGAGAAAAGCACAAATGATTCAGGTGTTCACTTTCCTGCATTTGGAATGTTTGGGGTTTTCTGAGACAGGTTCCTTGAACTCTTGCTCCACCTATCTCTACCCCCGAAGCACTGAGAGAACCAACAAGAATCACTAGGTCGGGCTGCTTGTTTTCCTAAGTTGCAGTTCTTTTGTGCCAACTTTCAAATGCAGTATCTGTAAATAACCATACCACAGTAACTTGAAGTGGATAATTTGGAAGGAATCATTACTATACTTCTCACAATCAAATACAAAAACATTATATGATCACTGTTTACACATTAAGACCAGTGACTCCTAAATGCAGTGGGCAAGAACAGAAGCATAACTTGTGTGAAGTAGGACTTCTTTTTCTTGAACACTCATAGGATATCATTGGATGGCCTCCTCTGCCTATGTTAAGTTCAAGTGAGTCAGCCAGTATTGTTCTCTGGTCCCAGAGGCTCTGTAGCAGAAGAGTTAAGGGAGCTGCTTCAAGGGGTAGGACTGGGCAGTGAAGAGACATGGATTTTGCTACAAAAATTGGCAGTAGATATTTTACAAAGTAGGCAATCTTTACATGGGTAGTGGCTGCAATTTTTAAGTTATATATTGCTTACTCAGCCATGTTCTTATCACTGTGTTGTATATCTATGCCAATCTTTCCTAAGCCTTGCTTGGCATACAACAAAAAACTACATCTGTGCCTGTCAGGACATCTTTCCTCTCGATTTGCAAGCAGGATCCAAAGAGTTAGACATGTCCCTTTTTCAAACAGAGATTTTTGGTCTTGTGTGTATACATGTATGTGTATACATGTGTTGGGGTACATGCACATGTGCAAGCATTTAGAATTCAGAAGACAACCATAACTTTAGATCAGGTTTCTCACTGTCCTAGAATTCCTTAAGTAGATTAGGTTGGCTGGACAGCAAGCCACAGGGATCTACCTCTCGTTACCTCTCCACCTGGGTCAACAGATGTTTAAAATCGAACACAAAGAAAGAACAACACAAGTTCTGGCTTTTTCAAATAAGGCGAGCCTTTTACGTAATAGAATCTCATCTTACAACAATAGAACTTCATGAGAAATAGACAATGTTCCCCTTTGATACAAATATTAGAAAAGAAGCCCTTGTAGGGTTCTCAGGGCTGAACAAGCAGAGCTCAGAGCATGTATGCACTTCTTACATGAGAGATACTGAGTGAGTCCAGGGAATGCTGTTGTACTCAGGAGTTGCCTGACTTCAGGATATGTGGCATGAAGAGAGCACACTTCAGAGCTTAAGCATGGATCATCTAATAACAGCATCATATGAAAACAAATGATGCAGAAATAGAACTAAGTCTCCAGTCCCATCCCTGTCTGTTTATCATATCACTAACCAGAGCAGACGTGAAAAGGTCAATTGACCTTATCAGAACTCAGCCTTCCTAAGAGGTAGGCTAAGTCTCAACAAAATTGCCAGCATATACTTTTCAAAGCAGTTAAAAGGACATAAAAAATCTGTTCAGATAGATGGAGTGAGAAATTCAAAAGCCTAGAACGGCTCCAAAAAGCTCCTCTAAAGGGAGAGGAAGACCAGAGGACCAGAATGCTACTGAAAGCAAATAAATAAAAGATAAATAGATAAATAAATAAGCCTCCCCTAACTCTTCTTCCACCCGACCTTCCAGAGAATTTAGTCAAGAGCACTAACTGCTTTCAGCAAAACAAATACATATTTAACCAATTCCTGTCTTATCGAACATTTCAGTCTTTGACTTTAGAATGGTTTCTCATGCAGCAGGCAATACAAAATCTGTCAGACAAGTGACCACAGATGTTTACTACCTGTGCCAAATGAAGATTACACTGTTGGTTTCTCTTCACTTAACTGACATTTATAATGCCTTCCAAAAGATCATGCTATTAGTTGGTAATAAGACAAAAGTATTTTATATGCAAAAGCATCAAAAACAAGCAACTAATTCTTACTTGTATGCAAAAAGACCTCGGGCTGAAAGTTAATAGAATTTTCAAATTCTGTAAGGTACTTTACTGTAGTAAGCTAGTAACACATTTCTGTCTACTGGTGCAGATTTATCTCCAAGCCGGTAGCAGAAGCATCGTATACTTCTCAAAATGATCTGACTACTGCTTTACTAATGTATAGTGACCTTAAAATTCTCTAGCAGCTGATTCTTAAGAAGAGTGTCCTCTGCTCCTTTATTTATTGATATGTCATGATAATCTGATAATGATGACACAAAGTTCCTTGTTGTTAATTCTACTTGGACAATTAATGTTATTTTGGTAAGCTGGTTTTCTGGATTTAATCCTAGAGGCTTGTGAAAGTCCCAAACATTATCATTCAAAATATTAGAGAAATCATCCAAATTGTTCAGTGCTTTTTAAACTTTTACGTTCCAGGACACTGAAGTGAGGATATTTTAAGCATTGCTTTCTTTATTATTACACAAATACACTAGGAATTGTAATATTAAAATCTTACTTATCCATCTTTTTCTTAAATGGGATCATACTGAGTTTGTAAGTGGGAAACTCTAATTACCATCTCTGCTTGTTGACCTAACCACCTCAATGGGTAGACATGAGCCACTTTGAAAATTCCTATCTGGCCTAAGAAACCGTAAATCAGAGAAAGACCCAGAACAGACATACATTTGGTGACTTTCAGATAATGCCCACATTTCAGAGCACAATTTGTTTTAAACCTATTTACCTTACCTTTTGCCAAAAATAGAAAAAAATTTCATCAGATGATCAATTTGAGAATGCATAAAGTTTGGAAGCACACATACACTTCCTTTAGCTTCGGCCTGGGTCCTGCTTACCGCTCTTACCCCAGCAAATCAGCCCACTCAACAATGATCTGTAGTTACTCAAATGCATGAAAAGTTACTTGTTTTTTAATTATATTTATAAAACACATATGAAACTACTCTGGTGATATTATAATATTATAAATATATTATAAGGAAGGAAGAAAATTAATGGAGGAGAAAAAAGAACAAAAACTAGCCATGTCAACAGACAGATAAACAGCCAAACTGCAAGACACTTACCATGCTGGGACTTGCACCTGGAGGATACAATCCTTCCCTCTGGGTTGGGGAAAAATACTATCCACTTTTGCACTATTCTTAAAATTCATTTTTAAATATCTCCTTCAACTATAGCCAGGGAGACAGTCTTGGTTCGACATTCTGACACGCTATATAGGAAGGAGTGTAGACAAAATAAACCTCAGACATCTTATAAGTCAGTTCTGACAAGCCCTACAAAAGGAACTTTACCATAGCCACTGAAAAAAGAGAACAGGTCAAGTAGCAATAATAGCAGAGGTGTGAGTTCTCTGCTCTGTCATCCCCAAAGGTGTCAGAAGTCCTGTCCCACTAGGAATCAGACCGGCACAAGAGATCCTAAATCCCACAATGGACTGCAAGGGAATGTCACCAGCTCCAAGTCACTCAAGGATGACACCTCTGCACCTTGTCACAATGTTGTCACATGCTAGTCACTTCATAGCAACCAAAATACTTCCAGAAGTAGCCCCCACTTCTATTAAATGCTGCCACAGTCTGGGAAAGCTTATTATTACAAAGAGGGTTGCTGCTCTGTGCTCATCTCACAGATGTTTTTATACTGAGCACACAGAATGTGCTCACTCACCCTGCGCATGTCTACAAATGTTTACTGAAAATGTCTCTAAAGTACTGTAGACTTAATAAGAGAAAAGAGCTGGGCTCAGAGAAGTGGTGCTTTCTCCAAAACACCAAGTTCCAAGCTACTGAGGTCCACAGCTAGAACTGACTAAAACCTGTCTAGATCCTAGAGTGCTGTGCACAGTCAATAATCCATTATATAATATAGGCTTTAGAAACAATGGGAATAAGGACAGAATGTCTGGATAAGAAGAAAAATTATGGGTTGACAGACCTAAACATTGCTGCTAATTTTCAGCCTTGATTTTCTCATATGGAACAGAATACAAACTGCCTTAAAGGGTTAATGGGAGAATTAAATTCGGCCGCCCCAGAATATTTGTATTCCTAAAATATTTTAACAGATTTGCCTTTCAGAGTTCTTAAATTTACAAACTGGAAATAAGGACGAAAATTCCCCACGACTCTAATAAGTAGAGCCAAAGCACCCATCAGCTGACGGCACATACTTTATTCTTTATAGTGAAACCTACGAATAAATGTACTGTTTGTAATAGCGACTGAGCATCTAGAGACTAAGAAGACTTATTTAATATGTGACTACAATTCAAACATATAAAATAATCCAGGTTAATCCCTGTAAGACTATCAGCACCACACCATGCTGTAGCCCAGCATGTCGGGCAACGTAGAATCCACAATCTCACTATAAACAAAACTATAAACAAGCAAAAGACTATTAAAGCATTCAGACACACAGACACATCTCTTATCCGAATTAACTCGCCAACACTGACACACAGGTCCGCTGTGACAATCAACATCTGATCACATTCTTCTGTATGCAATGTTGTTGCATGCTCAGGTGCTATAGCTGACAGACTCATTCGGGCACTGGAACCCACCCAGCCCCATCACAAACCTAGAGGTTGAAAGCCAATGAGTTGCTAACATTTCAAAGCACACAGTAGGTTTGGAATTGCCAGGTGTCCACGGTATAGAGGGCCACGTGACTTTATTGAATGTGAGAGTTCCCTGGGATGCTGGCCAAGAAAATGCAGATTATAGGACATTACCTGTAATTAATGAAGAGTCATGGGCTCTGGGGTGCAACCCAGTTTGTGATGCATAACATAGAAGGGTACTTAAAAGTCAATGGCTCTGGTGCAGGCAACCACATTCCAGCCACATTGTCTCTTATCAATCAGGGAGGGATACGAAGTGCTGGGGGAATGCTAATTCTTCATAATAGTAAATGTTAACTCAGCCCAAAATAATTTTCAAAGGAGGATGAGAAATTATTATTTTACATTTTTAACATTAATTTAAAATATCAAAAAGTTTGGCAGCAAGACTGAGAATGGTCTGTAAAGATCTAGTCTCTTCCCTAGCCTCCATGTGTAGTAGCTAATTTCTGACTCTAAAAGTACTAGAAATTCAGAGCATCCAATAGACCTAGTTGATTCAACACCTATTTATTAGATCAGATTCCCAAGTTTCCTCGTATTTCCTCTCCTTACAGCAACATGCAGTAGGCCGTCTAGTCTTCCACTAGACCACAAGATACCCAGATATCTGAGCAGATACTATTTCTCAGTGTATCTATAAAGGTCTACCCAGAAGAGACTAGCATTTGAAACTGGGAAATGAGTGAAACATATAAACCCTTCCCGTGTGGATGAGCAACATTCAATTGCTATGGGCCTACATGGAACAAAAATGGTGAACAAAGGGCAATTCAACCTCTGCCTGGTCAAGTCCATCGTCCCTTTTTTCTTGAACAAGAGCATCCATCTACTACAGAGGGAGCTTGGATGAATTACACTACTAGCCCCCTGCTCTCCAGCTTCCAAACAACCCTTTACTGGGTCTCTAACTTGATGGTGACTGATGAGTTTACCATCTGCAAGGGATTTCTCAGCCTAATAATCATGAAAAATGATTATAATAAGTCCCGTGATAAGCTTACTAGATGGATGGGCAGATAAGACACAAGAGGAGAAATGGACAATTCCCCAGTGGTGATGTTTCTCTGCCACAGGCAAATGGACTGCACACTTCACATGAATTTAGATTATTCTTAGGTCTAAATAGAATTACATCATCAATTTCTCTCCTAACTTCCAAAGTCCAATTTGTTGTATGCCATAAAAAATGTTATGTTATATTCTCTAAAATGTAAAGGCACCCTTCCCTAAAGACCCTTGGAACCTTTCTCTCAGAAGAATAAACAGAAATGTCACCCCTGGTGAGAGAACATGTCATATCACATACAACATTTCAGTAACATACACCACGCTATTTCTGAGGGTTGGAGAATATATGTCGGCCTTCATAACTGTGGTGATGTTTTTCTGAAAATCTCCTGAATCTTTGTCCAGATGTTATAGTCAAGTTAATAATATATCTTGAAATCACTTAAGACTGTGTGTTTAACCTGCTATCCTAATGTGCACTCAGCCTGTGGAAATTTAATCTGCCTTTAAAGACAATGGAACCAAATCCAAGCTCCGTCTGTAAGCAGTGGATGCCGCAGATGTTCCATGAAATCAGCTTTACAACATTAGCTAATGCATAGCTTTTGTCTGAAGTCATATACTTTTCCTTGCCTCTGACACAGAATAATGTACATGTATACATACATACATACATATATACATACATACATACATACATACATACATACATACATACATGTGGTATTTGGTGATATTTGCAGACAACATGCTGAAAGCAACTTAAACAAAATAAATGTCATACATGCTGGAAGCGATGTGTATAGAAAGGTTGATGATATCTGTAGGAGATGTTGACAGCTATTCTGAATTCTGAGTCAGTCAGGGTCTAAAAAGCAACTTCTTTCCTGGAATCCCTATTCCTTTCCCTTTGTTAGGCACAGATACAGATACTTCAGGGAGGCAACAGGGACAGATCAGGCACAAACACACACACACACACACACACACACAGAGAGAGAGAGAGAGAGAGAGAGAGAGAGAGAGAACGAGAAGAGAACACAAACAAGCCAGTCACCTACAAACTTTTGGACAGAAACACAGGGATAGAAGTGGAGAATTCTGATATGGGCTTGTTCTTTGTCAAACTAATCCAAGGGGAAGTTTTTGTCTTTATTGCTTAACTCAAAATTGATGCATTTTTGTGCCCCTCTGAGGTTCTCTTTAGTGCACTAACCAATGCACATAACCAGCAAAGGCCATCTGGAAAGTTTTGAAGGCCTGCTTTTGATGTTTAAAAAACTAATTTTTACACACTCGGGATCAACTTCCATTTTATACCTGAAACAATGGGAGCTATCTATTGCCAGAGGTGGCACACTTTGTCAAATGGACTCCAAGCGCTGAGCTTCTGGTGTTGCAATATGTGTATCATCAGTTCACATCAGAGGGATGTGAGCACTATCATCGCTTCAGCACTGGGTTGCACAATTTTAATGTCATAGTTAAGACAAGAGGCTTAGGAGGAAGGTCTAGTTCCCTAATCATCCACAAAGTTCCTCCTCTGATATCAGTTGCTGAACATTCACATCTCACGCTAGACGTGAATGAGGAGTGAAATGTAGCTCCTTGCACCAAGGGTTCCGTGTCCTAAGGCTCTAGGAGACACTAAAAGAGTAGAGAAACCAGGGCTTCAGCTTAACTGGCTGTGCCTTGCACTGGCCTGAACCTATAGGTAGACAAAAAGAAGAGATTCTCTTAGCAGGGAGACTAGCACAAATCCCATGGCTTGCACAACACACCAGGCTCACTAGATTACTAAGCACAGGCGAAGGGTCAGCAAAACACAGGTATAGAATGCTTAGAAAAGGAAATATAGGAAAAAAATCTTGGGTGGAAAAGAAAAATGATCAAATCTAAGGGGAAATGCTAAGATTAAATGAGTTGCAATATGTATAATGTGCTCTGATGGTATCTAGCAATTCGTGCAGATGGCGATCCCTGAAGAGCCGAGGGCTGAGAGGATCCACTTTGACAGACTGCTGCGGTGTCAGGTGATGGTGGGCAGCAGACTCCATGAGCAATGATACCCGAGACTTCAAGGGGAACAGGTGAAGCTGGCGGAATTTCAGGCCAGAAGAGAGACATGAAAAGCGGAAGACAGGAGGAAGAGTGAGACCTTAAGGAAGCCTGATTTGGACCACTGAATCAAGCAGGGTTCTTATGTGGCACTGAACCAAGCCAGTCAGTGTAGCAGGGAAGTAGATGATGTGCTTGAGTTCATGATACAGAAAGCTGGTGCTCCACATACTTAAGTCACTTAAATCGCTGCCTGTAAAGGTTATATTTATTTTACAGAAACAGATGCATTGTAGTTTAATTATGCAATTCCCTGAATTGCATAATTAAAAGTTGTAGGCAATAAAATGACAGGCCTGGTCCTCTGGCGCCTAGGCCCAGGGTCTCGCTTCCTCTCTGTAGACCTCCCAGAGCACACATACGACCGTCATCCAGGCCTCTGTTTCCTCCCTGTCTTACAGGAAAAAGTAGCCTCGAATCTGTAAGGCTGATACCGTGTCTGACAGTTTGACAGTTGCTAGGGATTTTTTTACTACTGAAGGCTTTGTGATATGTCTTTATTAGTATAACATATTCCCCAAATGTTTAATGTTAAAAGTATAGTCCATTCATAAGTTATAGCAATAATGAAGGAACTATATTCAAGCATTGATGATGGATGCCATCTTGACTTCATGGTTTAAAAAATTATCTTAACAAAGTTTTTTTTTTTTTACTATAAAAGGCAAAGCACTTAAGGATTAATCAAATAACTAACAGATCTCCTTCACTACAGAGAAAATTTTTAAAAAATCATTCAAAATAGAGGTAATCAAAATTCAAGGTTAAAATACACCCCAAGACTAAACCAACAATGTTTTGCTCTTCTTTTCTATTTGACCACTGATCTTCATGAGTTCTGTAGCTGAAAGGAATAGCATTCCTTTTCTTTAAAAGTATAAACTTCCCAATACCACAGTTCTCATCCTCCTACTCTGAACTTGGTGCCCTTAGATTTGTTGCATATGTCTAGACAAATTATGACCTTCAAACCCCATTCCCATTTTCCTGTTTGCTGTGTAGCCTCTCAGCTCATGGTATGGTTTCTGTACTTACCAGGATACTCCTTCTACCATACAAAAATCTATTCTTCAATGCTCAAATCAAATGCTAATAGGAAGTCTGCTCAAAGCCCTACTAGTGTGGCTTTACACCCCACCCCACCCCCACACACATGCAACATAGCACTTCTGTTATATCTAACGGAGTACCTCTTTTTATGTCCTGAAATGACAATTGTAAGTCTGCTATGTAATGAAAGGTGCTTCAAAATGGGAACAAAATTTTTAGACTCCATTATCTCAAAGCCCAATGTGGAAAAAAACACAAAAACAAACAAACAAACAACAAACAAACAAAAAACACAAAAACAATAAAACAATTGCCAACTATTTCCTCCCTACCAAGAAAGCTCTGAAAATATCAAATCTATTGAGTGGATGCATTTCTAGAGCCATGAGCCTCTCAGGGTCTGCAGACCTTGCAGTTTTGGACTGTGTTAAATGCTATTGTTCAGGTCTGTGTTGGCATTCATACTATAAACTCTTAGTCGTCCATATAAAAACAGATCCTCTGTGGATGAGCCATGCCTTGCAGCAAGCCTTACACACTAAAGCTTGTGCTATTTCCCAGGACGACAAAGCACAGAACCATAACGGGAATAGTTTAAAGCAGTAGAGAAAGGGATGACCGTCTGTTACCTTGAGCAGAGAAGCGAATGCTCGGTGAGTATCAGATATGTTTGGGCATTATATTATCAATTTGTTTCATTGACTTTCAGGTCACCTTTTTTTTCCAAAAAGCGGGAGGCAGTGCTAAGAGAAACTGTTTAACATGTCTATGCCTCACTGTTCATCTGCACTGAACTCCTCTGTGTACAACAGTGGAGCTGTCTGGCTCTAATGCCAAAGCGTTAAATAATCTCAGTTTGGTCACTTAGCATCTTTCCCTCTTCTCTCAGAGAGTGAGAGAACTAAATCTGAGTACTGGTAAACTGTAGGACTCCCCTCAACTAATTGGACCACCCTCAGCAGCCTCAACCTGTTGGACAACCAGTTAACATACATAGTAAATTCACAACCTGGATGGATCACCAGTCATTTGCTTTTAATTCTGCAGGCTGAATATCAGAATATGGAAAACTTCAGATTTCCTCAAAGACATAGCACAATTAAATGAAATGCAGAAAATAACCAAAATACTATTCAAATCAATCCCTGAGTTCATATACTTTATAAAGCAACAAATATATAATGTAAAAAATAGAAATGTGAAGGTGAATTCACTGAAACATTTGAAATTTTATAATTTTTGTTCACATATGCAAAATATTGAAAACCTATTACTATGTAGGCTCACAAATGCAAGTTTTCTTGCATTGTGCCAACAAAGTAACAAGGGCCACTTGCAGTGCACTCCTCCCCTGGCTGCCTTTGCCCAAGCTGTCTCGGTATGATCTTTACTGTGGGTGGAGGTCTTGAACTTCACAAGCCAGCCTGCCACTTTAGAAGCCATAAAAGCCGGTCAGACCCATTACTGCAACCCTGAAGAGCAAGGCAATTAAAGGGTGAGGGCATAAAGTACAGGGCTGTACTTTCTCCATGTCCAAGGTTACAGGGCTCCTATATATAAAACTGCATTTGAAACTCCTCGACACTACATTCAACTGCAGCAAGCAGAAGACAGGAAACAGTAGGCTAGCCGAACCGCCAGGTGTACACTGGCTCAGATCCAGGAGAGACTGGAGGGCTCTGGACACTGGCAGATACTGTCCCTTCCAACTCCTTCAGCGTCCCTACATCTGCTAAACAAATGGCTCTCTGATGTCACTAGAGATGACTGTAATGTGCCGGATACTGTTCCCCATTCCCCCAAGGATTGATTTAGGAAATACATGTTGAGTGGCTGCTTAGCTGTCAGATGCAATAGTCAAGGCAGACACGCCCACTGCCAGAGTTGTTTGAGGTTACATAATTCTTCAGTAGACAAAAGAGACCACTACAAGTGTGTGTGTGTGTGTGTGTGTGTGTGTGTGCGTGCGTGCGTGTGTGTGTGTGTGTGTGTGCGCGCACGCACTTAAATATTTTTGCAGATTCAAATGAATGTGTCTGCTTCCATGTATGCATGGATGCCAGAGGTCAGTACCGACTGTTCGTCCTTAGGAACCACCCATCTTTGTCTTGAGACACCATCTGTCAGTAGCCTGGAACTCGACATGCAAGCTAGGGTGGTTGGTCAGTAAATCCTCTTGTCTCCTCGCTCTCCAGCTCTAGGACTACAAGTGCTTGCTACCATGGTCTGCTCTAACAACAAACAAAAGTTAAAAACAAAAACAAACAAACAACATAGTTGTGAGATTTGAATCAAGGTCCTGGAGCTCACAAGAGCTTTACTAACTGAGGTATTTCTATAGTCCCAACGGAAGAGACTCTAGTGAGCTTTTCTTTTTCGTGAGACAGAGAGTGACCCTGGAACTCAGAGTTTAGTCCAGTTTGCTTCGCTATCATGGCCTCAAACAGTCCTCTTCCTTTACCTTCCCAGGTGCTGGGATTACAGGCATGAGCCAGTTTACCAAGTGACTGCACCAATGCTAGTCTGAAGAGAATGAAGGGGCACTGGGAACATGGAGGAAGACATATTGTTGTAAGCAAACTGGCTTTCCTGAGGAAAGTGCCTCTGAGGTTGACATTGAAAACCAAGACACTAAAAGGAGGGAGTAAGTAGGAAAATTCCTGGCCAAAGAACGAGATGCATTTGAAAGAGCAAAAGTCCACTATAGCTGAAGATTATAGACCGGGCGTGGCAGTGTTCTAGTTGGGGGTTGGGGGATGACAAAAGAGGCAAACATCTGCAGCATTACCAAGGCTGCTGCTGACGTCCCCACCACAATACTTCTCTATCCACCAGACTGTCTATGTCTTGGCTACTGTGAACAGTGCAGCAATGAGGACAGATGAACACGCATCTCTGGAAAACCCACACCTAGAAACACACTGGAAGTGCTGAGTAGAGTTCTTGTGTTTGAAGATAGACATGAAGCTGGGAATGAAAAGGGGGAAGGTAGAGGGGTGGGTGACAAGTTAACCAACACACACACACACACACACACACACACATGACAGAAGACAGACAGACAGACAGACAGACAGACAGAGGGTAGGTAGATAAGTAGATAGACAGACAGAAAGACAGATAAATAAAGTGTCTGATTTCTTTTGTTACAATAAAACATCATGGCCATAAAACAAGCTGGGGAGGAACGAGTTTATTTAGGTTGCACCCCCACATCGCTGTTCACTGTAGGACGTAAAACCATGCCAGGAAGTTTGGTAAGGTAGAGCAGGCTGGGACCCAGAGACTCATGGGTGCACACCTGAGACTTAGGTGACTCCCAGCTCCCTGCCAGACTCCTGACTTGGAACACGTGCCATGCTTCTCACATAAAAGAGATGTGTCCTATGCTCACATAGGCTCAAAACAGTATTCTCCATGCTAACAAGGTACCTAGAGGCCCAGAGGGCTTAGTCAATAAGCTTCCCTTCCCAGACATTCCTCCCTGAAAAAGGTATTTTTTGATCTCAGGTGCACCCTGAGAAGTGGGGTATGGTTTTACACATCCATTTTCCGCCATGACAATAAGCTGTTTAGAACCACGGACTGTCTCTTTTCATCAGGATCCACAGTGGGGAGCCATGAGGAAGGCCTTGGTCTACAGAGACATAGCCTAATCTCCTGTAGGCCTCTCTGCACTTCCAGCCACACCCCACCCCTGAACCCGAGCCCAGATGCTGTCCTGTGGCCCAACTCTGTTCTCTGCTCTTCTGCAACCCCCAGAGGTACCTGGATAAGCAAGGGTCCAGATCAAACTGCTGAGGACCCCTTTTCCACATCTCAAACTGGGCTTTCCCAATCCCCAGAGAGGTGTCTACAGCCCAACACATGCCCAATGCTGGCATGGAATAAGTGCAGTCAAACTCCCAGTGTCTGCCTCCCCAAGAGGCCCTGCCCTGTGGCAGAGCAGAAGCAGGCCCATAGCTCATTACTGAAGGAAGTCCAGACAAAAACTCAAACAGGATAACATCCCAGAGACAGGAGCTGGTGCAGAGGCCATGGATGAGTGTACTTACTGGCTTGTTTCATATGCCTTGCTCAGCCTAGTTTCTTATAGAACCTAAGACTACCAGCCAAGGGATGACATCACCCACCATGGGCTGGGCCCTCCCCCAATGATCACTAATGGACAAAAATGCCTTACAGTTTGATCTGATAAAGGCATTTCCTCAACTGAGGATCCTTCCTCTGATGACTCTAGCTTGTGTCAAGTTGATACACATAACCAACTAATACAGATGATAGCTGAAATCCACAGTAAAGAAGAAAATCAAATTATTATTGTTGCAGTTTGAATATGCTTGCACTATTAAGTATGGCCTTGTTGGAATAGGTATGGCCTTGTTGGAGGAAGTGTGTCACTGTGTACGTGGGCTTTGAAGACTCCTAATACTCAGTGCAGAAGACACCATCCCCCAGTTGCTGCAGAAGATAAACTCCTGCTGATGCCTTCATATTAAGATGTAGAACTCTCACCTCCTTCCAGTACCATGTCTGTGTGGATGTTGTCATGCTTCCCATCATGATGATTATATAATGGACTGAACCTCTGAGACTGTAAGCCAGCACCAACTAGACATTACCTTGGTCTTTATAAGAGTTACTTTGGGCATGGTGTCTCTTCACAGATAATACAACCCTAACTAAGACAACCATCAAGTCGAAAATAGTTCCTAATTCTATTTCTCAATGTATTATAATAATAAGACAGTATTAGTTATCGAGGGAAAAAAGACAGATAACATGCTGCAATAGCTATGGGGGTACATTTAGGGATGATGTCTGTCCAAGAAAAAAAGAGTTACTAACAAATAAAGTGTGCAAGCAGACTGTTTTGGTCAGAGGAGTCCCCAGATGTACCTATATCTTCTTCACGCACAATCGTGGCACTATGCTCGCTCAGTCATGATAATTATACCGACAAATGAAACCATCATAAAGACGTGAACTACTTCCACAAACATTACTTTTCTAATAAACATCTGCAGATGCCAACTATTTTCATATCTGTCACAAAGGGGGGATCACTGGCAAGGCTGGGGTGGAAAGAGTATAGGAGACTAAGGTAGTAGATGACTAGAACGTTGTCTTCTGGACACAGGAGTGTAACTGCACATAAGAACATGTACAATAGTACATGACAGCATGTATGAAACCTGTGCACGCCAGAGCCACGCCAAATAGCAACAAAGACAGCTGGGCACGCAGTCACACCCCAAGCCATGGAGCCATTGGCAACTGTTAGCAGCTAGAAGAGGGCAAGGCAGTGTTTTAGAAGAGGGTAGCACCGAGCAAGGCAGCCATTCTCCAGGAGAAACCCACACACCCAAGAATATTTAGGCAATGCAAGTTGTTATTGAAGGATTTAAAAAAAGTTGGATAGATGAATTTGGAAGCATATAGTGAATATTATCAAAACATATCCCATATCATCCAGAGACTGCCCCTCCTGGGGATCCATCCCATATGCCACTACCAAACCCAGTTACTACTGCTGATGCCAAGAAGTGCTTGCTGACAGGAATCAGATACGGGTGTCTCCTAAGAGGCTCTGCCAGAGCCCTACTGATAGAGATGAGGATGCTTGCAGCTAACCATTGAACTGAACAAGGGGACCCCAATGGAGGAGTTAAGAGAAAAGACTGAAGGAGCTGAAGGAGTTTGCAACACCATAGGAGGAACAACAATATCAACCAACCAGACCCCACCAGAGCTCCCAGGGTCTAAACCACCAACCAATGAGTACACATGGAGAGACCCATGACTCCAGCCACATATGTAGCAAAGGATGGTATTGTCCAGCATCAATAGAAGGAAAAGTCCTGTAAAGACTCATTTCCCCAGTGTAGGGGAATGTCAGGGCGTTGAGGTTGGAGTGCATGGGTGGGAGCGGAAGCATCCTCATAGAAGCGGGGGGAGGGGGTATGGGAGAGGGAGGAACGGGGACAACATTTGAAGTGTAAATGTATAAAATAGCCAAGAAAAATAAAATTAAAAATAAATAAATAAAACATCCTATGGTACTCTCAAAGAACTAAATTTTTAAGAAGCCATATAAAACTTTAAAAAAGCTAATTTCAAAAAACATATGAAAAATTTGAAGAACTAATGACAAACACATATGAAATGTTTTTAAGTATGAAAATTAATACAATGGTCATTTAAACAATGACAATTTAAAAACCTTAACATGATGTGAAGTACTAATTAGAAAAATAATTGAAAAGGGGATTCAGCAACAACAAAATTTGCAAAATAGGAAGAGAAACACTACAGAATTAATGTAGTGACAGCTACATAATTTAGCTCAGAGGAATAAAGTACAAATCAGTAAACAAACACTGTGATGGTTTGTTTACTTTGGCTGTCTACGTAAATCAATTGAGGGATGCCTAGAAATTTGGTGAAGTCACAATTTGGTGACTGCCACTGCTGTCAGTTGTATGAATCAGACTCTAGTTCTCCCACGGTGGACTTGACTCTCACCAGCAGCTCTCCCGGGGCTTCCCAGGCTTCAGCTGAGGGGATGCATCCCTGGCCTTTCCGTTTGAAGCTTCACTTTCTTACACTAGGCTATTCCCCTGGGAACTCTGTGTCTGCGTGCATGCACACAGACACACACACACATACACACACGCACACACTCACACAGGCACACGCACATGTACACACACATACATACACACACATGGGCGGGGGAGGAGAGAAGAAATGCTATTGATTCCTATTACTCTGAAGTCTTAATAAATGTAAACATCATGTGCCTAGAATAAATATTCAATTCTGCCCTCTGTCCCTCTAATATGCAATAAAATTCAAAGGAAATACAAGAAAGCCACCCAGAGGCCCAGCAAATGTGTTAGAAGGTGTTTGCCAGCCAGCCCAAGAATCTGAGTTTTATCTCTGGGACCTACATGATGGAAGGACAGAAACAACTCCCCCAAGATATCTGAGCATCACATGTGTTCTGTAGCACATGCGCTCATATATACACACAGACATATATGCATGGATGCACTCAAAACAAGAAAGTAGCAATGTTTTAAAAGAAGATGACCATAAAAAAGGAAAATAGAACTGATTGTTTAAATTTCCTCACAGAGACGTTTCTGACCTTTATACTCACATAAATTTATGAGCAATACTGCCAAGAAAAATTAAAATGGTAACTTAAGAAAAGCCCACATACAAAAACAACTTTAATATAAAAAATGAAATAAATAAATGTGTAAGAAATTGTCCTGCATATTCTAATCTCTGTCTTTACTGAAGAAGCTGCTTTCACCTCAGGTCCCCTTAATGATTTGAGCTGTCTGGAAGAGAGGCCTGTATCTGTTGAAAGCACATTGCCCTCCCTCGTACACATGTGTAACACAGATATCTACGGCACTTAGAATATGACAGCCTCTATACTAACAGATCACGTGATGTGGAATGGAGCTAACTAGCAAGGCACACCAACTCCAGTTACAATGAAGTCAAATGGAAGCAAAGACAAGGAGAAACAGCACAGCTTACCTTCCAATTCAGTTTGGAAGGAGGCCTGTCTTTTCCAATCCATCCCAGGACATAAACCTGGTACCCATACTATTCAAAGAATCAAACTAGTACAAGCACATTTTCAGCCCACTGCAACTAGAGCCCACACCTAAACAAATATACACAAGCAATAAAAATGATAAACAGGAGAGAGCTATGGAGAAATCATCAGTATCAAAGAAATGCAGATTAAAGCCATCAGCGTTTCCTTCTACAGAACTGGCAAGGTTCAGGCAGACAATGACACACTGTGCAGTGTAAGAAAGGATGTGGGCATTCATACACTACAGGCAGAAAGGCAAACATGTTCCAGCTTCGTAACTTAAAAATGTGCTGTCCCTAAGAACAGGCGACAACACTTACAAGCTCTTCAAGAAATCAGGATGGGCAAGGTGGGCTCAGAAATGAAGACTGAGTCTGATCCTGGGGAACCATACGGTGGAAAGACAGAACATGAGTCCACTTAGCCACATGAGCCATGATACTAAACACACACACACGCACACACACAGAAAATTTTAAATGAAACCATCATAGATACAACTTATAAAAAATTAACAGAGATGAAGTGTACAGCAGTTAAAATTTAAAATTACCTATCAATTCCCTACCCTGTAGCCCACTGACTTTCTAAGAATGTTAAATCAGCTCCGGGTTTCGTTAGCCTACATGTCAAATGAGTACTGACTATGTAACGTGTACTAGGACTGTTCTAAGTGCTGGAGATACGAGAGTCCGAAACAAAAAGCTCGCCCTCGAGGTGCTTACATTTCAGAAGATAACACATGAAAAATAAGACACACGGCATGAAAAACAGGTAGGAATTTTAAAAAGAAATCTAGGGAGGGGAATATGAGGGTTTGGAGGAAAGAAAGAAATCTTTAAAAATAAAACTTGGGGGGACAGGCCACAGGATACGTAAGGAGGAATATCCAAGGAATAAAAAAGAAACAAAAACCCTAAGGCCACAGACATGAGGCAGAGGCATCCCAAGTGTGCTCAGTGTGGCTACGAGGCCAGCGTGACAAACAAAGAGAGCCACAGTGGGAAAGATGCAGCCACGGGTGCGAGAGCAGAGAGAGACACCAAGTGACTACGTAGACACTCTTGCCATCGCAGGGACTCTCGACTTCGCTCTTAGTGAGAGATTGAACAAGCAACGTGAGAAAAGAGTACACAGAGTATAAAATAGCCTATGACTAACCACGGTGTCTTTGACCTGTGTATGATCGGGGATGGGAATTACCCCTGATTATCCTAGAGCGTGAGTTGTGTTCAGATATGTGGAAGTAAAACTGACCGGATGTATGCAGCTGAGCACTGGAGGTGTGATGAGATTATCTAATGAATGAGAAGCTAGAACAGTGGCTCTCAGCCTTCTTAATCCTGAGGGGACCTCTGGAAACCAACTAAAGTAAACTTTCTTCTATCGAGTCACTTTTGATGCTAGTGGCCCTCTAATACAGTTCCTCAAACTGTACTGACCCCCAACCATAATATCATCTTGTTGCTACTTAATCACTAATTCTGCTACGGCTATGAATTGGAATGTAGACATCTGATATACAGAAGATCTGACATGCAATCTGCAAAGGGGCCATGACCCACAGAGAGCACCACTAGACTAGATACCCCACTGTGTAAAGTATTTCAAAGGAATGGTAACCATGAAATAATGTGGACTAGCCGTAGTTATGACACATACTAGAATATGTTACTACTAAAATCGAAAATGCTGTTTCATATATTCTTTGTAACTAACTCACATATCCCAAGGTATCTGCCCTATACTTTAAAAAGATTATATATGAATGACAGAATACCAGACAAGCATTAATTACCTTCTGAGGATTTTACCTAACTATACAAAGAGACATATGTAGACACATACTCTGACAAAAATCTGAGATTAATAAACAGTAGCAATGCTATTTTTAAAGGCTAAAGGATGTATTTTCTTCATGTTTGTCAAGCTGTTTTCACTATAAACAAATTTGCACTGGTTTACTCTTTGAATAACACCTTGTACATCAGGGTGATTGCTACTGAGGTAGAGAGAGAGTCACACTAGAACGAAATGATAAGAGAACTGTTTTAAATACCTGTCATGTGCAGACGCTACTCTTGGTCTCTCTACTAAAATACATAATCATGGCCTGGTCTTAAGTTATCTAATTTATCAAATGAATCATATGGATTAACTTGCTAATAATATAGTGAAATCCTATAATACGCTTGACAACTAACAGTTGAAGTCTTTATAGCCTCAAGCAGGACTCCTAATGTCTAAAACAATCTCCATTGAATAATACTAGAAGTTAGTTTTAGATTTGTGGAGTGCTAAGGCTTTGTGGCATGGCCAAGAAGCATTAAGAATAAAAACCACCTGAAGGCCAGCACTGCCTTAGCTCTCTCGAGATTTCCTTCAAAGGAAATGGTCTGATTCTTGGTTCTGCTTCCCAAGATCCTTTCTGTAATTAGAAAACCCACATAATTCTATCCTGCCCTTTCTTTAAAAATGACAGAGTTCAGGACATGTGTTTAAGTATATGAAAGACAAAGTTCAACACTTTAAAAAATGACAATATATCATAAAATATAAACTACAATTAACTGCATTTCGAAAAAGTCTTACTGTGTCTTGTTCTTTTCCCTTTTTTTTTCTGGTGTTGTTCAGCTATCTGAGTTTCTGTACAAGTTATAGACAAACAAAACGCTCAACCAACTACGCAGGGCATGGCCTCTGTACGAAAAAATACATCTCACAACACAATTTCAAGTACTGTTCAGCTCTCCCCAAACAGAAAAGGAACTACAGAAACTATCTTCTTCCCAACTTGAGAGAATGCAGGCCATTTCAAGGGTTCTGTTCGCCAGTTTCTGCTATTCTTAATTCATCACAGCTGAAACAGGAAAAAATATCCCTCATCCAAAAATACGTTTTCTCTACTAAGCACACACCTAATTAAATGTTTCATTCCTTTTAAAGGAAAGCCTTTTCTTAGGCATGAAACAAGAAAACCATTACCACCAGTAAAACAAGATTTTTTTTTCCACTATCAAAGATATATTTCCCTCTCTGGCTTCTGCCACATCAAAGGGCCTCCTATTGGTTCTTCCTGGTTTTTCCTGTCATGACTCCTCTGGCCTTTTAAAGGAGTAGTCACCTACAGCTAAGAAAGGGGGAGTGAACGGCAGCCACAAAGGAAGCCTGCTTCAGAAGGCCACTTCTGCAAATGTAAGCAGAAACCAGGTTCACTCACCCAGGGAAAGGCAAGCGACTCCTCAGTTGACTCCGCAGGTCCAGCACTTCCGGCACACAGCCCTTACCTCTGCCATTAGCCGCTGTAAATCATCTCAATTCTGAACTCAAGTACAAACATGCTTAGTCTCAAGCACCTTACTCATCACACAAGTGAGATCTGAGCTTGGCAGTGGGTCTCCCATGACACAATGATGACACAGACCTGACTGCAACTGGACCTGCCTCGCTTCCCACACAGCCATTGGCAGTGGACTGACAGACATGGCAGTTACTTAGCAATACTTTGTGGTTATCTCTCCCACATCATTCACAGAGGCAGACAACGCAGTGTCATCCCTTCATATAAACGCTTCACCCCTCCCACACTCGATTTCCACATAGTAATTTTCATTATTACATGGAGGAACAGAATACTGGCTCGTGCTCAGCAGAAAGTAGTTATTCCATAAGTCGTTAGGGATCCTACTACTAATCCCTTTGTCCTTTAGTCGTGAACAAAATTACTAGGCTATGTCCAAAGGACTGTGATAACCAAGAAAACAAGACTGAAGACCTTACTGAGAAGTCAGCCCTCACAAGGATGCTCTGCCTTCTCACTGTTAGACCTAACGCTTTCAGTCACTCTCAGTAGTAGGTGTGGTAGAGGAGGGGCTAAGCTGTGGTGAACACAAAGTGTCCCTAGAGATAACAGAAGTGTGCAGGTATGCATGTATATATGGGGGAATGGAGGGAGGGAGAGAGAAAGGAATGGAAAGAGGGAAAGAGAGACAGACGGATTTTTATAACATTAAGTGAGCTCAAATTGCTCGCCCGGGCTGACACAAACCTTCAATGGAATTTATAATAGACTCCGGACTTTCTCTCTGTTGCCATTCAAAGCATTCAGACAAACATGATGGATAGCGGGTATTAAGTACCTTCAGCATCCCATTTTAGGCATTTAATCTTCACAAGAACTACATATTCATTTGACAAACAGGGAAGTGAGGCACATCCTAGTAGTAAGTGTGACAGCTGGGATGTGTTCCCAGGTATTCTGAAATCAGGGACGTTGTAGTACACCTCAAGGGTCTAGGCTGCCAGTACCTCGTAGTAGACTCATTAAGAGTGAGAGGGGAGGTAGGAGGGAAGGACTGAGAGGCAAGAGGGTAGGGAAAACTGAGGTCAGGATGTTAAACTAATTAATTTTTAAAAACTAAAAACAACATGAGAGTGGTCAAATGGGAAAATGCATGGTGATGGCCTACTACAACAGGACACACATGAATATCAATGCTGATTAGTTTCCTCAATAATTGGGTTATTTTGTGCAACTGTCCTTATTTCCTTTGCCTGCCTCAGAACATCGTACAAAAAAGTCTGCACCCCGACTGTGTGTGTGTGTGTGTGTGTGTGTGTGTGTGTGTGTGTGTTTGTGTTGGATTGTGTTGAGTTGGAAAATTTGCAAAAGAAGATGAATATCCCTTCTATCTCTAAAATTCCTTTATAATCTACTATCAACTAAATTGATTAGAATATTATGTGATATATTAAAGTATTCAAAGAGAACCTAATATTAAACAAAACAAATAACAAAACATGGTTTCTATTGGATAAAAATAAGAGTTTACAATCAGAATCGCCCAGCAAACCCATGGCCAGCAGAAACAACTTGTGTTTAAGGCAGTGAGGTAGGACCCACACTGGTTGGCTGCTTAAGGAAGCAGACTAGTGTACTTGAGACAGCTTGTTAACATGTATACTACATTCACGCAATTCAGGCACACTCAGAACAGCATGACATTAATAGAAGGTAAGTCGTGTATCCATGATGAGGACCAAGAGCAGCATCCTGAGAGAAGGGATGAGTCCACTATTCAAGCTTCAGACAAAGCTTCTAATCAGATGGTAGGACTGGGAGTTCTTCCTTACTCTGAGAGTCGTCTATTATTTAACACACACACACACACACACACACACACACACACACACACACACACACTCACTCACTCATGAAGAATTTTAAATCCCCCAGCTCAGAGACACGTAGTGAGGAAAGGGGTTCGGATGCTTTGAGGCGATGTGGACAGGAAGTACAGGCACTGCAAGTGTGCAGGTGAGCTTCTCTGGCACTCTTCTGAATTACACACAGCTACTATCACTCAGTCGTGCTAGGGTGACTCCTAATGTGATCAATAATTCGGAGGCCTTTGACAGACCTTCATTGCTTGCTAATCACAATGAGGGTCTCAGGATGACTTAGAGAGGAACTAAATTATCCTATATCAAGGAGGGAGACCCTGGAAAGAAAACTGACTGCCTGAATGTATGAGGATACAAAGTGAATTAGCTACATGAACTAACAGAGTCCCCCATTCCTTTTCTTTGATTAATTAAAAACCATGTTTCTAAAAAGAATATTCCAGACTATGTAGGGGAGAGAAGCTGACTAAGAAGCTCAGTCCACAAGTCACAGAAGCAGGGCAGTTTTACACTTTATGGCCCCTTTGCTGTTTCCAAGGGAAAAGTCCTGTAAGACTTCACCACCCTCCCACATTCACTAATCCTTCAAGAGGACCAGAATACCCGAAGGAAAGACTGCCCAGAGGCTACTGCTGTGCAGAAAGACTTAAGGGAATGCTCTGCGGGTCACGCCAGCTCACCAATATCATGTATTGGTAAGCGCAGGCTAAAAAACCCACATCAGCAGCTGGGACAAAAGCTTTTCAAATCCTCAGGACCCGAGACAGCCCAAGACTGCACATGTCCAAAGTTCATATGCTCTTTGATAACTCTTCTTTGGTATGGAGACTACTAGGAAACAGAGTAGTCTGGCATAAATATGCTATCATCAGAGGATTAAATGAGAAAAAAATGGCCCTTTTTCAGAGCACTCTGGATCTCACATAGTGCAAAGAATGTCCTCTGACCTCCATGGATGCACCATAGCGCACACACACAAAATCAATCTCTCCCGCTCCCTCCTTTCCCCTCCCCTCCCCTCCCCTTCTTCCTCCCTCCCTCCCCCTCTCTCAAATGAACAATGTTTTGTTTTTTTTTCAAACAATTCAGTTTTACTGAGATTTGTTCAAACATCCCTATGATGTAGAACTCAGGAGATTGAAGCAAGAAATATAATCATGAATTAAGGCTAACCTGACCTACACACCAAGATGCTAGCTCAAAAGAAATTCTATTTTCCAATGTTTGACCAAGAAGAGCTCTTTGGGATACTGTACATATAAATAGGTATTAGGGAAGGAGGAACCAGGTGTGGTGGCTCAAGCCATAATCCCAGCTACATGGAAACCAGAAAGAATATATTAACTCTTCAGTTTACTGCCAGTGTGGACAAGATAGTGAAAATATACCTTTAAGATAAATTTAAGATAAATACTGTTAATTGGTAATCAAAGCATGAGTTCACTAACTATAAATGTCTCTTGAAATATTAAGCTGCAGACGCCTTCCTCCAGTGGACTTTCGTGCACAGACCTATAGAATTCCCTATTACTCTAATTCTCACAAGGAGATACTCGGTTTCCATCTTGGTACATCATGATGTATTACTCAAGATCATGCATCTGGTATAACCATTAATGAAGTCACCAGGAGGGTTTACAGAAGCTCAGTAGGAAAATGCATGCTCTGTAGAGCTGTAACTCAGCATGAGTACTTGCAGCGTCGTGCCTCAAACCATAGGCCAAAGGGCCAGCATCGAGTTTCTCCATCCCCTGCGCCCACCTACATGTAACATGGTAACGTAAGGGGGGTTAAGAAGACCTATCCTTACATACTCTATTCTGTATTGCTTTCACCTCTTCTCCAAATACCTGTAAGATAGACTTTCAGTTCTCACTCAAGAGAACCAAACAAATAGAAGTGAGAATGCTGCTCTGGGCCTTGTCCCTAATCTGAGCTCTGTGGTTATGAGAGATAAGATGGAGACTGTCGCCCATACAGGAATACATGAGTAATGGTTGGTGCTAACCCTGGCTGTGCACATACTAACTCCAGGGACTGCACGAGGCACTCGCAACCAGTACCTAAGCTCATCCTCTTAACAGCTCCAGGAGGAGTTATTGCTACAATTATTTTACAGAGAACCAGAGGGATTCTCATTCCAGGCAATATTTTAAAGAAATAGTCACATTTGGCTATGATGTAAAGTACATTTGAAAAAAAAGAAAAAAAAAAAACCTAAGACCTAAAGCCTACACAAGATTTTGCTCCTTGCATAGAGTTTGGTCCTATAAGAAATGTGTCCAGACATTAGCTTTCTGAGACTCATATAGTGGTCAAAACTTTAATTAATACCCCTTAATTCATAAAAATTTTTTCTATAACTATGTAAATGACTTATTTTACTACAGGGAAAACTACATCTTCTAATATGATGAAATAAAGAAAGAAAAGGAAGAAGTTACACTTGTCTTTTGAGTGCCCTGAGACTTCTAAGCAAAGTAAAATCGTCTACAAGTTCAACTCTTCTCTATTCTCACTCCTGCTATAGCAACTAAGTGGAAACTTCTGTAGTAGTGGGAACTGCTCAATGATTCCTTTAAGAAGGGAGTGTCTAACACCCTTTCTCTCTTTACATGTAAACGATGTAAAATATATTTACTTTTGACTACTTATCCTCCTCCTGTCTAACATATATGTAGGTGCTATATTTTTGTAACCTTGTACTGAAACCACACTGAGATTAAATTACTTTCACCAAAACATTATGAAGTAGAAAACGAAAATACTGAATGTGTATGTAAAAAATACTGAATGTATAACCACACCTCTACTCTTCCTCAAATAGAATGGACTACTTTCACTGGGAAAATAAGATTACTGGGAAGATCTGAAGCACACAGGCAGTAACTTATAAGGAAACTAATCACACGAGCACCAGGACCTTTCTATAGAAGACTTAATCAGGAGAACGTATATGGTCAAATTCTAGGATAAGCTAGTGATCAGAGCATTGACTATGGGGATAAAGAAAATAATTTGGTCACGGGGTTAGGATCTGGAACAACTATTCCATACAAAGCTGGTTACAATGACCAGTTCATTCAGTAATGTGGGAAAAGGCTTTGCACTCAAATCTTGGAATGTAATTCCATGAGTTCAAAATCTGACCAACATTTCTAAAATCTTACTTGTGTAAAGTTCTCCTTAAAGGAGAAGCATATTCTAAAGGAAAAGGGTCACGGGGTACAAATATGATGACTACACTATAGTACTTCAAGTGCCTGCTGTATCAGTGCCACTCTGACGGGACCGTGATTCTTTCTTAGAAGACTGCAGCAGCGACAGATAGTTCAGAGACACTGCATCCTGAAAGAGTGGGGACAGTAACATCAGCAGTGAACAGTAGTATCAATACTGAAGGCCTGTATTCGCCCCGAGCAGAGGATGTTCTCTGAGACTTTACAACATCCTGTCCCTGCCCTGACCTGTGTGTCTTTCCAGGTTTGTTGACACGGTCAACATTCTTCTCAGTTGTCACACCCAGGGGTACAGCAAAAGGTGTCTACACTGAGGGGTCCCTGTTAATTGTGTCACTCACACAGAAGACAGCCAATGGTGCCCTTTGACTTTCTGCTTCCCTAGGTTGTCCACAAGGGAAGATTCCTGAGTTTCATGACTATAAACTAGAAACTCAAATAAATCAACTGCCCACCTAATGTAAAAATCTGACAGAAAAATATCTAGGAGCTGTTGGTTTGAAGGGAATAAACATGTGTAAGTAAATTCTGTTGGAACACAGCTCAGTGTAAGAGTCCATCTGAGCATGTGAAACATTGGGTTTCTGATGTTCAGTTGACTATCAGACCAGACAGCCAAGTGCATTTCTAATAAACCTCCACTCCTGCTCATACTCAACTAGGCCACTAGCGTGAGCCTAAAGAAAAGTACTGACAACAAGACAATTAGTCAACTCTAAAATTTCCCTGTAAAATAGTAACAAAAAGTTTTGGGGGACGGTGACTAATCACTTCAAATCCAGAAAATACACTCAGTGGGAGTATTTTGACTGATTCTGCCATTATCAAGAAGGCAAAGAGCAAACAATTCCCCGGAGAAGTGTTGATTCTCTCTCAGAGTTCAAGTAGGTCCTTGCCCTGAAGGCCTGCAGTCATGTTACTACACAGGCCCTATAACACTATAACAGTGAGTGTCCTTGAGGCTTCTGCTTAATTAAAAAAAAAAAAATCACACAAAAAACGTAAACACACACACACACACACACACACACACACACACACACACACACACACACACAGGATGAGTCTCCCAAGAAAGAACCATCTTCCATAGAAAAGCACAAGTAGTTGAAAAGCGATACAGCCCAGGCAGGGAGGTTGAGCTGGGAACAAATGTTTATGGGCGACTCTACTCTAAGCAGAGAGCTCCAAACTGCTGTCAGCTTGATAAATAAATGACAAAATCAGTGTACTGACCGAAAAGGAACAATCAATGTTAAAGCATTTTGTGGGAACCTGAACTTAAGGCTGTCGAGAAACTAAAAGATAGCCTCCAGCTCACACAGGGAGACAGAAAAGCCCAAGTAATCCCAGCTCTCTTCCTTCACTGCCTCTCCTCTCTGATGACATGACTAGGGAAGGAAGAAATCACAAGCTCATGTCTGGCTCTGGAAAATACTGGCGAGTACCTAGTTTCACTGCCTCATTTTAGAGATGGGATCTGAGAAGTGGGAGACATGCCCTAAACCTTAGAACTAATGTGAAGTACAAGAAAATCCACTGCGTCTGTGTGCTAAGCCCGTAGTGTGTTTTCAGTTATAAAGGGAGAAAATGTTTTCCCTAAATGTGGGATCTACAGTATCTATACCCTGCGTAGCTAGGAATCATGGGAGAATTATAGTATAACTAGAATGCAAAAGGTAAAAGGCCATGAACATGATGTGGCTTCATAGCTCTGCCTCCACGTGAGAACAAGGACCCTCTGAGCGAGGCTGAAGAAGCCACAGCCAGTGGTCACTTCAGGGCGAGCTGAGGGAAGACTGCACTCTCCACTGTATTCCCCTCAGAAGACTAGCTACAACTAGGGCTTCAAAATGAGCATGTCCAGACTCAAGTGAACAACATTTGAGAAAAGGTAGCCAATACATACTTCTTTGACAGAAGAATAAAAAAGCAACCAGCATAGTAGACAACACAAACCCCACTGCCGAAGAAAGGCCAAGGCTTCTCCCTCGTTCTGAAGATCCACCATGTACGGTCACTATTGCCACCTTTGTGTTACAGTCCACTGCTCCAAGTCTATGGCCTCGTGAATTGTTAAATTTGCTCCATAGGTTAGACTCTAATAGTCACCAAGGAGACAGAATAGTTATGATTTCATGGAGTCATGTAGTTAGAATAAACTATGAATTATTTCATCATTCAGATGAATATATGAATGCTTCAGATAGAGGGAGGTTAAGAAGTTAAGAAATTAAGTACTGGCATAACCAGGGTCCAAGTTTCCCAAAACCTAGCACGGGCTCCTCCTATGACCACTTATACCTTATAGAAAACAGACACTGGCTAATGCTGAGTCTGGAGACCATCTCTGGGTTCTCCACTGTCACAGTGGCCTTAGATGGGCAGAGATAGAAGATTGAGCAACCCACAGTCCTGTCCATCAGCTGTTCCTACGTTTTATCAAAGGAAAGGAACCTATGGGATACTGGACAATTCTGAATACAGAGAAGAAAGGCAGTTAGGAAAGTATAGTGGAGGCCAGCTGCCATCCAAACACGGGGAGCTAATATAAAGCCAGAGTAGGACATCTTTAGGGGGCGGCATCAGAGAATTGAAAATATAATACGCTGATGTGCATATCAGATCAGTTTGTAACCAAGTTTATATATGATTAGATCAGACTTCAGATGTTTCCCTAAAATTGAATTCAGTGTAAGACAGAAATCACTTCTACACTAGCCAGCCATGGCTGGACTCTGATAACAGTCGGGGAAGGCTACCCTTGACCTACCTACAATATGGCTTCTGCAGATCCATCTCTTTAGTCTCTTTCTAGGGTCATGCAGTCCTGAGACATCCACAGGAAGACGTGGATGCCACAGGCAGAGTCTGCTCACTTGCTACATGGCTGATTCCCACTCTGAGGCAGCCAAGTCAACCCTGCAGTTAAGAAAGAGCATGTAAGGGCTGGAGAGATGGCTCAGCCATTAAGGCTAGGCTCACAACCAAAAATATAAGAAAGAGCATGTAAGCTGGGCTCAACCCTGCAACCGCTGAGACCAGGAATCAAAACTAACCATGGCTATCCTCTCTCATGTCAGAGAACTATGGAAGTAGCCTAGTTATGTTCCCTTTATATTTCACAATATATTCAGTGCTTTGCCACTAAAATTTGTCTTTTCTTTACAAAAAAAAAAGATAGATACTTTTGTAAAATCAGGTTGAAAAACTCACATTACTCAACATCCTAGGAGACGCAGAATGGCCACTAAACTTATCTCAAGGAATTCGCTTGCGTATGATGTGTAGACTGACGATCTTTGGCTGTGCTTTATATGAACTCTTGGCAGTTCTTTCACTTTAGAAAATCCTCAGCTACATAATCCCTAAAGTCAGTTCAGGTCAAATTCAAAGTCATGATATGAAACATGCCAGCTTCCCAAGGTCAAAATGTCAGAAAGTACAGGACACTATCAGCCTGTCATCAACTCATTGCTTAATTAACCCTTTCCCTCCTTAACCTAAGATGGCTCAAAGGGTATAACGCCTGATGACCTGAGTTTGACTCACAGCCATAGACAGCTGATGGCTTCTGGGTGAGGAGGACTCAGCTTTCTTTAAGGGTGTGACTCTTGGTGTGTCCACCATGTTCTAGGGAGTAGGCTCACACCTAGAAATATAGTGATGTCATGAACTGGAGTCAATGAGTGCTTTTAAAAATTAAAATTCAAAAATGACAAGAAATTAAAGAGTAAGGAGGTAAGAGTAGACTGGAGAGAAGTTGGGGAAAGAGTTTAGGGTGGATTCTATCAAATATATTATTCCCAAAGATTTAATAAATTTTTAAAAGCAGTTTTCCTAAACTGGGAATCAGATATTGTCCTCTAAAATTATAGTATAGCATAACAGAAGAAAGGTCACTATATCCTCTGCACACATAAAGATCTTTAGTCCATCCTCTGCTTTGGAAGATTGGGAACTGAGAAATAGAGTGACTTCTAGTCTCAACAATCAGTACAGAACGGGGTCAACCTATGTTCTCATAGCTTCCGCTACTTAAACCAGGACCTAAACAAAAAGGTGGCTTATTTGAGAACAGTCTGAGTACAGAAACCACACTACCTTCTGAAGACAAGTTTCAAAGCATGCCACTGGCATTCATGTACAGACAGGATACAAACATCCTCAAGGACATGAGACGAAGTCTAAGGACACCAGCTAGCTGCAGTACACTTTCTCCCCCTTCACTAAATCTTAAACGAATGTTTAGTCTGCCTAAGTCAGATAATAATTAGCCACAATAACCATCCACAGAGCACTCTGCACTAGTTGGCACTTTCGTATGCATTATTTTATTTCATAGCCATTCCATTCTACAAGAAGCTGAGAGAAGAGTCATCTTGGCCAAGGCCACGGATGGTAAACAGTGAGGCTGGAAGTTGAACACAGTCCTGCAATTCCAGGTTCAGTTTAACAGTTTCTACATTCTCCCCACCCAGTGCTGGTGACTCTAAGCCAAACACAACAGTAGACCAAAGGGCTGACTGACCCCACCCTCAGACCAGCAAAGTAATGACTAAAACCCTTACTGGAACACAAAGCTCCAAGATAGAGGTTTTCCAGGGCTTTTTGAACCCTTGACTATCCTCCAAGAACCCAGGGCTGCTCAGATGACCTGCAGCAGCATGGGTAGAGCTGAACCTGTCAAGTACACTGGGCTCTGGTGACAAGGCCCAGCTGTGCAGGCAGCTTCCTTGCAAGGGCACTCCCAAACATTCCAAACCCTGTGGAACCAGAAGGAAGGACTTAACTATGCAGAGACATAGCAACCTCACAAAACTTTCCAGACCACATTTGTACTTTTACATCAGAAGGATAGTTTCGACTAAATCCCCCACCCCAAACTTCATAGACTCTGCCTTCCAAGGACACAGTAGGAACTGTCAACGGAGACTCCTGCCGTGAAACAAGCAAGTACTTCTATTTGATTTTTACCACTGGCACTGTGGTTTTTTCGTAGTATTTTTGAAAACTAGATTAAAATCTAATTTAACACTTGTAAAGATAATAACCCTTGCTGAACTACTATCGAGATGAAAAGAAAGGCTGACATTAATGACATAAACTAGTAACATAAGACAATTATTGCTCTGGCCGTTATAGACTCAGGGTCTCAGCCATCCCAGGCTGATTCTAAATTGTTATGTAGCCAAGACTGGCCTGACTCCCCTGCCTGTAATTCCCAAGTCTGAGATTACAGGTATACACCCCATGCTCAGCTCAAGGAAAGTATTTTAATCAAAAGTTTTAGAACCACAGTCTAGACGTAAGACCTTCACAGTGCACTACAGCATAAAAAGACACATTTAGAAATGATAATTAAACTTCCCTTGACTATAACAGCAGAAACAGAGCAATTTGGGGAGGAGTGAAAATGCATACTTACTCTGTGCTAGTCATTTCCACAAATTTTGCTCAATCTCAATGATGAAAAAGTTATCATCCACAATAACAGATCAGGAAATAAGAGGCTATGCATAGTTTACACTGCTGCGAGCTGCCAGGCTTGGAGTAAAGAGATCCAAAGGGCAAAGCTGGAGCTACAGATAAGCCTATGAAAACAGCCACCAGGGCACAGCAGAGGGCCCTGCACCTAGGGAGTGTACACAGGAACAGGGCCTGCATTCCAGCAGTCCTTTCTACCTAGCAACTTCTGCTATCACATGCATACTGTCCTGTTCCCCACAGGCCTAAAACCAGAAAAGTTTTCACAAGCACTGACGAATCTACCCTTGGCCATCCCCACTCCTCCTCTGCTCATCACTGCATGGGAGGCTGCATCAGAGAAATGACTGACTGGAGGATGAGAAATAGGCAGGCTGCCTGAAGCCTGACCACAAACCCCGTGTATGTTGACAATGTGAGCTCCTCTACACTGTACTCGTGTTCCCTAGCCAAGTCTTCTGGAGTGCCTGGCAGAAGGAAGCACGATGTATACAATGGTCAAAGCCCATTTACTGAGCTTTCCCCAGTGTAGCCCGACTATGTAAATGTGTTTACATGCTGCGCTTTAGTCTTTACAAAAGCTGTCCCTCCCTCGAGATAAACACCACTTTCATCCCTACTTAGCATACAGAGAACTGAGCTTCCAGAGTGCTTGAGTAGCTTATGAGAAGCCAACCCTTATGAAGTAGAGGGAGGATTTAGAGCAATAGACCTATGGCCTCTAAGCACTGTACTATGCCTCCCACAAACACGTCGTGTGCATTTTCCATGCCGTGAATTCCCTCTGTGCTCCAAGGGAAGTAAAACAAAATATCCGGGTATAGGAGTTCAAAATTGTAGAATGATTGACCAAGAAAATAAATGGTACTGTAAAGTACTATAAATAGGAACTAAAATTGAATAAATGAATAAACCTGTGATCAAGTCAAGAACTGACGACTTGACCAATACATACACATCAGCAAGCTACTTATGTAATCAGCTAGTTCCCCGAGAATTTTGGTTTTGGTGGGTGAGTCTTCTAATCTTGGTATCTGAGGATGGGTGGACCTATCAATAGGCCACACCCACTCATGCCCTATTTAATTCTTCAGTGTCACTGTGGTCCCTTATATCTGTGTCTGTTGAGCATGTCAGCAGACAGACACCTTTCCAGAGATAAACCAGAGCTGAAATAGACTTTTCCTTAAATAACTGGGTAACGTTTGAAGAAGCAAACCTACCCCCTAAATCCTAAAATGAATTATTTTTTCATATTAACTACAAAGCCAACTTTTTTTCCCAGAGGAGTGACGTAAAGAATGGGATCCTTGTGAGGTAGAATGGGCTGCTAAATGGCCATGCTCAAAGCGATGGCCTTCTGCCTGCTAGAAGATCAGAGTTTCCAAAGATGCATTCAGAGCCTAAGAGCAGCGAGCTATGATAATCGCCTCAGACAGCAACGTGGCTCGACCAAGGAAACTCTTCATGTGCCCAAGCACCTATGTGCAGTAAGTGCCCTCATTTCCCCTGTCAGCTTTACTAATGAAACAGGAAAGCATCGTAGCTCCTCCAAGACTGTCCTGTAGTAGTTTTTATTTGAAATAAAACATTTCAAAAACCCAAGGAATTTGCTTTGACTACATTTGTCCATAATCCAGACTGCCTCAGACCAGGGAGCAGACAAAGACACTCAGCCCAAATTCTTGTTACCTCTGTCAGCAAACAGTCTGCCCCATGAATCTGTCAGGATACGAAGAGAATGCCCTTGTCCCATCTGCTCAGCAAACTTTCATCTTCTGTAAGGGCTCTGTTAACGTACTTCTGAAGCTGCTTCTGTGTGAATACACACTGCTACACACTGACTGAACAGCGACATTCTCCCAGAATGCCACTGTATCCCCTTGGGGGCTGCCTGTGGGATAAGGACTTGAAAGAAGTTGAAGGAGTCCTGCCCCTCTTCCCAGCCTTCCTTCCAAACAAGCAGCTTCCCTCCAACAGACCTACTTCAAAAGTCCAGTGAAGTCACACATGACCTCATAAACCTCCCACTTAACTGTTTAAGAGCCAGAGGAGAGCTGGTAACAAGAGAAACAGCAGATTTCTTGGCATAATTGGGATAGTTGCCATTTAAGGAGGAAAAATGTTCGGTCAACACCATTCTAAAATAAGTTGCCTGGGCAGTCTTTTATAAAAGCACCAAGGTTTTAAAAGTACTATGTTAAAAAGACAGTGTTTTTAATAGCTCACTTGTTCTGACTGAACTAGCCTACAATACAGACTGAGTTCCTTTATTTGACAATTAGTTAAAGCTGTGTTTGGTACATACTGCAGTGTCTGGTGTTTTTCTATTTTCATTCTAACTTGGTTTCTGTTTTTCTGCAATCACCCTGTGAAAATATTTATTGTCCTTTTGTTCAAATTCCACTATAGTCAGCCAGAAGTGGACAGGCCACACTCACAGCTGTCAGACAAGGGCAACAACTGCCACAAAAGCATCTGGGGGAGAACAGGGACAAGAGTAATTGAGAAATTTGATCCAGACCCAGCCTCCAGACTCAACTAACGGATGCCAGAGTCTCTACCAGACCTCCTAAAGGGAAAGGGGAATCAATTGACTGCAATGTTTTCTTTGCCTATTTTTCCCCTCACCTAAGCTATTTTGTAGGATGGGAAGTGGAAGAACTAAGAGTTACCTTATAAACAGAACATGTAAGAATACATATGCTCAAAGAAAATGGAGTATGTGCATCCAAGAGTAGTTCACCAAAAACTTATTACACTTTCCATCAATTTTTATTCTTAAATATGTACCTAGGCCTAGAGAAAGATTCCCATATTTACTGAGGAAGGTATCTGTTATACAAGAATAAGTACACATTGCCATGTTGTTAGAGATCATAATAAAAGTATAAGAAAATAGAAACATAATTATAACTCATTCATATAATGTCTGATCCATAGCAATGGAGTAGGGCTTTAAAGTGAGTAAATGTATTTTAGATGTTGAGAGGAAAAAAAGAAACAGCGATACCACAGGAAACAAAGAGATGACATCCATATGCAGTGTCAACATGTGTGCAAAGACACCCTAACGTCCAAGGACACGTTTCTAAGCGGAATGATAAACATCAACACACCAGATACCCTGCCCCAGGAGAGGAAGGAGGCCAGAGGTGGTCCTGAGTCTCTAATCCAGGTGTCCTGTTTTCTTCCCCAAAGTGAGTGATGAAACCTCGGGCTTATTATTTTCTGCATTGTTTGGCATGGCTACAATGTTACCTGCTTGGAGCAGGCCCTGTGATGGCCACAATTAGAGAAACAGTACCTGTTCAGGATGCGGAACTGAAAAAGAACTGACCCCCAGTTGCTGAAATCTACGCACCTGCTGCTGATTCTGTGTCTCTACTTGTCTGCCTGCCTGCCTGTCTGTCTGTCTGTCTGTCTGTCTCCCTCAGCCTGGCCTCAGCCTGGCTCCCCAGGCCCAGCACTCCAATTGTTCCTTAAGTTACTCAGTCAGTAAATCTAGCGTCCAATGCGTTCCCACCGCTGATTCAGACATTCCTCTGAGGCCTCAAGATAAGACCTAAGAAGCCTACAGCCTAGCAAGGGAGAAGGACCTGACTGAGTATAATCTTAGGAGAACTCCTAAAATACCTGTGATTGACAAGTGACATACACTTCTAAGATTTGTTTCACAATATAATCATTTCATTTAATATGCCGTCTCCTCTCTATCCTGAAGACTTTAATATTAATCTTGGCTAAAGAAAGCCACACTGTGTGTTGAGCTGAGGCTAATAAATAGAATATTTTAAAGACAATAAAAGGGCTATTATAACTCCTTACGTTTCCAAGTAATCTGAGGCTCTCAGAATTATCATTACACATATATAATATATTAAGTCTATCTTACCATAGTCTATTCATATAGAATGACCTTGAAAATGTTGTAGAGATAATTCAAACACTACTATTATTGACAATATAAATTTTTGAGGGCTCATAACATTTTAGTAAACTGTTGACTCATACCATATTAGTAAGATGTTATCTCAAATAAAATCTAGGAAAAAAATGTGAACTTAAGAATCCACATACTTCACCATTAAACATGTTGGTCAGCTTTCCACCACTGTAGAAGGAAAAATGCCTGAGACAATTTCAAAACAGAAAAGATTTGTTGGGGATCACAATTTCACAGGTCTCAGTCTAGCTCCTTGGTCCCATTGCTTTAGACCCGTGGCAAAACAAGTCCTCACAATATATGGGACTGCATGAAGTCAAACAAAACTGTTCACCTCATGGCTGCTGAATGAAGGAGGGCTAGAGTCCTAACACCCCTACCAAGGGCATGCCCTTCCTCTCATGACTTCACTTTCCCCACCTAGGCCCAGCTCTCAAAGGTCCTCCCATCCCCCAACAGGCTAGCAACCAAGCTCTGGAAGACACTGAAGAGAGCCAAACTGTAGAATTCCGTTTTCCTAGATTAAAAAGGAAGGCTAATCGTTCCCTATATTTCTAGGGGAAAGATTAGCGCCATTTGTACTGCACCAGATACACAAGAAATCAATTGTATGTTCATACACTCACATTTTCTCAGCTCTGTGGGGAAGATTCTACCCACCACAAGCACTTTACTCTAATAGACCTGCCAGGACTTCCTGCTCTTTAGCTTCCTGCTCTGCCCCTCAACAGCTTCCAGTGGCTCTTCTTAAACTTCAATGTGCTTAAAAGTCCCACGGAAACCCAACTAAAGTGGATCCAGAGGGAGGTCTGGACCACCCTAAACTGATGCCACACTGCTAGTCCGACCAGCATACGAGGAGTGGCACGGACTTGACAGCCTAGGCTTCATACCACAATCACCTGGCAAGCCATCAATGTCCAGGTTCCCTTCTCCCACAGAAGGAAAACAGTCCCGGAGAACCAGAAACCGAGAGAGATGCCCCTATTTCTAACACGTCCTCAGTTTTTGAGAACTGTGTTCTATGGACCAGTGGGTCCAAACTTCAGTGTGTGTGTGTGTGTGTGTGTGTGTGTGTGTGTGTGTGTGTGTGTGTGTGTGTGTGCGTGCGTGTTGCTCCTGCTGTTGTTGTTGTTGGTGGTATGTGTGTGTGTGATGTGTATGGGACCACACAGGATATGGCTCATATATAAAGGACAGTTTTTAGAGTGGGTTCTCTCTTTTCATTTTTACATAGGTTCCTGGGATCAAATTCAGATTGCCAGATTCTCACAGCAAGTACATTTTGCCCACTGAGTCAGCTCACCAGGCCCCAGAGAAGTATTTCTTCAAAGACAATCTGTATCTTTTCCCCTCCCACAAGCAAGTGTTAGTGCAGAATGTCTAGTTTTGTAGACAGGACACTAAGGGACCTCTGCTGAAAAGAATGTGGTCACTTCCTCTGACAGTTAAATATTGCACTGATAGTGACTTGCTCAGACATCATCAGAGAAGCATCGTACTGCAGCAGATGGGAAAAAATACAGAGACGCACCGCCAGACAAACACACGGCCAGACAGAAGGAGAGACCTTGGAACACTCAGCCCTAAGCAGGCTGTCTGCATCAAATCCCTTCCCTCAGGGCCCAGGAAACCCTGAGGAAGAGGAAGAGGAAGAGGAAAGAGCATTCAGTTCATGGAAGACTGAAAAAATATGAAGTCTTCATCCTGCCTGAAAGAGAAGAGTTCCTATTCTGTCTTTTTAAGCATCTCTATCTCAGAGGGATATTTGTCAGTATAAAGATGTGCTTAAGTCATATCTGGAGATGGCAAAGCTAATCTGTAAGGATCTGCTGAGTGCTCAGACACATCTTTGAACCACGGAAATATAAATCACCTCTTCAGTCTTGAAGGGATAGCCTACCACTCTGCTGCTGTGCTACCCTTCAGCTAAAAGCAGGAGCAGACGTCTTACTTAGTCACGGATTCCAAGCATCGAGTGAATGTCTTAAACCACGGCTACTGCGTCGGGCGATGGTTTAGCATTGTTTAAAGCATCTACAACTGTTCCTTAGCTCAGTGTCTCAGTGTCAGCACTAATGGATGGACAGATGTGCTCTTTACAGATCAATCGAAGGCCATGGTAAAGAGACTATTTCTAGCTGAAAAAAGCAAATAGCGAAGTGCCTTTCTCTAAATTTGCCGAGCACACATATACACGCAGGAACCCCTGAAAGAATCCATTTAAAGTAAAAAGTCACACATTCCTCTTCATTCTAGAAAGATGCAGATGCATTCTCAATTTTCCATTTCTTAAAATTGCCTTTAGTGTTTTTGAGGGTGAGTCTTGAAATCACTGTACAATTGAGGCTGGTCTTAAACTCCCAATTCTCTTGCCTGCTGAGATCCAGATAAGTACTGCCAGGCCAGATCTATGTATTTTATTTCAGAAGCTAATTAATACTGGATGGGAACTGTAACATCTATCAGATTAGATTAAAATTAAAAATCTCTGCCATGAAACAGCAACAAAAATATTGCTTGGTGTGTATATAAAAGACTTTAACAGCATCTGAACAAAGGGAAATATTAGCCATTCAAGTATTTTACTTAAGGCTACAACCCTTCTTGCCATAGCTTAGCTTCACGCCTTTATCATATGAAGTTGTATTTGATAAAAGACCATCTTGTCAATCCTCACACCAAAATCTGCAAAGCCCTTATAAATTACATTTTGTACAAAAAAAAAATTTAGCAGGGTCTGTAATGGACACTCAGGTTCCCCCATGTACAACTGCCCTCATCACCCTCCCTTTGAAAACTGTGTATCAGTAAGAGGGTGATTCCAGTCTCTCTCCAATGACCTTCAACTCCACATCTACCAAACCTCCAGTAAATGACTCTCCACTGTACTTCACAAATGCAACATGTTTAAAGCTGACCTTGCCAGGTGACCTCCTACAAACCCAGATTCTGGGTTCAGTGAGTTAGATCCGTGTTTGAAGTCTAAAGTCACCTTGACCCAACCCCAACTGTCCCATGTTGATACACAGACCCAATCTTTGTGTATTTTTTTTCCTTTACCAAGATTTCTCTTATCTATTTTCCTATTAGACTTCAATTACACAGACCATTGTGTAAACCATGAACAGGTTAAACCTAGCACTCTGCAAATTCATATATCAAAATTAAATTGGTTGGTAAGGACATTTCTACTTTACCAAATAAAGAATCCATTTCTACAAATGAAGGCCGCTGTCCATGATGAAGCTGCTCTTTATCCCCATGTGTATGCCCCACCCCAATCCCCTACTGAGTAGGGCTTTGTAGAGCAAAGCCATGTCACAGGAAGCCTCTGAAAGCTCAGGGCTGGCAGAGTCTGTCTGACAGCTAGAGGGCGTTGAGGAGTGGCTCGCTGACATTCCCTGCTTCTACCCTTATTAGCAGTGATCTCATTCCCCTACCTCTTACTAAGCCTCTGACACTATTAGCCCACTTGATTGTCCTTTCTTGATTTTTGTGTTTGTTTCTTTGTTTTGTTTTGGCTTCATCTTCATTTGTTACTTCTTCCATTAAAACAATTACTATTAACTTCATTTTCTATTTGGGACAGATTCCATTTTTTTCACAGTTACACCTCTACGGAATAACTAAAGTAACATTCAAAATTAGGTTTCACTGTGAACTCAACAGGAGCGCCCGCTGCCTCCAAGAAAGCAAAAGACAAAATGAAGCAAAGCAAACAAAGAAACAACTGAGTACGAACCCTCAAATGGGAAAACGAACAAAAACAAAGAACAAAAAAATAAAACTTCACCACTAAAACCGCTTCAGAAATTTAGGTTGAGAAAAATGAGAACTTCCTTTCCTGTAGAAAAATATTTAGACCATGAACAACCTTAAGAGATTCCTGGAGACACAGCCACCCACTACTAAACCTGGAGGCAGCAGTGTGCCCTACCCCTAAGGACAGGAAAGTTCCGAGTCCCACGACCCTCCGGAGACACTTGGTAAAACCGGGATTTTCATTCACCAGCGAAGCAGACACCACACGGTGACATTCTCTTACATTATAAGTACACACATGCACATGCCTTTCTGCTTTTACATTGGGATGCTAGAAGATTTGCCTAAGTTCTATACTTTAGCCAATGTCTTTATCACTGCTCTTCAGGTTCCTTCTTCCCAAGCGGAAAGCACTAAGGAGAGAAAAAGGCTGAAACAGAAATAGTATAGCATTCCACGGGAGAGGAAGGAGGAGGACGGGCAAGAGGAGAGCAGAAAACCACAAATATCAACATCAGGGGACTGAACAGTGAAGCACTTCCCTCAGGCATATCAGCTGCTCACAGATGCAATCCACCTCTTCTGCCGAACTCCTACCCTGAGAGGAAATCTAAGAAACTGAAATATAAAACATATTTTTCACCCAACCAAGCATATTTTAGAGCAGTTTCTTATGGTTCAGAGAACCGGGAAAGAAGCTGCTGACATATTCCTGTATTTGCTGTCTCACTTCACCTCTGTCCAGACCCGGCTCAACTGAAAAGGACATTATTCACCACGGTTCCTGGTGACAAGGACAGCACGTGTGGCTTGCAGTCTTCAGGTCAGACAGCACTTACTGGTTGGAGTTGTGGTCATCTCCTGACAGGCCTGCGAGAGAGAAACACCCAGACACAAAGGAACCCATGGGGACATGTGTGACTGTAAGTCTCTAATTATCCCTTCTAATTCTGGAGCCATGTGACTGACTTCACATAGCCTGCTGAACCTGGGGGCCTGAGCTCCCGAGCTAGACCACTAAGGGAGGGGATGCGGCTCTTAGCTCCTTCATTAAAATATTGCATTACATAGCAGTACTAGGTGAGCTCTTTCCTGCTGACGGGCAGCTTCATGGGCAGCAGTCAGAGCATCCTGGAAGAATTTAACTATTCCTGGTCAAATGAGATCCAGGATCTCAGCAGACTTTGTTATTTCTATATAACACTTTAAAATACATGCAGTAAGGTAAGTGCTTAATGAATGTTCACAACTAAATATTGAATATAAGAGATCGAGGAAATTTTCTTCTTTGATATATGTAAGAGAGTAGCTACTAAAACTAACTCGAAAACTAAAAGAAGAAAGGGATTTTTACCACAAGAGACCATTCCCAAACAATTCCCCTCACACACACTAACTCACGTGCACACACGCACACATGTACACGCGCGCACACACACACACATCACTAACAGCAACAAAAACAGTAGCAACTAATTCAGCATTTGGAACTGAGTTCTTGAAAATAGATAAATTCAGACATCACTCTGTACAGAAAGAAATAAGAACAAAAATGAAATAATCATTCTATATAAATAACATTTATATAAAAGACCTGGAAGTGCAGGACAGTGAAAACACTTGTCTAGGAGTTAAGCAACTTGAAGTCAGGTATAGGATCTGTCACTATCAAGTCCCATGCCTTTGGATAATTCTACCAGCCCAACTTGGTCACTGATTTTGTTGATGTTGTTTTGTGGTGGAGGTGGAGGTAGAGGTGGAGGTGGTGGTGGTGGTGCTGGAGGAGGAGGAGGTGGAGGTGGTGGAGGTGGTGGAGGTGGAGGTGGAGGTGGTGGTGGTGGTGGTGGTGGAGGTGGAGGTGGTGGTGGTGGAGGTGGTGGTGGTGGCGGTGGTGGTGGCGGTGGCGGAGGTGGTGGCGGTGGTGGCGGTGGTGGTGGAGGAGGTGGAGGAGGTGGAGTGGGGTGGAGGTGGAGGTGGTGGTGGGGGTGGGAGTGGAGGAGGTGGTGGAGGTGGTGGTGGTGAAGGAGGAGGAGGGGTGGTGGAGGTGGTAGTGGTGGAGGTGATGGTGGTGATGGTGGTGGTGGTGGTGGTGGTGGTGGTGGTGGTGGTGGTGGTGGTGGTGGTGGTGGTGGTGGTGGTGGTGGGGGTGGTGATGGTGGTGATGGTGGTGGTGGTGGTGGTGGTGGTGGTGGTGGTGGTGGTGGGTTATAAATAATGTGACATCAGGTCCTCCCTCTCAAACTGTAAAGCTTTGTCTACTTACAACCACCTGTTCCCTAAAGCCAACTCAAAGAACACTACCAAGTGCCCTATCAAATGGTCTGTCCTAACCACTGGCCGTGTAAACAGAAGGGAAGAACCACCTGGTCCACAGTCCTGCAGAGGACCACCTTCTAAAATAGCTTTTTTCTACACTGGGGTTTGGTGTTTCGTGCCTTAGCCAGGTGAAACAACTGAAATCTTACTTCAAGACAGCCCATCAGACGCCATTATCTACTCTGACATGCTAAAACACCAGCAGTTACTCCAGTGCTATAAGTACTTAGCTCTGTCCATAGAAAGGGTTGAGCCCTCTGCTGGCCAAGTTTAGATCTCCTTAACACAAGCCAGAGTTATCTGAAAGGAGGGAACTTCAACTGAGAAAATGCCTTTATAAGACCTGGCTATAAGGCATTTTCTTAGTTATTGATGGGGAAAGGCCTAGCCCATTGTGTGTGGTGCCATCCATGGGCTGGTAGTCCTGGGTTCTATAAGAAAGCCATGATGAAAAAGCCAGTAAGGAGCACCCCTCCATGGTCAATATCAGCTCCTACCTCCAGGTTCCTGCCCTACTTGATTTCCTGCCCTTGCTTTTGATGATGAACTGTCACTTGGAACCATAAATGAAATAAATCTTTCTTCCCCAATTGCTTTTAGTCATGGTGTTTAATCACAAAAATAATAACCCTAAGACAGAGCCTAGACTGCCAAGTGATGATTACTCTGTCAATGTCTAGGCACAGAAGTACAAAGGAATAAGCCTTTTATCCGATATTTTCCAGGCTGCCTACGGTCTAGTCTCTCTTACCTTCACCGACACACCTCTCCTGTGGCTTCTGAGGTAGAGTGTCACAGCCCAAACCACCTTAACTCTTAACCTGATCGTGTGTGCAACGCAACTTCTATAGCCCCAGAAAGTTGGGTTGGAAGGACATTGAATTCTTTTACATTTTATAGCATTTTATCAAAATTTGCAGTCACAGAGATGATAATAAAACACACTAAAATGGTATTCCCTATTGAAAAATGGAGGACAGTCAAGCCAAAGACACTTAAAGAACACTGCTGGTGGCCACACTCCTGTTCTAGAAATGCTTGCTTTCGAGCATCTCCTTTCCTTGGGTCAGTCTTCTCTCAGTGACACATCCCTAGATAAATCCTTCTCTTATGGGTGCCCCCTTAGGCACCCTTTTCATGATGCAGAATATCTACGTGGACTTGGCAACCAGACCCTGCTGGGAGGTTTCAGCTACATTAACCCTTTCATTCTCAATCATTACCCCCATTTTAAAAACAAAATTAAAGCAGGTTTCAGAGTGAATAAATATATCAGACCAAAACTTTGTCCTTCTGAGACCTTGTGTGCACTTCATTGTCTCGCTGTGAACCAAGTCATCACTACCTGTTTCACGGGGAAGCATCTACAGTTTTGAGATGTTTTGTTTCTCAATTACAGTCCTCCAACGGACCATAAAACTAGGTTGGTTACAGGAAATTCCAGCAGGACAGGCTGTTGGAAAAGAAAGCATTCCTGAAAACCTGTAATGTGAACAGAATTTTAAAGAAAACAGCACTGATATTTTCCATTTACCTTCTAAATACTGTATCCTCATTTAACCTTCCCTCCACCACATCTCCAGATACATATATAAGAAAACATATTTCAAAACTAAGTTCATAAAACTTACAAGGTTGAGCATTCCTTCCCTCCCTCTCAGAGATGCTAAATGTCAGGTCGATAAAGTAAAGAGGCAGGCAGGAACAGGTGAAATGGTGGATATCCATAAGGGGACATATAATGTAGCCAGATGAGAGCTGGGGAATATGTCCCTTATCTAAGTTGTTGTTCAATCTCAAAATGGACGTCAATGGAAAAACAGAGCAAAAATGCCTTGCCAATGCAAAGCTAAAGGTCTTTCTATACCCAGCCACTGTCTAGAGCCCGCAGCATCACAGTAAACAAGTACTCATCACAACTATGTGCTCAGTATCCATTCGTATATAGTAACCCAGGAAACGCCCACCACTTGCCCGTTCAACAAACCACTAGAGTACAGTTGCTGTTCTCCTGAATCCCAAGCTTTCAGTTACTCACACCACTTGCTTACATTCACAGACACTGGCCACATTCATTTAAAGTAGACCCTACACTTAGATTTCCCAAAGAGAGAATGCCACAAAAACACCACCGTGACATGAATGAGAATGGCACCGCTACCTTCCCCAGAAGGCAATCTCTTGAGGGCCTCTGGTGTAGACAGAGTTGGCGGGATCATGCAGTCCGTTGGTGATCCCTGTAGAATATCCCATCACTATCCCTCCGTCTGCTGACACGCTCAGGACATCGTGATGTCCTCCCACAGAGGTCCTCTCCAAGAACTGACCGCCTTCTTTAATGCGCTGCTGTATCATGGGAGTGAGCGGCATTTCGAAGCTAAAGTAGCTATCCGGTTCTGAGTACAGTGTCTCCAGTGACTCTGCACTATAGTACAAGGACGTGTTGTCCAGAATAGTTTCGAATTGGCTGCTGTACACATCAGTGGAGTCCTCCGTATATCCAGGCCCAAGAATATCATCATCTCCTCCCCTAAGGTGCTCCTCTTGTTCGAAAAACCTGGAAAATTAGGGAAAGCAACATTTTTCAATACGAAAGTATTTTCTCTTTTCAATATCCTGCCTTTAACCAAGCATATAAAAAAGACGGTGTTGTATACATGTAACTGTTACATTCTGTCATCTACGGCTTCTTAAAATATTTGGGAAGAAAGATATGAAACCTAGTTAGGCTACAGTATTCCCTGTAGGTTATTTTACGTGCGTGGGTGTTTGCCTGAACGTGTATATATGACGCATGCGTCCCTGGAGCCCACAGAAGTCAGGAGAAGGCATCAGATCCCATGAAACTGGAATTATGGAAGATTGGGAGAATCATCTATGTGAGAAGCGGGAATTGAATCCATTTCCCATTCTCCTCTGCAAGAGAAACAAGTGCTTTTTACTCACCTAAATCCCCAAACCCGGGTCAAATATTCTTAATCCCCATGTCAATAATCTGTAGAAATTTAATAAATTTTTAAACTAGTTTCCTATCTTTTATAGTGAATAAAATACTAAATTTTCTTTTTAATCACACATATCCAGATCATATGACGATCATTAATTTTAAGAGAAGCATATAAATATCACATAAACTTGATACAGCAAACAATCAGTAAAAATGTACTGAACTTTCAGTGGCTATTAATACTTTCTGACTTAAGATCAGATGCTCTGGGGAGGACCCTGTCAGAATCCAGAGGCTGCCCTCTGCTGATGTAAAGTAGAACTACAAAGACTTCAGGTTCACTGCCGGGAGTACCTGGTAGCTTCTAAAAGGCTAACCATTACTGTGCTATTCCCTGAGAGGACTGTTTCTCAGGATGTCAGCATTCCCTAGCTACCTATCTTCCCGTGGGTAGAGTCAGGGTCTCTTGGACTTCTCCATCCTTGCCCCTGTGCACAATAGCATGTCTCTTGTTGCTCTCCTTGTTCAGCTCATGTGAAGAATTAATACCCAGCAAGGTCATCAAATATCAAAATGAACATTCAGACAACTTAGGAAAGTCCATGGTCAGAGCAGCAGGTCGACAGAAAAACGTGGATCTAAATGCTGCTGTGTTGACTACGTGCCGTAACGTCAGGTGACTCTACTTAGCCTCTCTGAGCCTCTGATTCCTATAAACAGGAATAAACCTGAAGTAAGAAGGATCTATTAAATGTCTCATAAACAATCCCTAGGCATTACCGGGATCCGCATTCAACAGAACAGCTCTTTGTGGTATTTACCTGCTGTCATCCCACTGTGTATCAATAATTTTCTGTATGTACACCTCTTACAGGCTTTCCATTGGTGACAAAACTCCTATGTAGACCTCGTTTCTCATTTCCTGTCTTGCTAACTCCCTCAGTCCTCAAGTCTTACTTAACTCACATGTTCCCAGAAAAATACTGTCCAAGCTGCCACCTGAATAAGCCTCTCCCTTTCCACTCGAGTTTATCTTCCCAGTATGTTGCTGCTCTTTTCCTACATGGGATCTAGTGTCTGTGTGCTCACTTTGAATATTTAGCACTAAAGTCCACAGACCAAGGGTCTCATGCATGTTCCCCATCCTTCTGTGCCCAGCATCTAACAGGGTCAGGAATGCAAAAAGCAACTTGGAAACACTTATAGGGGAAAAGGGGGAAGAGAAGAGCATAGGAGCAAGGAATCACTAGTCTAAATAGCAGTAAAAGAGCACATTGCAGGGTGATACAAAGACAGAGCCATGTGCCATATAACAAGACTGCTTTTAACAAGAGTCTAGAGACTTGTGATCCTGATAGTCACCCAAAAGGAGCCTCATCTTAAATGTGTTAGCATTTAGGGAAAAAATCTCTCTCTCTCTCTCTCTCTCTCTCTCTCTCTCTCTCTCTCTCTCAAACACACACACACACACACACACACACACACACACACTCCTAGAAACATTTTCTACCATATACATAAGTGGTTCTCAAACTTCCTAATGCTGTGACCGTTAAATTCAGTTACTCATGCTGTGGTGACCGCCAACTATAACTGTAAATTTGCTACTTTTATTAATGATGAGTATCTGTGATTTCTGATGGTCTTAGGCCAGCCCTGTCTAAAGGTCATTTGACTTCCGGGTGAGAACCACTGATGATAAACTATAACATGTGCGTTGAGGAATGACAGAAGACTAACATGCATGGTAGAAAAGTACTGGAAACAACACATGACTTGTTAAAACAATGACCCCATGATCAGAGAGAGTGAAGAAAGATAGCTGTGTCTTCCATATAACCAGGCTCTAAGGCGGGATAGTGGAGAGAAATGTTGTGGAAGGCCAGGAAATATCAGGAACTGCCAAGTTTACTTATCCAGGCCATACATCAGGACACATGCTGTTTGTAAGAAGAAGAGATCCATTGGTGAATATCATGGAACAAACAAATTGCACTCTAATCTACCTCTGCCCTCCTGAGATGTCCTTTCCGCCATAGAGAACTACAGGGCCCAAACCTGTCCCGCTAGCTCTCTCAGTTCTCAAGTCTTACTTCACTAACATGTTTACAGAAAAATATTATCCGTACAGGAAAGCAGGCCACACCTCAGGCTGATGCATGGTGCACGGGAACCACTGTTTGCGCTCAGAGGAAGGCCCAGATGAGCTGCAGTGGCTGCTAGGAGATGTCAACAGAGTGTTCATCTTTCATGTCAAAAACTCATTTGCATGGACGAGTGTTCACAGTGTCCTCAGCTTCCCTCCCTCGACCCTTGGCTAACAGACAACTTCATTACATGATCACTTCTCTGCCTTAGAAACCTATAACCTAGGAATAGCCTAGATTATAATAATTTCTCTTCCGTTCTATGACAATATAAGTATTACAGCCCTCTTATTTATGCATAAGGATAAATTGCCATTGATATGAAATCACAACAATAATAATTCCTAAATATGTCATTCCTATACATACATACATGCATAAATACATACATACCTATGATACAGTTACTGTATATTAGCCATAGTAAGAAATTTAATAATAATAACAACTAACAATACACTGTAATTAAGAGTTGCATAAAAAAGAATTATCCATTTCTTGAATTTTACATTTAATATTTTTAACCATCAAAGTTGACTCCGGGTGAATGAAGTCAATGTTGTGAAGCAAACTGACTGCTAAGGCAAGGCTACGGAATGGTGTGGTGAGCTCCCCATCGAGCACAGGCAGTGATTTTCCACAGCACGTTCCAGGTGTCACAAAGTCCATGACAACCCTAGAGCTTACCTTTCGTTGTCCCCCTGTATATCAAAGTTCTCCTCAAGATGTTCTTTGCTTTCTCGTAGGAAGACGTCATCCTCTCCGCTCTCACCAAGAGGCACCGGGGACAGTGTGCCTAAGCTCGTGCCAGGCCTTGCTGAAGGCGCTTTGCAAGTTTCATCCGAAGCGCTCCCAGTTAAATGAGTGGAGGTGCTGCACGCGCCAGTAGCTGAGCTAGAATGGCTTGGCCCTTTGGCAAACTCTTTCCTCACAGGTGAGGCTGTCCTTTCTGGTGGTGTCTCAAAGCCTGCAGGGTGCCGGCTCTCCGCCTCCTCTCCTGTCCACAGTATCTCTACTCCTTGAAACTCCACATGTTTGATCCGGGTTTGGCGCCCCATGGAGCCACCCCGATCACATCCTCTAGGGTTTTCTCTTCCGAGGTCAGACTTCTGGTCTTTTAAAGCACCGACTCTGTCCACAGAGTTATGGCTCCTCGCTGAGCCCGAGGACACAGGACATGCTGACTCTGGCACATGGAGAGGCCCTTGCCTCCTGTAATTAGTTATCTGGGACAGTTGTGCTGGAGTTTCTTCAGGTAAGAGTGCGGTCAGATCCTCCTGGATGTGCAAAGAGAACTTTTCCTCTGTTGGTACTTCCACTGAGAGAGGTCTATCTGGTGACTTTCCTGGGCCAACAGGGAATGTTCTATGGGCTCTCTGTGGCTTATGACTGGCAGTCCTCGGTTCCTTATCCACCCGGTAAACTGAAAAATTAGCCTCTTTGTCTAGTACCTTTGTGGCTTGAAATGTTCCTGAAGCTATTCTGGCTTCTGTGGCTTTCAGAGCAGAAATTAAAGAGTCAATGGGTTGTAAACTTTGTTCCTGAGGGTGACACTGAGGGGCATCATTTGGTCCTTCTGTAACACTGTTGAGCACAGAGTCTTGTCCAGCAAGAAGGTGGACTGCCTGCTGCCCAGGTAGGTGGCATGGTGGGGACTTTGCATCAAAGTCTAGAGAGGCTCTGAGGCCTTCCCCTCCCTCTTCCATGGTCCCATATTCTGGAAATTCATTCGTGACGGTTGGTGGGAGTAAAGTGCTTCCTCCATGATCACCTAAGGATGGACAGAATGGAAACATAACATCAGGGTCTAGCGGGTACTAATAACTCTAGGTTCTTAATAATCTTTATTTATTTACTATTTTCCTTCCACTCAACCCTGTAACACACACGTCTTACAACCTTGCAGTGGCTCCTTCTGTTCATCCTACATAAGCATCAACACGAAGGTTTCTCCATAGGAGGAAGCAGTCTAATGACTCCACCATATTTAACCCTGCTTCTCATGAAGTCCAAGAAAGGAGGCTGCAGTCACTCAGTCCCTTTAGCGCATAGATATTAAAATTATGGTTAAGTAGTATTATCCAATTACCACTGGTAAAGTAATAAATACGGATATGAAATCTGAGACTGAATGTCAAAAAAGAAAAGATTTATTTAAAGTCAGTAAAAACCTTTCCAGTTTGAAGTATGCTCTTCTCTGACATACTCCTTTTGGGGGAGGGAAACATTTCTAAAATTTCTCTCAAGAGTGACAATGAAGTCAAAATAACAACAATTTTTAAAAAAAGAAACACAGTACTTGGAAGATTTCTGATTTTGTACTCAAAAATCTTTATGTAACTATTTTGCATTTCATTTATTTTCTTAATAAACAAAAGTTATTTATTTTTTCAAGGCAATTTGATATATGTCTACAACATTGTTAAATGACTAAATTAACCTAATAAGCATATATTTGTTACCTCTCACATTGTTAAATGACTAAATTAACCTAATAAACATATATTTGTTACCTCTCATACATAGTATATACTTTTTAAAGTTAAAAACACAATCTACCTTTTTATAATTTCAAGTAGTCATTATTAACTATAGTCATTGTATTGCAAAACAGATTTCTTGAGTTTATTTCTAACTGAAACTGTGTCCATTAATGGACGGCTTCACCATTCACACCCTTGTCCCCAGTCTGGTGACCGTGGCTCTACTCTGTTTCTGTTGCAGGGGTGCAGCATTTTGGGAGTCCACCCATAACTTTGCCAACTGCATAACATTTAATTGTGTCATATGAGGAATTCCAGTATAGAAAGCAAAGAAAACAATATTTAATTTGGATACTCATTATAATCAATCAAATTTCTATTTTCCTATTAAAATGAAACCTGAGACTAGGTACATTCTGATAACCAAGATGCTTAAATGAAAGTTTTTATGGGTAATACAGTAAGGTCAGCCTCAGTATCCAACCCTCTGAACTTGACCTTTGTTGCTGTCCCCTTATCTACACCGCACTAACTTCTACTTTAAGAGAATGTTTGTTGCTTATGAGCCACTGCAGAGCTCTAAGTGTCCTCTTTAGCAAAACAGTTAATGAATGTCTGAACACACACACACACACACACACACACACACACACACACAGTGTGAAGGACTCAGCTTTAGGCATCAACAAAAGGAGGAAACTTGAAAGTATGTGTTATCATATGATAGGTTATTCTCCATGTACTAAAATTTGGTAAATAGCAATAGTATATCTGAGTATATATTGTACATATGTTGTTTTGTACTCCACTTAGAACAATTTAAAATACATTTTCAACATTAAATTTGAATCAAATATACAGTCGCAGATGCATCGTTGAAGAATTTACCAGGTTTCTTGAGGGAAATAATATACACCTTCCTAACCTTGGCTTTGAAAAGGAAGGCAGTTAAACAATTGGGATCCCTTTTCCTACGGAAATATATTGACATTTAAGTGTGAAGAAGGGACATGTATGGAAGAGGAGGGAAGAATAATGGGGTGGGAGACCGACTAGACAGAATACACTGTATACATGTATGAAATTGTCATAACAAGGTAAATAAACATCATAATTATTTCACTGTGCATGATAGGGCAAGCCTTTAATCTCAGAACCCAGGAGACAGAAGCAGAAGAATCACAGTGACTTCAAAGTCAACCTGGTTTATACAGCAAGTTCAGGCAAGCCAGGGAAATATAGTGAGACCCCGTATTAAAAACAAAACAAAACAAACAAAAGAAACCTTTTAAAGCTCCCTCTTTTGTCCCTGATAAATACCAGTCTTCTTTATCTCTATGGCCATAGGCATACTGAACACTGCCAATAAGTACATTCATACAATAAAAGACATTTTTCCCCTAGGGGAATCACCATTCCTTACTTCAAGCTGTATTACAGAGCAATAGTGATTAAAAAAAAAAAAAACTGCATGGTATTGGTACAGAGACAGGCAGGTAGGTCAATGAAATAGAATTGAAGACCCAGAAATGAGCCCACACACCTATCACCACTTGATCTTTGACAAAGGACCTAAAACCATCTGATGGAAAAAAAAGATAGCATTTTCAACAAATGATGCTGGTTCAACTGTAGGTCCGCATGTAGAAGAATGCAAATCGATCTGTTCTTATCTCCTTGTACAAAGCTCAAATTCAAGTGGATCAAGGACCTCCACATAAAACCAAATACACTGAAACTAATAGAAGAGAAAGTGGGGAAGAGTCTCAAACACGTGGACACAGGGGAAATGTTCATGAACAGAACACAAATGGGTTATGCTCTAAGATCAAGAATCCACAAATGGGACCTCATAAAATTGCAAAGCTTCTGTAAGGCAAAGGACACTGTCAATAGGACAAAACAGCAACCAACAGATTGGCAAAAGATCTTTACCAATCCTACATCTGATAGAGGGCTAATATCTAATATATACAGAGAAATCAAAAAGTTAGACTCCAGAGAATCAAATAATCCTACTTAAAAATGGGGTACAGAGCTAAACAAAGAATTCTCAACTGAGGAATATTGAATGGTTGAGAAGTAGCTAAAGAAATGTTCAACATCCTTAGTCATCAGGGAAATGCAAATCAAAACAGCCCTGACCAGTCAAAATGGCTAAGATCAAAAACTCAGGTGACAGCAGATGCTATCCAGGATGTGGAGAAAGAGGAACACTCCTCCATTGTTGGTGGGATTGCAGACTGGTACAACCATTCTGGAAATCAGTCTGGAAGTTCCTCAGAAAATTGGACATTGAACTACCTGAGGACCCAGTTATACCTCTCTTGGTACCCAAAAGATGCCCCAACATATAACAAAGACACGTGCTCCACTATGTTCATAGCAGCCTTATTTATAATAGCCAGAAGCTGGAAAGAACCCAGATGCCCTTCAAAAAAGGAATGGATACAATAAATGACATTTTTAAATTTATGCTAAAACAGTATTTTTACAATGATTCAAGCTGTAATACATGTCAAATTTTTATCACATTTTTTCATCAAATTATATTTAATTACACAGAATAACACATTTTTAATTAACTCATTAACTAATAAATATTTTGGGGTTGTTTACCCCTTTAGCTATTTTAGGTAACAAATCTGTATATAAGTTTCTGTGTCAACATATAGTTTAAGTTCTCATGGAAATTTTTGATAAGATAGTGAATGTATTTATAGTCTTTTAAGAAAGAGTGGAATGGATTTTTAAAGCAACTGTACTATTTTTTTTCCTGACAGTGTGTCAAGGGCTCCAGTAGTGTCTGTGTTGATCATAGGTAACCTGCATACAGGGTATAAACTGCATTCCACCATGCTTCTGAACGCCCTGTTAGCCAATGCTATTGAACGTCTCGCCATGTGTTAGCCATTTCTATGTCTTCTTTAAAGACGTGTCTATTTAGATCTTTTACCCATTTTGAAATTATGCCATTTATTATTTAATTACAAAAAATCTTACAATATCTTACTCATCCTTTTAATTGATTGACAGCACCTTTGAATTACATGAGGTTATAATTTTGATAATTTTGATTTAAGGTAGAACTTACCTGTTTTTCTTTGGTTGCTTTTTTTTTAAGTTGTTATGTAACAAACCACTATCTTATACAAAGTTAAAACTATATACTCCTGTTTTATTTTAATGACTTTTTATAAGGTTAGCTATTTTAAGTTAATCTTTGTGTATGGTATGAATTAGAGATTCAGGTTCATACTATCAAATGTGGACACGTAGTTATCTCACTATTCACTGAAAAGATATTCTCCCCGCTCATTCAATTACCTTGATACCTTTACAAATCTCAACTGACTAACACTGTTAGGTTTTCTTGTAACTCTATTCTCTCATATTGAGCTGTGTCTTCATGCTCTGACGCCTCTCTCGATCACTGTTACTCTGCAGAAGGAAAAGCATGGAACTAAGAAATTCTCTCAACTTTTGTTATTCCTTCCCCAGATTGTTTTGGTCACTCTGGGTCCCTTGTATTTCCTACGTGACTTTTAGAATCAACTTATCAGACAGCTGAGATTTTCAACAAGAAGAGCGATTGATACACAGTGACTGCGCTCTTAGCCATGTTACTATTACTGGGCTGTCCTTCCATTACTTCATCTCTTTTCATTTCTTTCAGTAGTGTTTTATAGTTTTATGAACATGATTCTAATTATCATATTAAGCTTATTTATTCTTCTCAGTAATACTGAGTAGATATCTAAAAGTCCCATTTCTAGACGCATTCCCACCCCATGGAAGTACAGTGGGCTGCCATTTGCTGCTGTTAGACCCAACTACCCATGAGCTTGTGTTTCAGTCTCCTGGTGTTTTATGCATTTCCTGAGGTTTTCTCATAAAATACCTTGTTGTCTGTGAATAGAGCAGTTTGCATCTTCCTGTCCCAACCTGTCTCTTCTATGTGGCCTCTCTTAGTTAACGTTTCAATTTCAGGTCATTATTTCTAAACTGAAAGATAGGTAGAAGGCCTCATTCATGGAAAAGGTTTTGATTCTGGCATATACTGCAAACAAAGTTAACCTTGTGGACATCCTGAACTTTATATTCTGTCCTTTGCCTCTGTTCAGTGTCTTTTTTAACTTGACATACTTCTTCTGATCTGAAATGGTCAGATTACTTTTACCCTTCCAGATCTAACTCTAATTCACTACCTTTAATTAAATCTTCGCTTAACAGCAATTCTTGGAAAAAGTATAGCACTTTCCTTCACTGAAAATGCCAATAGAACTTTAGCTGATCACATACATGAAATAGGAGCATTAACATTAACTCACATTTTAAGCTTCAGACAGCTACAATTGTTAAGTTGTGCAAGTGTCTGTCTTGTCTATTTGGGTGCCCCCATCCCCTGGGAGCCTCAGGTGCAGTTGTGAGCCATCCAAAATTGAGGTTGTGAGTTGAGATCAAAATGGTTTCTCTAGAGAAGCAAAGAACCATCTCTCCATCCCCAAACAGTTACAAAATTTAACCCACTGTGAAGTACTTTTAAAAACTCTACCTCAGGGACACTAAATTCATACGAACACTCAAATCCACTACAATGAAGTTCATTTGCAAGAGCAAAGAAGTGTTAACTGACATCACCTGGGAGTCCACTTTGTGCTAACACCTTGGTTTCTCATCTACAAAATAAGCATGAAAATAAGCACTGACCAGAGAAGTAACTAGAGAAGGAGGTAACAGGGTCTCATGAATGTGTTAAGCCCTTCACTGAAGTTTCAGAAGTTGTACTGAAATGTCCTTCAGAAAGAAAAGGGAAATACATCATCTGTAGGGAATGCTTGTGATGCTTGACACAACCTGGCAACTGGTCCAAGGAGAAGAGATCAAAGAGGGGCACAAAGGGCCTGTTGGCCTCCTGGGCTCTATTACACCACAAGCTCTCCAGATCTGAGTTTATTGTTTTAGAAAGGACTAATTTAATAAATTTCGTTTATCTTTTAAATAAGTAAAAACAGCACAGTCAAGGGCAAATGATATCCTGAGGGGCAAAGGACCTAACTAAGATGTGTAAAACAGTATCAAACAAAGCACTCTACTGGAGCTTAGACTGGACTACACTGACAGTCAGAGCTTCCTAGGGATAAATTGGTGGAAAAGACTCAGATGCTACTAAATAATGAGGTCACTGTTTTCAATAGCAGTAAAGTTAACAAAAATAACAAAAACAAACCGTAGTAGTTTCTGCATACAAACCCTTTCATGGGTACCCCACAGAGTCACAGAACTGAGGTCTTCCCATGCAAAAAAAGGACCCTTTGTTGTTACAGGCAAGATCTGCTTCCTTCTGCTGTTTACATTTCTGTAAACTGCCTTTCACAACAAACAAAACTTTGCAAAATATTAATCCTGACCTTTTACTTGGAGTTTTGTATCTATCCCATTAAAGTAATTCCTGTGGAAATCACTATACTAGTGAGACTATTTCTAAAAAAAAGAGAAAGAAAATGAGAACATTTTTATTTTACTTGGAGGTTTTGTTTTCTTTGTCCTGTTTTTCTGGTCCTTTCCAAAAATGCTACCACTGTTTCTGGCCTTCACTCACTCAGCAAACCTTTATACCAATAAGCTGTTATGTAACCAACATAGGGAATTCACATGGGCAATGTCCTGCTCAGTGCTTGACTTGGCAAAAAGACACCTGGGTGGCAAGTGACCGATGCCCAAGAGGAGAGGGGATGGGCATAAACAGACTCAGGGTAACCAGAGGCTTGGGTAAGGGCTGGAGGCAGATCACAGGCCCTCATCTAGCCACTGTGGGCTGTCACCCCTGTCTCAAAATGTCCCCCAGACATCCAACTGCTACCACCACCACCAGTCTAATACTAAGATAAGACCCTAGAAATGTCTGCAGGAAGTCTTACTGGATTCAGCCCAAATCTAACAAGGAGATTTGCTAAGTATTAAAAAGAAGAACTCTTACCACTTACCTGACTATAAGGCACACTCACAGAATTGGAATAACAGGTGTACAGCTTAACTGTATTCCTTTGTCCCTTTTAAGATAATGTAAATAAAGGCTAAAATACAGGTGGGGTGAGTGCAAGAAGGGACGTTTTCACACTCATTGAGAAAATGTACTTAGGAGGGAATTTTATTTCCTTAAAAGTTGTCCTTTTCTTTCTGAAATCTTATCTGCTATCTTGTACATTTGGCAGAACTTCCCGTAAATTATGTTTCCTGGTATTTGGTAAAACTACTCTTCTGTGATCTATAAACCCACTGGCTTTTTTTTTTACTTGATTTAATACACTGAGAAAGAAGTAGGATAATTTTGAATGTTACAAGATCAATTTTAGCACTGCTTTGCGCTCTGTATTAAGTAGCCATCTGTTTCTGCAACATGGGGACAGAGACTGTAATAAAATGATGGAACAGAAACATCATGCATTTCAATCCTGAGGAAATGAGCGTGCTTCACAAGACTGGCTGCAGAGAGACCGTGCCTTCCTAAGAACGATCTTTGAGGACCAGTGTATGAAATATGCTCTTCTCCTCTGGCTAGCAAACACAAGAGAAAATGGTTCGCGAACAACCCACAGACCATTTGGCCCATGTACTGCACACTTGGTCAGTGAAACTGGAATAAAGAAAAACAGCTTTCTTTAGTGATTCTAAGAAGCAAGGCTTAGGCTTCCCCAGGTAACATGACAGCTGTGTCCAGCCTAGGTCACGCCTCCTAAACTTCAAATAGAGGACATTTGGTCTGTTTTTGCCATATCCCTTACAACACTTGAGCCTAGCATGCTGTCTAAGTGAAGTCAAGAATGCCATACAATCAATGGTATGTCCATTAGGAGAACTTCAAGGCAGAAACAAAAAAAAAAAAAATGCCTCCTTAAACACCAGCAGGACAGGACACGGACGTGCCAGCCAAGTTCTGGTTCCTGACAGCCAAAGGCCAGCTTGAAGAGAACGGGGAAATGCAGCTGGCAATACCTTCTGGACTGCCACCTGCAGACAGGTTACGGGGTGGGAAGTCCAACAGAAACAACTTTACCTGCCCTTCTAGAGTGTAGCCTGACAGGAGCCAGACTGCTAACATTCAACATACAGTTCCCAACTGGTCACTCTGCAAACATAGCTGCATCAGCATTTTATCACTCATATTAACATCATAAAACTGCAAAGTTAGAGGCTGAGGAGATGATGGCTCAGTGGGTTAAGGGCACTTAATGCTCTTCCAGAGGACATGTGTTCAATTCTCAGCACCCACGTGGTGGCCTACGACCTTCTATAACTCCAGTTCCAGAGCATCCAACTTCTTCGGCCTGGAGGGGCAGCAGACATGCACATGGTATACAGATATATATATGTAGGCAAAATACTCATACCATTAAATACAAATACATCTAAAATATATTAATTCTTCCATCAATATCCATAAATATCATTAACAGCTCTCAAAAGACTCTATAGAGAGAGATCATTTCAATCATCACAGAACGTTTTATTTGAAAGTGTTTCAGTATTTGAGCTTCGTAGTTAGTATGACCTTGAGACAACAACATAGACATCACACAGAGGGATGTCACAAGAGAGAAAGCACAAGAGAGAAAGCGGGAACCCAAATGCCCTCTCTGGCCTCTGCAGGCACCACATGACTGTGATGTACATATATACACATAGGCAAAACATTCATACACACAGAAAAACATAAATAAATATTGAAACAAAAGATCCAGGCTTGACTACAGTGCCTGTTACACCCCTTCCGGGCGGATGAATAAACATGTGAGCTTTATTTTTAATTGTTTTACATGTGTTTACTTGTTTGGGAGGATGCACACCATGACTTGCTTTTAGAGCTCACGGGACAGCCTGTGTAAGGTGGCTCTCTCCTGCTACCCTATGACTGGATTCTGCAGACAGACTAAGGTCACTGGGCATGGCAGCATGTCCACTCAACACTAAGCCACTGGAAGACCCTGAGAATTCAACGTTCAGCCAGCTTAGCTGAAAAGGCAAGCTTTCAATTCAAAGGCCTCTCTTCAGGACATGATAAGACAGACAGAAACAAAAGTTCTTGCATGAATTGCCATGAATACACACATATATACTCAAGAGCATACACTGTACATACATACATACATACAAACATAAATGTAAATCGATCAAGCAGGCCAGAGACTCATATTCACAGTATAAGGAAAGGCTCCAGAAACTACACCAACATCTAGAAGACATTCTGACAATATTTAATACATGACTACATTTTTTTCTTTAAAATTTCAGAAGTTCCTACCTCCTAATTTTAAGTTCCAATTGTTCAATCAATAGAATAGATAACAGTCAACAAAATTCCCAGAGGTCCAAAAGTCTCTACTCCTAGCTTCATGATTCTGACATGGGAATTCGGAATTCTTTCCAAAGAGAACTAGAGTAAGGGCCTCTGCAGGAACAATGCACTTCCTGAGTTCAGAGCTCACTGTAAGGGTGCTCAGATAGCCAGTGACTACACTTACACACATTGCAAATGTGATCCTGACCTTCCCCCAGAAATGTGAATTGCACTATCTAGTTGTCCTTAAATAAATTATATGGGAGCTTAAAAGATGAAAGTGGAGAAAAACTAAGGTCTTTCAGTATATAAAAAAACAGTAGTTTTCCCATAATTTCCCATTCATGTTCTTGGTCACATTTTACTTGTTAATAAAAGAAATTCATGGGCAAATTCAGTGGTTTGCATTAAGAATTTATAATCTATTTTCTGAGACTAATACAAATCATCACACTCTCAATCCTTTATAAAGCACCATAAACCTTTCCCCCTCCTCCTCTTGTGTGAGGTCTCAAACCGCAGTAGTGTGTAAGAAAACTACACCTTCTTGAATTATTTCAACAGTAGGAGTTTCACAGAAACCACGGAGAGGCAAATCCCTCTGACTGGTGCAGAAGCAACGATGGAAACGGAGCACCAATTCTGACCTTTCGGCCTGTCATTTTACTAATGAACAATTGTGACACAGATGCCTCATTTACACATACAAAAAAAAAAAAAAAACAAACAAGCCTTGCAGAAGTAAAGACCTCAACTGTGTTTTGTCTATAAGTAACTATAGTTCTGGACTATGAAAAACAGTGACCAATAACCTCACCAGAAACAGATCCTGGATCACATTCTCAAGCAATGGAAAGGGGTTCATTAAAGCAAAGCAAGGGATAACCTAATGCATTTACCAAGCAGTAGAAAATGTACTTGGTAAAGATATAACGAGTGTGAATAATGCAGACCTGCCAAGTGAGCAGCGCACTGATTAAACTTTGGGACACACTCTCCATCCTAATGACAGTCACATTTTAGAGACGACCACACTCTATACTGCATGATCCTCACTATTGTCTGGACTCTGATAGCTCTCTAAATGCATGCATATTCAAGATTTTTATGTGCTTCAAAGGCCGGAAAAACCTGCCAAGCATTATACAAGCTTTTAGCGTGTGCATACAAATAGAGAAGGTTCCATTAGTTGGACATTCTTCCCCCGGTGATTAACAGTTACAGCTGTGCTTAGCACGGACTAAGTCCCACATGCTAATGATTCAGAACCCAATTTTCTCATTCAGTCCTACTCCCTACAGGAGTGATAGTCGTTTACCATGTCTGTCAGTGTCAGGGGAAGCTTTGAAAACTACAGAGCAGCACGCAAACAGAAGGTCAGAGGATGAGGTAAGAAGTGACCATTAATTGTAGAGCTAAGTGTCTGCAGCCGCACAGAAAAGAAAGCTTGCAGCAGGAGCATAGCAAGATCAACAGCTTCTCCTAATTTTCCCTATGTCCACCCTGCAGATGGCTTCCTTTAGCCTTACCTCTTTATTTTATCCATTCTGTCCGCTTTCTACACTTCCTCCTGTTTACGCATCTACACTTCTAATGTCCCGTTTTAAATTTCCTCTACACTGACTCTAGTTTTTATTATGTTTTTTTTTTTCAGAGAATAATGGTTCACACTGAACTCTTTCTTAGCAGCTCCATAATATCATTTGAGCAGGCCATCTTTCGCTTAAGTTAACACATATGTGGTAATATTAGAATAAATTTTTCCTGTGCACTTTTGTGAAGTCACTTAACAGTAAAGAAATTTAACGTGATGTTCAAAATACTATATAGTTCTTTTAACACTGACTGTGAGTGCCAATTGGGACCATCTAGAGTTATTAGCAGTGATACCCAACAACAGCTGTGGGCAAGGCAGCGGTGAGGATCAGAGGCAGCGTCACTGGGCTGGGCTAGGCCTCAGCTGGTCCACACTGGCGCTTTCACTGGCTTACATTTGCAGTAGAAACGTTAGACTTTAAAGTCAGGGTTCATCCTGCAAACTGACATAAACAATTCCAAGCACATCTACCATTGAAAGTTCAACCGAAAGTTGAAACTCAGTTTCTCTAGGGAGAGAAATAAATCTTAAAATACTATTAAATGTTTTTGACAGATAGGAAAGACACATTGAGGAATAATAACACAGTTGCTATAAAGTTCCTGGAAAGACTAGATCCACTTCAGCGTCAACTCCAATGAGGATCTTTGAGTCACTTCTGAAGTCATCCCCAGCCCCCTTTAGGCTACCTAGATTTCTGGCCGTGCCTCAGACATGCAGATGAACAGAAGCTTGGGTTCTTTAAGAGAAACTCCTCCCCTATCCCATCCAACACCACAGCTCTCTAAACTGAGGAATAGCCTGCTTCCTTCTTTCTGCCTATATAATGCATCACAGAAAGGGAGCTTGTTTCTATAGGATGACAGAATGCCCTCCTCCTAGGAAAACTGCTTGGGGGCAGAGGGATGAAAGGAAGTAAAATTATAGGTAAGCATGATACTCTACTCTCCATTTAAATTTTTTTTAAAAAAAATTAGAAAACTCAGCATCAGATACTAAAACAAATATTAAAAGCTAAAGCCAAGTGAGGTACTGGGCAAAGGCATTTGGAGGCCCCCATGGCATCTTCTGTTTCCTGGGGAATTAAAGAGTGCTTAGCAGGGATGCCCCAGAATGAATGCAGTCTGCTCTTTTCTATAGCAGGATTCGCAGAACTTGGGCTAGCCCCCAGAAGTCTCCTACTGGGATGGCCGAAAGACAACACAAGCAGTCAATAATACAGACGGAAAATGTCACAGCAGCATTTCACGAGAGATAAAGAAAATATATTTGCCTGCATAGACCTACAAAGAGAGGTTACTCACAGAGATTACTGTAGCTCCAGCAGTTACCCATTGATCATAGAAAATGCCCAGTTCATCAGTGAAACGCTTGAGAAAAGTTAACGAGAAAAGAAGCAAGCTAAGGCAAAATGTGCTGTTCTAGTCAACTGGAAGCAAATTAGTTTCAAATTTCCTGGAGGCCCCTCTTGCCCTGCACTGCACACGGTGAGGTAAATGGAAGCACTTTGAGCACTTGGAACCAGAGCTGAGCCGAGCCCAGGAACTGCCGCCTCAGCCCCTCACAAAGGCAGAGCAGCCCGCTTTCCTGCTGCGCTCGGCCTCAGTCGCTCTCTACCGCGGTAGCTTACCGAAGACAGCCACTGAAGGGCTTTTCTATAATTGTCAAAACTACTTCCAAGGAGATAACTGAGGTGCCGGGAGTTAGCTTTAATGTAACCATTCCCCCAGTGCAGCAGCAGGAAGCCGGCAGAGGCTCGGAGAGGATTGTACCATCCTGGGTGACATCAGAGGTGGGGCTGTCATCCTAGTATTATGCAGCATTTTCTCTGATGCTGGAATGACACACACGAACCGAGATGGGCCGGTTCCCTTTAAAAGCATTTAATTCTCACGCTGTTCCGACGGAAGAGGCAAATGCGAAAACACTGCCCAAAAGCTGCTTCCATAACATCAATCCGGAGCTGACAGTCCTTATCTCACTTGTAAGTGCCACTGCCACACAGACATTTTACAAATGATCATATTACTGTTCCCGTGGTAAACTGATGTTTAATGGGTAATTGATTGTAATTGAAAATGTCCCATGAAAATTGAGATTCAGCGATGTTGAGATCCAGTTTTAAAAGCAATGGGATAAACTTTCACATCACTAAACAGTACTTTGAGTGCATGCAATACTTTTCAAGCAACCTCAGTAAAAGTACTCATTTCATAAATAATAACATGAAATCAGCACATGGTGAATAACATAACACCGACTCTTGGCCTTGATATAAATATTAAAAATAATTTTATCTTGGGCTGACAGTGTCCATCTGTGCTAGAGCGCTTACCTATCCCTGGGTTTGATTCCCCAGCAGTGGAAAAAATAAAAATTAAGTAACTCATCTTCAGCATCATTAATATTCCAATCGGCATGAGAAACACATGCACTTCAAAAAAAATTCTTTGTATTTCATAGACTCAGTGAGCAGCAACCGACTAGGTGCCAGGAAATGTGATCACTTTAATTCAGAATGTCCATTTTTTATAAATAACATAATTAGATTAGAAAATGTATAGTAAGATGCTAGACACTGCTCTAAGCAGTTTCCTTTTGTGAATCCATCTATTACCCAGAAGCCTCTAGAATACCTACTGTGATTAACCCATTTTATAGATGAGACTACGAAAATACCAAAAAGGTACGAGGCCTATCAGATCAGATGAGTAAAGGGGAACCACTGGAGGGTACACAGACACAGTCGCTATGGCCTTAAAGTTTACTCTCCACACCACCAAGACACACTTCCCAGAAGTCTGCACGCCAGAGAAAGAATTCTGAAAGAAATGTTCAGGGCGAGACTACAGCGAACCAAGTAGGCCCATCTCTCGAGAGGTCTAATTCATACACAGGGGACAAAGGTCAGACCGTGTACCTAGGAACAGCAGACTCGGTGACAGAAACGAAGTCGAAAAGTTCAGCTCGACAGCTGACAGCATGTCCAACTTGGGGAACAGCCTTAAAATCTCCCAGCTTTTGTTTCTTAACCTCCAAGCTATGGGTGTTTAGCTTCTTGACTAGCATAATGCTGGGGTGAAGGCAGGATCTGGACTTGTAATCTAGACGTCATTACCCTCCAACTGTGTCACTTTCTAACCTTCCTAGTCCTGGGCTTCTTCATTCAAAAACCATACAAACAATAATAATTCTAAGGATTAAATAAAGTATGCAAACAAATAAACCACTCAAGTGATAAATAACGATAAAGTTCAAAAATAATTATTGTAACTTTATTACCAATAACTAGCATTGCTTGGTGTAGGGGTAGGGTTTTAAATGGCCCAGAATGGTCATAAACTCCTGATCCTCTTGCCTCAGTCCCCTGAGTACTGAGTACTCTCTATGCCACCATAACTAGCTTATTTTATTTAAACTGGTTCTTCCCTTTCCAAAACTCTAAGAAAAGCTGCTAGGATTGGGGGCAGAGGGATGAATGGAAAGGCAGAAAGGACAATTTCTGTTGGCTTCATCTACATATTAACCAATCCACAAATCACCAGTTTCCAATAAGATGCAATCTAAAATTGGCAGCAGCCTTCCAAGATTCCTTACAATCGGAAAGCATAAGCTACACAGTCCTGGCTCTCTGCTTTCTCAAGCATGGGCTAGAGAAGAGGGCGCTGGAATCGAAACAGTCATCCTGAATGACAAGCATTCCAACAGCAGGGAGGCAAAATGAAAAGAACCCTATACCCACCGAAGACTCTCACACCCTACTAACTTCTGTAATAAACAGAAAAAGCTCTTAAGTTCTTTCACTCCAGTTTTCTAACAGACGTGACTTACATGATCTTAACCGATAAGCAATAAGGCCGAACATTGTACAGTTTCAGTGACTGGTTACAAACCAGTACTTGGCTTGTGTTGAAAGTCTCTCAGCGGCGCTGGAGAGATGGCTCAGTGGTTAAGAACACTGTCTGCTCTTCCAGAGGTTCTGAGTTCAATTCCCAGCAACCACATGGTGGCTCACAACCATCTATAATCAGGTCTGGTGCCCTCTTCTGGCCTGCAGGTGCAAACATGCAGACAGAAAGCTGTATGATGTATACATAATAAATAAGTAAATGTTAAAAAAAAAAAAAAAAGTCTCTCAGGATACATCCTTTCTGAGGCAAGTCTAACTGCAACTACAGAACAGATGAAAATGTCGTTCCGAGAACTTTAGGTCCCTTTTGTAGGATTCCTATTACATTTGACTTCCTGCCCTCTTGCTGTCAACAAAATGCAGCTCATCTGAGGTTACCTCGTTTCCTCTCCTGGCTCTGTTATGAGAGTCTAGCGTTGTCCCCACCTCAGATGTCTGGTTGGGCAGGTTCACAGGTACTTCTGAATTGACTAATGATTTCCTTTTTCCTATGACATAATCGCTTTAGATCCAGTCTTCCCACTCAATAGAAGAGTGAAGTGGACTGAAGCTTAGGAAAGAGGTCTGTCTGGTCTGGACACACAAGGCCATCAGTATGAAACCATAAATATGGCTAGTGGTATCAATGTATGGACTTGCTATAATGTCATTTCATGATTATAATATACAGTTTCATGGAATAGCTCTCAATTTTCTTCTTAAACCAACTTTCTGAGGAAAGCGCATCACTTTTTCCTGGTTACTAACTGTTTTAATTATACTGAGAAACTGTTAAATTTTACACCAAGCCTGGTGTAGCTCCAGAACTCAGGAGACTAGGGGAACATTACTAGTTTGAGGACAGCATGGGCAACGTTGTGAGTTCAGGAGAAGCTTCATCTGTGTAACAAGACTTTATCCCAAAAAAGAAAACTGAATCAGTGAGCACAAAGGACTGTGAAAAGGAGAGGCAATGGCTTACGCAAATCATATCATCAAAGTGAAAGGGCAAAGGCACCCGAGATAACTGAAACATACTGAAGATACAAACATAACTGTCATTATATAATTATACAAATATAAATAAAATGTAACAAAGTAGTTTTGCACAGCCCAGACAATTGACACCACATGGATGTCTGAGGCAGCACCTGAGCCTCATGAGATACAGGGAAGGAAAGGTCTGCCTTTTGCATGAGCCTTATGCTCCATACATGGTTAAGTCGTTTCCCATAACAAATGCTGTTAAACATGCACAGCACCTCTCACCTCTCACCTCTCACCTCTCACCTCTCACCTCTCACCTCTCACCTCTCATAAGTCTGTCTTCTACAGGGACCACGAGGAGGAGGAAGTCTTGACTTGGGAGAAGGATTCTCACTTTCCTATGGTCTGAAAAGGGGCTGAACAAGTAGGGTAGTTTACTTCTAAATCTGTTCCCAGTCTTACCTGAAAAGCAGACCCTGTCCCAGAGGCCACACACTATGTTCCATGACACAACATGTCAAAACCACAATGACTGCCTTCTGTGAAAAGCAGCAAGCTGGCTCCTGATAAGGAATGCCTAATCCGAATGCATCATTAACATCTGTTGCTTTACTGACGGAGTCTTCCTGTCTCCGTTTCTCATCACCATGACTGTAGTTATTTTCTTGAAGTCTCATGCATCCATGCACTTAAACTTTTCTAGAGCAGAGTACTGCTTAGAAATTTACAGCTGGGGATTTAGCTCAGTGGTAGAGCGCTTGCCTAGCAAGCACAAAGCCCTGGGTTCGGTCCCCAGCTCTGGGGAAAAAAAAAGAAAAAAAGAAAAAAAGAAATTTATAGCTGATCTTAACTACAAACCTGACAATCAACACCCTCCGCTGTATTTAATTTCCCTACATCTTTTAATCAGTCATTTTATGTGTGTATATGTATGTGCTGAGCATAGAGTTCAAGACAACGTATGCTGAACACACATTCTTCCACTGATTACATCCCCAGCTCCATACTTTTGATGGCAATGCTGTCACCGGTGTTTAACTGTGTGCCCCCCTTTCCCAAAGCAAAAATAAACAGACATTGGAAACAGACTTCCAGGATACTTATGTTAAATCTGTAAGTCTTTAACTCAGGACTTGGATTTGGCCAAAATCCAAGCACTTAGGAAGCAGGAGGAAGGTTGTCATGAGCCGGACAGGGAATACATAGCAAAACTCTATGTCAAAATAAGTAAATTGACCTTTGTGGTCTCCACAGTAATAACTCTACCAAGGCAGCAGAGCCAGCCATAGGCAACAGTAAATTAACACAAGACCACACACCAATGAAACATTACCTATACAGGCAAAAGAAATTGGCCGGAGGGCCATACATAGTCTGCCAGACCCTGTTTAAGTTTATTATTAAAGATCTTTAGTGACTGGTCCATTAACTCTCTTACATAGTCTCCTCTCCTACTGATTTTCCTTCTAGCATTAGACAGAGAGAGAGAGAGAGAGAGAGAGAGAGAGAGAGAGAGAGAATATGCCAGGATTAAGAATCCACTCTGTTAAAGAAAGGGAAGGGAATGCTGCTTCTCCATTAGTCGACTGTGGAAGACATGCTCACCTCCAGATCTCTACTCAAAGTTATCCCCTTATATCCAACTACACTCTACACCTCTCATCCCCAGATCAAATCCCTCCTCTCACCAAGTCCTAATACACTTGGCCTGCACCTGAGCTGCTTACGTTTTCATGAGTTTATACTATCTTGCTTAGTGGTTCTTATCTCACTGGCCTAGAATGTCTATGGACTATCCTAGATGACCATAAGAGAATGTTAACATCCAAAGTCTTCCATGAATATACAGACATGAAACATATTTAACCCTCTTCATATTTATAAAGATTAAAACAAGTAGTCTCTTCCAGGTAATTATATCATTTCTCAAAACAAAACAAAACAAAACAACAACAACAACATCAAAATAAAATACCCTATGGGCTAATCCTTTTGACCTTCACATTATAAAGTCTTTCAAAAACAAGTGGAATATCACATTTTCATATGAAAGCCTATTTTGTAATTTGAGTAAACATCTTATAGAAATGATTGATTTAGGGTAACTTTTGGATTTCTAGAACTAGGAAAATATAATCCTTAAACTGCTTTCTGCTACCTAGATATAAGAGAAGTCTCACAGAAAAACTTTTTCGATCCTCCTCCCACAGAAAACACACACAAATATTTATGCAAATTTTGCATAAAAGGTCTAGGGGCCTAATTTTTAAAAGGTAAAAAAATGTCTCAGAGTGTCCCATATTATCTGCTCTTGGCTTGAAGTTGAAGTCTTGCTTAAGTTTTCATTTTAATGTTGCTACATTTAAAGAAATTTCATTATATTAAAAGAATGTGGCAGGGTTTTTTTTGGTTTTGTTTTCTTTTGTTTTTTATATAACAAACTATTGTACTACAGTATCAAAAAGGAAGGAAGGAAGGAAGGAAGGAAGGAAGGAAGGAAGGAAGGAAGGAAACGAAACGAAACGAAACATAACATAACATAAGCAAGGTCTGAAGAGACGGTTTGATAGTTATGCACTGACTGCTCTTGCAGAGGACAGGGTCCAACTCTCAGCACCATGTGGCAGCTAACGAGAATCTGAAACTCTAGCTCCAGATCTGATGACTGTTTCTGCCCTCCGAGGGCACAGCACACACATGGTACTCAGACAGTCATACATGCACGCGAAACATGAAATAAAATAAACACATTTAAAAACTATAACCAATAGGAAAGGGAGAATTTATAGAGAAGAGCAAAGCAATGGAGAGGAGAGGAAGAGGGCAGCCAGGCTGAAGGATCTCTGGTTCCTTCAGTGCTCCTGGGAACACTTTCATGGTCTGTGAAAAGGCACAGCACACGGGTTCTGTGGATTTTAGACATTCCTTTATGTAAAGCCCCCAGGATCACTGGCTTCAAGTCCCAAAACAACAACCCAGACAAAGAAACAAACCAAGAACAGATCATTGTAAATTCCTCAAGTTTAAAATGAAAACTCTAGGTCCAACAGCAAAGTTTGTCTGACCTCCATGTGTGCAGTGGTGCATGTACACTTGCACTGACCCATAACACACACACACACACACACACACACACACACACACACACACACACACCACATTCAAGCTTTAACACACAAATAACTTTCAAAACTAAATGCCAACAGCATTAACACATCCTCCAATATAACTAGAAGTGATTACTAACAATGGTCATGATATGTTCATAAAATTTTAGTTCCTTTTCATTCAACCTTCATAAATAAAAGTCCATTTGTTAAATATTTTGACAAATAGGCTTTTTTTTTCTATTGAACTTGTCACCAAAGAATGAAAAACCCATCACAGCACTCAGGAGGCAGAGGCAGGATGATCTCTGAGTTTGAGACCGGCCTGGTCTACAAAGGAAGTTGAGAACAGTCAAGGATACACGGGTTTCTGAGAATCCCTGTCTCAGAAAAATACATACATACATACATACATACATACATACATACATACATGCATGCATATATACATACACACACACCTAAAGTATACTTTATGAATTGGTTAAAAAACAAACCATCTGCAAGATACAACAAACTGATGGATGTGGGTAAACTGATGGAACTATAATCAATAATAAACAGTGGATGCAGAATGTCGTTCCTTCTTGGACAACTGGTTCAGTAACAAAAGCAAGCTTGAAGGAAGACAAAATGGCTGACTCTAAAAGGAATGATCAGTGAGACTGAGAGACCAAGTAATGTTCCCTGGAGTGTCCAATCTGCATCACAGCTGTACTTTCCTTATTTTTCTTGATTTGCTCACCTCTCTACCTGCACCCCTCGCAGGCCGCCACCCACACCCTTGCACTCCACTCCCACTCCATACAATATGGCCACATACCCCAGGTTTCCTGTTGATCTTCACTTCATCTCCAATATTTGTACTATTCTTTGAGGGTATGTAATGATCTGGCCATTTATATTCTGTCGCCTTACAGAAGCTGCAGTCTGTTTTTATACAGGATCTTAGCATACAGTTAATCTTTCTTTCATTAGACTTGTATCAATCATTTGACATCAAATCACGTACTGTTTCCTATTAAATAGTGTAGGCATAGTTCTGATGCTTGATCTGTCAGTAAAGAAAGCCTTGGGCCAATTGCTGGGCAGAAGGTACAGGCGGGACTTCCAGGTCCTGGGAGGCAGGTGGAGGGACACAAGGAAGGAGGACAGAGTTCAACTTGCTTTGGAGAAATAAGAACCAGGCAACCATGTGAGTTCCTACAGGCAGGTAGTCAGGGGAGTTTAGCAACTGAAGTTTAGGGCAGGTGGAAGAGACTGAGATAAGGAACTGGTAAGGATGTGCTTTCTCCAGGTGGGAGGTAGCCCAGCAATTGTGCCTGAAGGCTAGTTGTGATTGAGCAACTGTGTCTGTGTCTTTTACTGGAGAATTTGAGGGAACCTAGCTGGGGGCTGGTAGTGCAGTCACTTCCCGGAGCTAAAGGTAGGTAGAGCATAAAATTACAGGCAACAGAATAGTTCCTAGGATGAATGTGGCCTTGCTTGGTTTTTTGTTGTTGTTGTTGATTTGTTTTTTAAAGATTTATTTATTTATTATACATAAGTGCAGTGTAGCTGTCTGCAGACACACCAGAAAAGGGCATCAGATCTCATTACAAATGGCTGTGAGCCACCATGTGGTTTTGAACTCAGGACCTCTGGAAGAGCAGTTAGAGCTCTTAACCCCTGAGCCATCTCTCCAGCCCTGTGGCCTTGCTTGTTAATTCACTAGCAGCTCCTTATGACCCATGATTTAGCAATGAGGGAGGGATAGGAAGCAGCCCCAAAATACTTGTAGAACTTAATTGAATATGTTGATGATCCTTTTCTTTTGTTCTTGTTTTCATAACCATTTATCACTTATCTATAACAATGGATGACATCTTCATACATGCATGGAACACAGTTTGATTATATTTATCCCCTGCCATCCCTTTAGTCCCCTCCTGGTCCACAGACCCCTTTCTGTTCCCTTCTGCTTTCACGTCCTTTTCTTCTGTGACCCAACACCTTTAAAAGTAGGTGAATAATAGAAACAGAGACAATTATCAGTGCCTACACCACTAACGAATCAATCAAAATCCATCAATCAATCAATCTCTCCTCCTCCCTCTCTCTCTCCCTCTCGCTCTCTCTTCCTCCGCCCTCTCATATTCCCTCTGTCCCTCTGTCCCTCTGTCCCTCTGTCCCCTTCCCTCTGTCCCTCTGTCCCCTTCCCCCTCCAGCAATCTTGAGTTGCATGTAGACCTTATGGCTGTAATCAGGGATATTGAGAGTTCAAGAGTATATCCTTGCAATGCCCAAATGACTACAACCCTCGGGATTCCGCTCCTTCCTTTGGATATTACACACACACACACACACATATATATATATATATATATATATATATATATATATATCTCTTCTTGTGTATTATCCCTGGGCCTTAGAGGAGATAATGAAGACTTCCCAGTTAAGGCTGAGAAGTTATTTGTTCTTAATTATGAGTTTAGGCAGAAAGTGCCACCCATTTCAAAAGAGAAGCTATAGTGCGAAGGCTTTCAGCATCTAATCTATGGACAGAAATACAAATATTTAGAAGGCAGTTTGACAACATGTCCATTTACTAAGTTCCCCCTTAGGGCCTGTGACTTCCTCAGCCATTGGGCCTTTGATTTCTGGGTTAACAGTCCTAGATGTCAATACCCTGCTATTTAGAAAGCCACAAATCCAACTAGAAAGTTGTTGTCTACCTCTAACAATCACGTCGTTATTGTGCCTCTGGGTGAATCTTGTCCAGTGGCTGATAGTAGCACTCAGGGTCACAGCTAAGGAAGGCTATTGATGACAATTTTCCCCCAGCAAATCGAGAAGCACCTTCCTTCTGGGACCACAAGATCTAGACAAGAGAGAAGCTCCCAGCTCATTCCCAACTTGATTTCTCTGTTTTGAAACCAAGTATGTGGTGTCTTTGGCAAGAGCATCCCAGTATTTGGGTCTAGTGGGTATTAGCAATAACTTGTATCATTTCAGGGGCCTTAGGGGTTTCCCTGATCAGCACCTCCTAGGACGGCAGCTCGTCCCTGGCACTGGGATCTGTTTTGGTTTAGGTTTTAGATTTATTTATTTCTTGTATATGAGTACCCTATAACCGTCTACAGACACACCCAGCAGAGGGCATCGGATCCCACTACAGATGGTTGTGAGCCACCCTGTGGTTGCTGGGATTTGAACTCAGGACCTCTGGAAGAGCAGTCAGTGCTCTTAACCACTGAGCCATCTCTCCAGCCCTAGTATCTTTATTTAATAACCAACTGGTCCTTCTTTTCTTTTAAACTAGATAGATATAAGAATCCAAACTACATATTTCAGTTCCCAACAAACTTTGAAAAACATGCCACCACATTTAAAAAGTCCCACTTTTCTTTAAATAAAATTTTAAAACAGCATTTCAATGCTTAATTCTATTTATTTTAACTATGATTGACTCAAAGTTTGCCATGGCAGATCTCCCAAGGATAGCTAAAAGGCCCAATTTGAAATAATTAACCACCCACCGACAAAACAATAAACGCTAAACAGATTTTTCCTACTCACACACATGTAACGCCAGTACTTGGAAAACTAAGGCTAGCCTGAACTTTACAATAACCTTAAGACAAGCCTGAGTTACACAGTGATGTCAGTCTTAAGTAAAAAAAGAGATAATTTGTTTGGTTTTGCACTGTGCTACCTCTATCAAATCTCAAGGCTCCATTTTGAACAACAGGAATATTTATGAATAATATACTGCCAAGTCCCTCATGTGGTAAATTTTATGGCCTGGTCTCACTAATGTCATCAGCTTAATAAATGCTGCCTAGGTACTTCCGTCTCTGAATAGCAAAGGAGTAAGAAACAATAACAAAGACAGAGCTTATGTAGTAGTGGGCACAATGAGTGCTAATTCTTGCTTCCTAGTTATTCTGCATTTGTCTTCAAGACACTTCGAATTCAACAGTATTGCAAGTTGAAGCTGTGGCTTACACATCAGGGTCAACGTTTTGCATATTTTTCCTCTCATGACATTATGGTGTCCCTCTGGCAGGAATGTAGGGGTTCTAACTTGGAGTCCTGAAAGTTATACAGGAAAAAGTGGAGAGATGGGTGTTCCAATTGTAAGGAACTAAGAGCACACAAGACTTGGCCCCTTAAGAAAGAAAAGAATGTCCCATGAAACTGTTTTCCCCGTTAGTGGCCCTGTCATCAGCTCTAGAATGCTGATAACTGAAAGAAATCTGTACTAAATAATCTGATGCTCTGGCTCTACACACACACTTTCTCTCCCAAAGGAAGAACAGGTGGAGATGCTACACATACTACTGTATGGCGATATCCAGAAAGGTTTTGGTTTTCACCTTAACAGAAAAAAATATGTTCTTTCAGATGATATTTAGTGTAGACGTTGAGTAGGCAAATCAGACAGAAGATAGTTCTGGTTCACTGGAGAGAGGAGCAGGGACTTCTACTCTATCCTCACTCCTCAACCCTCCAGGAGACGAAAAACCTTGAGTTAGAGAATTGGTTGAAGCTGTGCTTCTCTGTGAGGCTGCAGGACTTAGTGAGAAAGCTCAGCTCCTGAACTCACATTTGAATGACCATGCCAACAACCTGACTAAGCTGCTACCACATGAAGTGAGGTAGTGACTTAGCCAGGGAAGTCTGAGCGACCTTATGTACAAAAGAAGGAGAACCGTATCAGATCCTTCTGATTGCTGAAGAGCACTGTGAAAAGGTACCAGAGAGCCCCTTCCAGGAACTCCACAGCTGTGCACGCTTTAGTCTAATCATGCAGTACATGCAAGTTTGACCTTTGCCTCCTGGATTCCTAGATGGCATTTTATATCTTTAGAATGGTAAACATGTATATCTGATATAAATGTATAGACATGCAGAATTATAAGATGTATGTCAGAGATTAACATATAGGTATGTAGATTAAATATGGGTAGATAAATGTATAGATATTTAGAATTATAAGATTTATGTCACAGATAAATGTATCAATATGTAGATTATAGGTATGTAGGTAAGTGTTTAGATATTTAGAATTAGAAGATGTATGTCAAAATTAATGAATAGATATGTAGATTACAGATACATAAATATGAATATAAACACAAAGTTATATAACAAATATGGATATAGACACAAAAGTCAGTAGATAATTGGTACAGAGAAATCAGGTTGAACCCCCAAATTATACACACACACACACAGACACACATACACACACACACACACACACACTCTCACACTCACTCTCTCTCAATCCCCTCCTTCTCTCCTCCCCCCCTCCTCTGTTCTGCCCCCCCCCATCTCAGATATAACGTGGGTTAAAGCTGCCAGCAGGAAACTGAAGTGGAGCCTGACGACTGGGGATGCGCCAGTAAAAGCAGCACCGACTCTGTCCACCAGAGGGAAGTGCTGTCTAACTATTACAGAGGACTCGGCGTGAACAGAAATAAACTCCTTCCTAAAGATTTTCAGGGCAAAGATTTCTCATGTTTGAAGGAAAATCTGAAATGTTTCTATTAAGTCTCTTTAATCAGATTGGAATGTCATCCCAAGCTTGGCATCCACTGCACACAAACACTTGGACCTACTGGGCACTTGAGCATGCCTCTGATCAAAGCTGATCGCAGAAGGAACTAAAGACTCCTGCTTTCCACTGTCCCCAGGACTGCCCCAGTCCCCACCACAAGCACCTCACCTGGGTTCTGTTGTGGAAGTAGTGTGATCAGTGGCTGCTGGGACCCTACTGCCCCACCAAATTTCAAGCCATTTTATGATGGCCCCTACTTAAATATCTCCCTACCACTATATAATTAAGGAGTGATGGTGCATGCCTTGAACCCAAACACTTGGGAAGCAGAGCCAGGGATATCTGTGTGTTTAGGGCAGTCTGGTCTACATAACCAGTACCAGATTACCAGGGTGCACAGGGGACCTGTCTGAAAAACAAAACAAAACAAAACAACAACAACAACAAAAAAAATAACACTCCAAGCTTACAGCAAATATACCCAACATTTTACCTTGAAAGAGATGGTTATCGGCCTGTACTAATGAGAAAGGCTGGAAGTACGCTGCCACGGTATCAGTGGCCAGGGTGCTTTAGGTTATATTCCTAGTCTTTAAAGGAGGCAGCAAACATCTCACAACTAATTTAACAGTCTATTACTAAAGAAATTTTGGCTCAATCCAAGGAGATAAACTGCCTTAAATATCTAACCAAAACTATAAAACTACTAGAAAAAGGCATAAGAAAAATAGCTTCTTGATACCAATAGAGGCTATTTATTTATTTATTTTTCTCTGTGTGAAAAGTTATTTTGGTTATGATTTTGGTGTGAAACAGGAAAAACACAGGCAAGAAAAAAGGCTGCTAAGAAATGAGCAAGGGCCTTCCTAAGAGACACAGAGACAAGTCACTGATAATCCAATCCCAAATAACCAGCCCGCCCTACACACACACACACACACACACACACACACACCACCCCCACCACCACCACCACCACCACCACCACCACCACCACCACCACCACGAGGGGGGAAGGAGGAAACAAGCGAGCTCAGCCCATTGCATTTCTATATGTGTATAGGTACACATATGTATAATGCAACAATACTAGTTAAAAGAAAAGAGGTCATGAAACTGAAAGGGAATTGGAAGGGGTGTCCAGAAGAAACTGAAGGGGAGAGATGAAGGCATAAAGATTAAATAAATACAGCAGTCAGGACCTCATCAATCTTAAAAGCAAATTCAACTGCTGTGTAACAAAGAAAATGGTCAACAGAATGTGCCTCCAACAGACTGCCATAGGCCCCTGCTTTGATTTCAACAGGAATCCGATCATTAGAACCATCATAGTATAGTACTTGCCTGCTACTCCAACCAGACTGTATATATCTCTCTCCAGTTTAGCAACTGTAGGGATGACTAAGAAAAATGCCCTCTCGAGAGCCTTCACTTGCCAGGGGGTCTGATATCTGCCATTAAAGACGACCCAGGCCTCTTAGTTATTTGTTTAAGGCCTTTTTTTTTTTTTAACATACCAGGGTTTCTCCAACAAACATACCCAATAAAATAGAGCTAGGGATTGTTCATAATGTTCATTATGTGTGAACTTGCAGCCATGTCTCGGGCTTTCTGTTTTACTGATCTGTCAACTCCTCCACCCTCCAAGGTCCCCACCCTTGTATGCTCCTTTAGGCTGGAAAACAGCTCACCTTGACCTGGGCCCTTGACTGGTTCACACCATTGATCCTTCAGGTCACAGAGCCAGCTGGACTCCCGACTCCCTGCAAACCTTTTATTAATCTGCTAATATGCAACTGATGACAACCCTGAAACTCACCAGTTGCTACAGTTTCCTTAATTCTCTCTAAAATTGGGCTTTCCACCCCCTTGTTAAAGCAGATGTCCTTTCATTGTAACTTCCAAATAATCCTACAATAAATCTGCAGCGTTTCTGCACATGTGCTCAGCTTTTTAGGTCACCGTCCTCAGAGCTGAACTGATGTAAAAGGAGCCAGGAGAGCTCTTCTTGATCTTCTAGTGGTGTGTGTTACACCATCTCCAACATCAGCAGAGAAAATCCAACCAACCAGGTGTTCCCCTGCCTCTGCTTTATCTCAGAATCCCTTACCATTGCCTCTCATATCCTTAGAGAAGGGCCCCGCCTCTCCATGTTTTCAGTGGGACTAACCTGATCTGCATATCTACGGAGTTCATTACAGTAGCACAGAATCAGAGTTACTGGAGAGACTCAGCAGATCTTGAATTTTTAACAAGCGTAAGAAGCCTCCAGGGCATCTACAGTACACCTGAAAGTGGACCAAGCCCAGACTAGGGCAGAAATGGAAAAGCTACCTTTATTCCTTGCTTCCAGTGTACCACGATACAAAGAATATAGCCTTCTAAGTGTTCTGTGAAATGCAGAAGTCCCCAGGGTTCCCTAGATAATCACTGGATTAGTGCTCCTTAGGAGATCAGTGATCAGTTTATATGTGCTCACTTCTTTGTAAGAATTGGGATACTAAACTCTAAAATAACACATGGGTTGCAAGAATACTTTATTATCCTGAAGCAAGACTCGTAAGCAACATAAAGCTAGAAGATAAAAATTCAAAATAATCAATACAATCTCCTAAATACAGCATAAAGAAAACTGGAAATGTAACTGAAATTCTATGACTCTTCATGTTAGCAAAACACTATTTGTACATTAACCCATGACTCTGTAACCTCACCACTGCCTGGTGAGGAATGATAGTTCACCATCCTGACCCAACTCTTAATACATCTCCAAAGTCAAAACCAAGATCCTAACCTGCCCTTGATGTAAGGCAGTTGCTGTCTAAGAAAACCTGTGTTAAAGGTCATTCAGAAAGTTTTTATATACTATACCCAAAGCACAAGTAATTAGAAACATACTGTTCCCACACCACATGAATGTTCCCCACACTAAAAACAACACAGCACATGAAACAACTTTTTCCAGTATTATCCCATCCCACCCTCATAGGACTCTAGAAGTCTTGTCCTCCACAAATTAGAGGTTGGCAAAGGCAGATCCACACATATGGCCCTAACTTCTATACAGTTTGGGAGAAAGGGAGCTCGTGAAGAGAAAGGACAGCACCCCGTGTGCCTTGGAGTCTTGGAAGTCTTAAGCATTCATTGGATTTAAGAAAATCTATGACAGGATACAACTCTGGACTGCAACATGTGACTTCCTTGAAATTACAAACTCAAACATGGGCACAAGCTAAGATTTTAATGCTGGGCCCTAAGGCCAAGTGCCCATTGGTAGGAGGAATAGGATGAGTGCACACTAGAGGGCGGTTGGTGGGGGCCTGGCAGCAGAGCATGGCTGAATGCCGGTCTCGACCTTTTTTTTTTTTTTTTTTTTTGGTTCTTTTTTTTTTTTTCAGGCTGGGGACCCGAACCCGGGGCCTTGCGCTTCCCTAGGCAAGCGCTCTACCTAACTAAATCCCAACCCCAGCCGGTCGACCTTATCACCAGGAGAGTCAGGATTGTGTGGTTCCATGAAGCTTCCTCAATTCTAACAGCTAGGCTTTTCCTTACACAAGTGGATCAATCACAGCATAAACTAAAGATACCAGTATGTCATCTCTGATTTGCAAAGTAAAAGTGGGAAGATACATAAAAGGAAAAGGCAATTTGAACTGAGACAGTTTGGCAAGGAAAAATGCAGGGAGACACTGCTAAGACAGCGTTTGTAAAGCAGATCATGCACAAACAATTAAAATATTCCGAATTCTACATCTCAAGAATATAGTCCTGCCAGCATCCGAAGAGCTGCACAAGTCAGTAAGAATCAATCTCTCCAATATATGAAACATGAGCAAATGGTTTCAAATTAATCATAAATGGTTAGTAAGCTCATGTAAAAAGTCTGGTGTTAATTATATTTCATGCAGCAAATTCCTCAGGATAAAAATTTTTTGGTTCTAAATAACCTACGATTATCCATCCCAAAGTAGTTGATCTGATTTTACTCTCAAGAAAAACTTAAATTCTGCTTATCAGGGGTGTATGTATGTGTATGTATGTGTGTGTATGTGTGTGTGTGAGTGTGTGTATGTGTATGTGTGTGTATATGTGTGTATGTGTGTGTGAGTGTGTATGTGTATGTGTGTGTATATGTGTGTATGTGTGTGTGTATGTGTGTGTTCACATTGTGTTGTGCAAACTGATCTGAATTGTCATTCAGATTAAATGCTTATTCTGCCTCAGTCTCCTGAGTAATCAGACTACAAACCTACGTCATCATCCTTGGCTCCTTACCTTTTCAATACAGAACAGAATGAAAAAGAGGGGAGGGGATAAAGGGGATTGAAAGGGAAGGCAGTGGGGGTGCGAATGAGAGCTTGGAATGTTATCCCACACTGTGACCCTAGCATTTACTGCTTAAAGCAGGAGTTTTATAAATTCAAAGGTCACCTGAACTGTATGTAGTGTGGCCCTTAGAAGAGAGGGAAGGTAGAAAAAAGTCAGGGTTAGGAATGCAGCTGGATCCTTGGAGTACATGTCTAGCATGCAGTGGGTCTGCCATCCACAGCACCACATAAATAAAACAATGCAGTAGTGGACATCAGTCTAAAAATGGAAAAATATTATACTGGACAGTAGGAACGAGGTTAAGCCTTTAGCAAGCCTTCCAGATTGTTTCTGCAACACTCCATGGTTATCTATGCATGTGATAACCAAGTAGCTCCAGTCAGAGACTGAGGCACAGCTCACTCTGCAGGCACGTGGACCAGTACTGTATGGAGGGGGCCCATTATTTGAATGACCCTACCCAAAAGGAGACCTTATAATCACTCTACAGCTCACTTGACCAAACCAAAGCCAGATGAAATTATGGCCTACCAAGCAGGGTCTGTGGTCCAGATAAAGTAATGAAGACCATCTGTCCATCCAGTAAGGGCCAAGTGCTACTGAACACATTAACATAACATGCTGTAAAATCAACTCTTCTGCAGTCTGAGTACAGAAAAGATCAAAGGTTCCAAAAAGAGTCTTTCTAAAAGATTCACAATGAAATTATAAACTGACTTAAATCTGTGGTGGAGACAAGAAAATAAGTCAACAGAAAACCTTATAATTAGTGGATTTATCATTCATTCCTTTGTCTGTCTGCGGTTTCTATGACAAATTGTGTTTTTCTTAAAGTACTGAGTCCAGCTTTCCTAGATCCCAGGGCTACACACAGATTAGAATGAGGACTCCTCTGTGCCCTGTACGGCTACAATGCCCATTTCTGTTTGCTTGTTTGCTGTGGTTCTTTTTATATTTCTGTTTACATTTTGTTTTGTGTATATAGAACAGTGTTCACCCAATCAGTAATGTACTAACATGGTCTCTCTGTTATAAAGATTACCTAGCTGCACATCTTTATACAACAAACAAACTAAAACATATATGTGGCAAGCTGTCTCAGTATGTTAAGGAACTTGCCCCCAGTCTGACCTGAATTTAATCTCTGGGACCCACATCGTATGTAAATGGAGAGAGTCTACTTCCCTGCATGTTATCCTGTGGTCTACACACAGGATCACACAGGCACACGCACAGGTGCGCACAGACACACACACGCGCACACACACATACACACACGCACATAACATAAAACGTTTCTTTCTTTTAATTCAAAGTGAAACACACACATCATAAAACGTTTCTTTCCTTTCTTTTAATTCAAAGTGGATCACACACCTACAAATAAGAGAACTACAAAACTTGAAAACACGGGCATAAATATATTTAACCTCGGAGTATGCAAATAGATATTATACCAAAAGAGTAAATAAGAAATAGATAGAACCTGACTTTATTATGGGATGGTTAAACTTCATATTATCAAGGAACATATTATCAAAGAACAGTCTTTCAATCATATTTCTGATAAGAAACCTGCATTCAGAATATATAAAGAGCTCTTACAACTCAATAGTGAAAGACTGATAAACGATATTAAAAACTGAAAATGGATATGAATGAACAAAAACAGCAAACAGTAAGCTAGCAGGCACATTAAAAGATGACAAACATCATTAATGTCACAGAAATCCACTAGAGAGCAAAGCCAGGTACAGCAGACTCTATTTATATGAAGGCTCTAGAATAAGTAAGCCTGTGGAAGGAGACAAGGAGATAAGTGTGGTTGTCTGGAGAACTGCTACTGGTTTAGTCACTTTTTTTTTTTTTGAGGAAAAAAAATGCCCTAATAAATTATGATCATGGACACAGAATTATAATAGGTTAACAATTAATTTTATATTTTAAATAGGTGATTTATACTGTTATATAAATTATATCTCAATAAAACAATGAAACTCTAGTTTTCCTACAGAAACAATTATTTTGTCACTGTGGCAGATAGGCACAAAGTTTGTTTTATTTTCTCTAAGGCGTTCAAGAAGCAACACATATGCAAACATTACAATCACTGATGAGAGACATCAGAAGTCATGACCCCAAATATACCCAGCAGGCAACTCATCCTAAAGGAGAAACACAGGGAAGCTAGAAAGCCAGCCTCAGCAAGTATCTGCATCTGACATGGGAGTGGGAGTGTGCCGTCACTCACTGCCTGAAAAGCAACAGGCCATGATGGCCCCACTCCTGACCTGTTCTGCTCTGCAAGGACAGTCCACATGAGTGTGGCTGGGGCTCACCCTGTGCCTGTCTACATGTTCCTCCCTGCTTCACACAGACCCACCCCAGCCCCACTCCGTAGGAAGGACATACCACACATTTAAGAAAACCTCACCTATATCTGGGGAAAAACTTTAATGCATACATAGCACTGTAAAAACAAATCGTAATATCATCTGGAGTAGAAGACTGCCTTCCAAAGGAAGTCCCAAAATTTAATGAAATTGAATGGACCCTGGAGGAAGCATAAATTCATGGAATACAGGGTAATCTTAGAAAAAAAATCTGACCAATTACTTAGAGAATCACAATGACGTATCTATGAAAGAACTGCAATGAAGATTAACAGGAAGGTGACTGAAACTATGAATACAAGTATTGATTTAAAAAAGTTTGGGGGAGGATGTCAAGTGATTTTACAACAGGATTGAAAAAGTAAGAGGCACGAAACATAAATACAATAATAAGAAGCTCGGGAGTGAGTAACGGCTGTAACATACAGAGGGAAAACAATTGAACAATAACAGAATGGACATCTCCAGAGGTAAAGGGAGCTGTGACAGAAAGGTCTTCACGATCATCAAGCCAGAACAAAACTCATCCTCCAGAGATGCAGGGTAGAGCGAAGGCCTGGAGAGTGATCAGAAACGATGCGTAGGTGGTAGGCAGGGAGCAAATACCAATTGTGTCAGCACTGAGGGATCGAGAAGTATGACAGCAGGACAGCAGAGGTGCAAAGGGAACGGGTAACCTAAGACTTCAGTTCCAGGGGAAAGCAATCACACACACACACACACACACACACACACACACACACACACACACACACACACACACACACGAGACAGGAGAACCAAGCAGTACACCTAATCAGAATTGAGTCTAAGTTTGCAGACAACAGTTTTGTAATGGCCTAGAAAAAATTTAGCACAAATTCATTTATCAAACGGTTAAGGATAAGAAGCATACCTCCCAGACGGAAATAGATTCCTCCTACAATTAACACAGTGACTATATATTTAAGAAAAGAAAAAGTGACTGTCCATCAGTCCATCTAAGAAAATGCTGCTCCACCCCAGACTCCTCGAAGTGCTCTGGTGCAGTCTACCTTTCCTGGCCAGCAGAGGGCGCACACGCACACAGGCGCTACTTCTCTTCCCCTTCAGGCACAACTTCATACACTACTAGGGTCTGGCTGCTCTTAAGTATAAGAGCCACATTTATCTATTTAGAGTCGGTCTGTATTAAAAGTTCAAAAGCCTTTGCCATTGTTAAAATATAGAATGTAAATACCACAAGTCTGGTCTGAGAAAAGGCAGATTCCAGAGGCTTCTGATGGAAAGCTGGAGAAGCAGAGAGCTTGCACCCTCACCTCCATGACGTCATCAGCCAACTGCTCAGTTACCTTGAGAAGGGAAGCTCTACATAAGACTTAAAAGTGCAAGCAAGAGAACACACACAGACACACACACACCATATAAATCTGCTTCAGATAGACTATATAAGCCAACTGTCTTCTCATTTTACATAGAGAATCTGTAAGCAGGAATTACTGAGGCAATGCCAGCAATGTTCGTAACAGCAAACTTACATGCGGGCATAAAAACAAAATGAAGAAGGAACTCAGTGACAGGGACATGGGACGTAGGCCGAGGGTGTGGAGAAAGCACTCACAGCACGTGCAAGATCAGGGCTAAAGAGCACAGGGTTAGCAGTGGAGCCCTGGAGGGCGGAGAGGAGAGGAGCTGACCCCCCGACTCCTTCTGTGCTGTATGATTTACTCAGGACTCCACTTCTCACGCATACACGTCGTTTACAACTAAAAGACCAAAGCTCGCACTATACTACGAGAACATGTATACTATTTTTATGTAAAAAAATAAATGTTTACTGCTAACAGACTAAAAGTGAAGCAGCCTATTTTCCTGATTAAGTTTGGCAATAAGAATATGAACCAGAACAATCTTTCTGTTGGCAGCTCGATAAATGGCAATTTCTACCTAGTTAAGATCTAAAGCTATCCTATTATATACGATGGAACATGCCTGGGATCCCAAAACTGAAGAGGATGAGGCAGGAGGACAGTAAGTTAGAGGCAATCCTGGGGTGTATAATAAAATTCCTGCCCCTTATAAAAAAAAATCTGGTCAATAAATAAATACAGAAATAGAAATACAGAAAGAGAAAACAAAAACCACCACAGAGGCCTGGACCATTGCATGATGAAGAGCACAGTCAGCCAATGAACACTGAACCAAAGGATGTACGCTCAGATCCGGAACTGGAAGACAGACATGATATGAGAGGTAGCCTTGCTTGGCATTTGGGATGTTCTCCTCCCCGCCATTCCCCCCGCCCCTTCTCGTCACTTTCCTATGGTGGCACTTGGTAGGTAAAGCAATGGGAGATCATGAACTAAGATCAGGCTCTAGTTCAGTGACTCAATTTCATTGCTCTTGCTGGGAAGAAAGAAAAAAAAAAAAAAACCACACTGACGAAGAGCAACATGCCCCTCAATTAATTCCACGTTATAGTTCATCACTGCAGGAGAGTCAAGGCAGGCACTTGAAGTAGCTGGTTACACCCAAGGCAAGAGAGCAGAGAAATGAATGCATGCACGCTTACTACTCAGTTCCCTACATAGGGCTGCCCACATTCAGGTCGAGTCTTTCCATCTCAGTTGACTAAAATTAGAAGAATCCCTCACAGGCCAGCCCACCCGACAATCCTTCACTGGGCCTCTCTCTCCGTTAATGTGGATTTAACAACTAAACTAACTAGAAACAGAATAACTTTACACCTAATAGTCCATTGTTTTAGTTTGGTTCACTATCTGTAATTTTAAATCCACCGAGGACACACAGACTGTTTCCTAATCATGTGCACATCTTCCTGTTAGGTTCCTGCTGTACCTTAATGGTTTGCCCCAGTTTACGTTTATAGAACACTATTTTACAGTTTCAGAATATCCAATGGGGTTTGGGTCTGGTTATCTGTGTTATAAATGCTGACTATCCTTCCCAAAGAGCTTCCTTGCTTTATGCAAATAATACTAATTGTGGGCTTATCATTTTAGGGATGTATTTGTTAATGTAGACCTTTATATGTCCTTAACTGAAAAAAAAATTAAAAGGACAGTTTTGCATTAAATCCTGCAAGTTTGTGACATTTCTTTGTCACTTCCTAGGCTTTGCACAGACTCTCGTTGGTGCCCTACCTCAACGTTGGGCTTCAATTCCACAAGAAATGAATTTTCCCCTACCTTCAGAACTCCGGGAAAACTGATGTGCCAAGCCACAACCCCACACTCTAACAGCTTCTAGGTAATGCACAACTTTTCTAGCCAAAATATCCACACACAGTGCCCAGTTTTACAAAAACTACATGCTAGCTTCTTGTGCTGACACTGTTGAGTACCTGAACTGTTCTCATCAGAACAAAAATATCCTTTCCTGGGCCTGCTGACGATGGAGCCAGCCTTCTCTGACTTTGATTCCTCTGTCCAGTACGGGGAACTTCCCTTCACGCTCTCCTATCAACTCAGGGTCTGTTGTGTCTCCTGTTCTGTATCGGCCCCCAGTGCACCATGCTGCAGGAATAATCTGAGTAGAGTCCACTCCTTAGAGAGTGTCACATTAACAGGAACCACTACATATACCTTTCAAGTTTGGATACTCTTTACCATGAACTCAACTCTATAACCATAGGAGAATTACAAGTTTCGGTATAATTACCATAAATATTAAATATTAACATCAGGAGAAATAAGGTAATGGACCAAGAACATTAAAAATACCATTTAATCCTTTTATAAGACTTAGTAGAAAACAGATCTTCATTTTCTTATCAATAAAAATGTTTCTAAAATTCTTTCTACATGTACTTATAATTACAATATTTATAGCATTAAACTTTAAATTATATAATGATTCAAAAGACTTATAAAACATTAGACTTGAGCTAGTACAGTCTTAAAGCTGTAAAAATTACACAATTCTCTTGCCCTTCCACTTTATCCTTTGGCTCTACAGTTTAGACTTAAAAGTTTCATCCACGTTCTCACATGATTTAACAATAATGATCTGAAAAAGAAGAAAGAAAAATCTCAAAGCATGCCTCTGGCCCAATGACTTATGTGTGATTTCCTTTCAAGTGCTTTGTTTTGTAGTTTTCAAGGACAATGTTTTCAAGGACAAATCTCAAAGGACTAAGGAAGAGACTCCAGCATATACCATACACTGAATCCAAGCCAATTAGTGTTAAGGCAGAAATGACAAGTTTTCCCCACACAGAGTCACCGCCCACTGCCCATCGTCCCTTCATTCCAGTTTCTGTTGTTATTTTTAAAAAGCATAAACTCCAAATGTGTTTGGTTTCCCAGACAGCAAAGCAAAGGGCAGTTTACGAACATTCCAGGAAAAGTGGGCATAAATTTGAATTTCTCTTGGGTAAATATCAAGGAATAAAACGGTCAGGTGGTACGAAGGCTGTATGTTTCCCTTAACCGCATTTTAAATATTTCACACAACTTTAGGTAAGAAGCCCAACAATGCACTATCTTGCCAATAGCTCTCATCACTATTGACACAGAGAGCACTACCCATTGTTTTCATAAGTAAAAATTGTGTTTCATCAGAGTAAAAACGGGGAAAAAGCAGAAACCCACAAGGTGACATCTAAAGTTCAAAGCAGCGAAGGCTTTCCAAGCTGTCTTAAGGTGATTATGAATAGAGAAATTATAAAAAGACTACAAGAATTAAGTGCATATGCATGCATTGACTTCTTAGAAATCTTAAAATGTTGTTCCACAATACCAACTATCATGCCAATATGAAATACAGAATCACTTGTTCTGTTTTCAACCAAACACCGAGCACATTAGGTCAAACCCCTTATACGTGTAAAACAGCGTTAGGTAACAATGCAGGTGAAAAGACGGTGATTATCATTGTAAGAGGAACAGTTGAATGTCAGGGATACGGCCATGAAGACCTGCTATCGTCCTCATTAATACAACAACCACAACCAGAAGCACGTGCTATGTCCCAGCACGATTACGAGGTCTTTGCATATCACAGAATGATCGAGACCTATCACTGAGATCAACTTTCCAGACCAGAAAGTGGGTGGCTAAGGTCCACACTGCCACAAGGTTGTGAGCTACAAGCATGGGATTCCCAGGGTCTAACTCCAAAGCACAAATTCTCAAGGCTTCCTGGCTTCCAGAAGGCCGATACCTGCCTTCACCAGCACTTTTCCACAGACACAGATGAGTGCTCGGAGACTCTAAAAACGACTGCATCTCTCACACTCTCTCTTAGGAAAAGGTGCTCCGTGTTCCGAAACGCGTGCTCCCATGGATTGAAAGCTAAGCTTTGGGGTCAGGAAACGGACAGGAAATTATCTCGATTCCACCTCTTGATGAAGGGGATAACAGAGGCAAGGTACGGGACTTCCCTGAGGATCAAATAAGATGCACTATTCAGAGTACACAGAATAGTGCTGGAGTGGGAAGGAAGTAGCTAGTCGGGAGGATTGCTGATAGCGGTACTCACGCCAGTTCTATCTGTTCTAAGCTGTTCTGAAGAGTGTTGCTTCTAATTCTACAATGTGACAGTAATTTTTCAAATGAAAGCTCTCTTAATATTACATTGTCTAAAACACTTGTGGAATCGACTCTCCATAGCATGTGACGGTAGCCAAAATTAAAGGACAGTTATACAGAACAATGATAAATGTGGAAAATAAAATCTTATTGGCAATTAGTTAATTCTGGAAACATGAAGTATCGGAAGCTGAAAATTATCCGGAAAGCAGACCTGAAATTACCTAGAGCAAGCTGTAGGGACTACATCCAATTCTAGCACTGGGAAGACTGCTCTAGAGAACAGCTGGGGCGCACAGGCTTCCCAAGGGTGAGCAGGAAGTGATGCCGGTAAGTACAGGACGCAGAAATAAGTAGGACGCACACCTTTTACCTGGAAGGCAATGTTACAAACACTTACTAGCATCCGGGGTTTTCTCTTCTGACTTGCCAAACAGAAACTCGTACTTTGCCTTGGCGACACTCTGGGAATGTGCTGATGCATTGTTAACCCAAACAAACGGCTCTGCCTGCAAAATGAGAACCAAACAAAGACATCATCACCAATGCAGCAGAACAAATAATGAGCAAACAAATCGCCCAGGAAGGGAATGATCAAGCCATCCTGCTAGAGATGCTTGATACACTACCATATAATCACTCAAAAGGAAATAAACAGAAAAAATCAGAATACAACCAGGACACATGGTTTCCTCAGTGAGACCAAGCCAAAAAGAATGGTAAACCCGTGATGTCTATGGGGGTGGGGAAGAACACACGCAAAGCCTGCTACGGCTGTGCAGCAGGCTTATGACAAACTCTTCTAAAACATTTATGTAGAGCAGTACAGAGCCTGCTAAGTAAGCACAGTGAGCTAAGTCCCATACCTAGAATGTATGTTGAAACAAACAAGCATGGGAGCCGTCAGTCTGTAACCTTCAGTGAGCTTCAGACCAATGAAACGGTTTCAAACAAAGTGGCTGGCTCCTCAGGAAGGACACTAAGGGTTAACCTCTGGCTTACACATGCACACTCACATATATGTACCCACATGAACAGGCTCTCACCTACATGCACACACAGTAAGTTTATGCTAGTTTTTAGCTATTAAAAACCTTATGTTATTTTCTGCCTGATTAACACCAAGTAATTCTTTCTATTGAGCCACACCAAAAGAAAGTACCTTTCTCCAAAAGTTACCACATCTGTACATCAGAAATACCACTCAGCTAGACAAGGCACGCACAGGACTAACTGTAAGTAATTCCATTGATACAATCTGTCTTAAATTTGAGCATCTGCCCAGATTCTTAAAAGGCTGCTATTTAAAGAAAAACTACAGGGGTAAAATTGGTTCACATCAAAATTCCTACGACCTCCTTCCTGACTGCTTTCAGGCAAGTGTTGAGATTTGAGTGGTTCCTATTTCTGGCCTAGAATTAAGTAATGGGTGAAATTTGATCTATGCCCACCATGGAGTCACCCCCTTGCCTCTCCTGTGAATGAAAACATCCAAGATATGACATTATCTACACTGGGTTCTGTCTTGACCACAAAATATCTAGTCTTATGTTTGACTCAGAGCTGACCCTTCATTATGGGCAACACCGGCGTCAAGGGTTATGTGAACAATCAAGTAACCACTTGAAACAAGGCTATCTCTGGACTTACTGCCTTTGAAGCAGAACTGTTTGTCAGTGACAGAAGGACTACTTACAACTCCATCACCCTACGACAGCCAAGTGCAGCATGTGGTAACACCCCTGTCACTCACCTTGCTCTCCTATACCATCATCACAAGGTCAACTTGCAGAATTTTGAGACAGCATTCCTTAAAATACCTCAATCGTTTATTTCTTACAATGTGCAAAATTCATCTCTGGAATTCTTCTTAGTGTAATGTGTTTAACAAGGACAGATTAATTATCCTTTTCCCCAACAGAGAGAAAATAATGGTAATCTGTGTATTTAGAGAGCTTCTGTCTAATAAAAGGAACTCCCCCAGGGATTCCCAAAGAAGGTGACCTAATTTGGGGAAGATGCTTATGTATGCTTTTCTGAGGAAGTGATAGCTGCAGAAATGAAAAACCACAGGACGATGGGAAGGACAGGAATGTGTACCATGCAGAGGGACAGCTGTGTGAAAATGGCCCATACCTATACTGAGAGCAGGCCATGAAGCTTGGAAGAACATGTAAGGGGTCCATTTCAGAGACAAACAGACAGCAGCAGGGCTCTCAGAAGCATTGAGCAAATGTGGGATGATTAGGAAATGAGGCCTCATTTTAATCAAAGCTTGAAAGAAAGCCATCAAATATTTTTATTTATTTACGTTTCTAAGATTGTTCACTTACAAAGGAGCTTAATAGTCTAAGGGAGACTAAAGCTGATGGCAACCTTTAAGTAGACAAAGTGAGGTAATTTAGATCTTTGTACGACCTGGGCCGGTTCACCCCTCCTTAGGCAAACTGGTGGTTCCCCGCTCACGGGAGGTCACAATATAGATGCCAAACTTAATGCGGATACCCGATCAGCACAGTGTACCACAGCCCAGAACCCCTGGACTCAAGCGATCCTCCTGTCTCAGCCTCCCAAGTAGCTGGGACTACAGGCTTGTGCCACTGCACCCAGTAATTTAGATCTTTGGGTAGAGACGGTCTGTGGAACGTTCTGGTCAGCCAAATTTAAGAGAGGGAAAAGAATAAATAAAGGATAATTATGATGGATAACATTTATTATCCACTTACTTTCTGTCAAGCACTGCTCTAGTGCGATGTATGGAATGCATCCTTTAGTGCTCAGAGCAATGGTGTAAACTGAGTGCAGCTATCATCCCAATCTTGTGGATGAGGAAAGAACAGGTAAATAATATGTCCAAGGTGGTACAGATAATAAATTACATATTCTAGATTTGATTCCATGCGGTCTAAATCCAGAGCACATAGCTCTTGAGCATGGCATCCAGGAGTCAGGCTTGCACGTCTGGGAATATGAAGCGAGGCGGGAAGGGATTGGAGAAGGAATATTACCACAGCTTGAACTTGGCTGCCACCAGGTAACCTCCAAAGCTACTTAGCACGCCACGGCCACGGAAGTAAACCGTAAAGAAGGAGCTCATCAGTGCGCTGCCAGCACACATCCAGGATGTAATGCGTGAAGCACCTTCAGCAGTTCCAAGAAAGATAATCTTTTGGCTTAGAGTCTCAATTAGAGCCTGAAGACTATTCTAAAGAAAAGTTCCACTTGAGCAACAATAATCTTTGACTTTTGGTCTATGGGGAGCCTATCCTGACATTTCTGCAAGTCCATACTCAGGAAAAATACTTACATCCTGATTCTCACTTAAGATGAAATTTGGCAATGTTTTTTTAAAAATGTTAATATATCTTAAACACATAGTTGGCCCTCCCTATGCACAGATTGTAAATCCACAGATGCATTCAAACATGGGCCTGTTCCTCTTACAGAGGACACAGGCTTGGTTCCCAGAACCCACAGGGTAGCTTCCAATCATCCTTAACTTGGGTTCCAGGGGATGCAACACACTCTTCTGGCCTCCAAAGACACAAGACGCCCATGATGTATGTACATACATGCAGGCAGTCACTCATACTCGTAAGCTAAAACTTTTTAAAAATCTAAAATAAGAAAAAAACTAAAAAGACATTTAAATATTTTTTTTCCCTCAAACTTCTGAGTCATGAGTCTATGTCTGTGTGTCTCTGGGAGGGGACTGAGAGAAAAGTAAGGCTGTGCGTAAGTGTCCCGGTTGCCTTTCTTTTTCTGAGATATAACACTAACCAAAAGCAACTCGGGGAGGGAAAGATTTATTTCAGCTCTAACTTCCAGATCACAGTCCACAGTTAAGAGAATTCAGGGCAGGAACCAAGGCAGAGACCATGGAGGAGCACAGCTCACTGAGCTTCCTGACTTGCTCACTCGCTATAACTCAGCTTTTATACGCCCCAGGCCTACCTACTAGAGACGATGCAGCTCAGAGTGACTGATGCCCATCAGGCAAGATAATCGCCCAGAGGCAGAGTCAAAGCTCTGTCAAGTTAGGCAATCATATTATCATTATTATGATAATTACCATCACCAACATCACATATGGGTATTTGCCTGCATGGATATGTGTAAACCGTTCGCATGCGTGTTGCCCCTCAGAGGCCAGAGAGGGCAAATAATCCCCTGTGACTGGAGTTACAGATGGTTGTGAGCCACTGTCTGGTTGCTGGGAACTGAAGCTGGGTCCTCTGGAAGAGCAGCCACTACTCCTAACCTTTAAGCCACCTCTCCAACCCCAACCAAGAAAGTCTTCAATTGAGGTTTCCCTTTTTTCCCAATGACTCTTGGTGGTTCCAAGTTGATAACACAAACTGCCCAGCACAGTGCGTATACAGAGTCATAATGTGAAGTATGTCTCTACATGCCATGATCGAGACTGCTTAAAACCCACTGACGACAGGGAGTTCTCAAACTTTAGCACAGATGAAAACAATCCACAGCACTTGTTAAAACACATATTTCCCTGATGTGCTCTAGAGCTTCAGATCCATTAGTGCACGGCCTGAGGATGTACACTTCCTGCCTATATTCCGGGTGATGCTGATGGCCCTGAATCACGAGGCCTGCAGCACGTCTCTGACACGCATGCTTTCATACTTTATTGTAGGTAAGAACCAACTGGAAGTCTTACTATTCTTTTTGCAGGTCTGATATTGAGCAGACCACAATTTGAGTGCCTAGACTTGTTGTGGTTAAAATATAAAAATTAAAAAAGGTTGTCTTTTATCCCCCACTAGGTCTGGCACCGCAGTGCCCCAAGATATCTGCTGGATATCTTGCCAGAAGCACACATTCCAATTCCGTGATGGCCCAGAGCAGCCGCCCCACACTCCATTACACTTAAATCTACACATGAAAGAACACACAACACAATAACCTTTGATCCAATTGATAAGATAATTGCCCACCTAAACATACAGAGCCCAGTACACATCCATCCCTTAAGAACATTAATAACAACCTGTAAATATACAGAGCAGAATCTTAAGTCACCTGCCATAGTTTCTTGCCCTCTCCCTCCAGTCTCTTCTCCTCTCCGCCCATCCTTCCTTCTCCCCCAATGACAGGCCTCCTTCTATCCTGTACCTGCCCCTCACCTGTACTTTACAAATTCAGTGGGGAGAAGGTTCTGGTGAAGTCACCTGAGTCCTGAGTGCGTGACTAGGCAGCTGTCCTTGGGGCAGTGGAATTAGCATCAAAATACAGATAACTCCAGGGCAAACCACTGCATAGACTTGCAGGCTCTAAAGGTGAGAGAGAAGCACTGTTCAAAGCATGCTCAGATGGTCACAGAGGAAAAAGAATTTTTAAGGGTTGCTCGATCTAGGAATAACACTGATGAAAGTGTCCCAGTTAAACAAAGCACTCCGTATTTTGGCAATTATGGGGACGTCTTCATCCAGGCTGGAATCAAGGCACTAATATCCCTCCACTTTGCTGAGTGAAATAAAACTCGATCTCCTTACGTTCATTATCTTGAGACTGTGAGTCCTGCTGATACTGCTCTTCCTATGCTAATGTTTTTAAATCTCCACCTAGCTCTGCAATAATGGGAGACCTCTGAAAGACTGAATTTGAAATAATCAGCTTGATTAAAGACATGCATGATTCAGTAATACGTCTTCAATCTGTATTACTTCTTGACTAAAGCCTACTCCTTTTGATTTATCACAGTCACTTAGAGCATAAATCTCTCCGATAAGCGTTCAGAACAGGGGCTGGGGATGCGCTAAACAGGAGGAGTGCATGTTTAGCATGTATGAGGGCCCAGGTTCAAATCCTGACACCTGAAATGTAATTTAAAAGGAAGTCGAGGACTTACAGCTTGAGTTAGATGATCAGGACTAACACCCAGCTCTGCTAGTACCCGCTACTCCTCAATTAACATAAATGTCCGGACTTCAGATTCCCTGCTCTATAAAACCACTAATGAAGCTGGACAGCCGGCTTGGAGACACAGGCCTGTGATCTTGGCACTCAGAAGGGCTAAGGTAGGAAGCACACAAGCCAGGATGACTATGAACATCTCTAATTTAAAATCTGAAACTTTAAGGAACTAAGGAGACACACAAATTCCACCTCCTGTCAGAGAACACAGTTAAAATGAAGACATAATAAAAACATTATAGAAAATCTCTGTCTGGCTGCAGAATAGGGAAGGGGAATAAAAACAAAGTAGAAAACTTCAGAAGTAAAAGTCATGTTCAGTGCAGTGGGCAGAAAGCAAATGGGGCTACAGGAGTGGTGGAGAGGGAATACAGTGGGGCTTGAGGCAGGCACCGTACACTGCATTGTTCTAATTATCTCAACTTCGATATGATTTGAGAGTCAGTTGAGTATTCCAGAGCGCTTTGGGCCAAAAAAGATTAAAAGCTAAATTGAAAACTATAAAAATAATATTTCACAACTCCCTTAAAAGCAGCACTTAATTCCAACATTCGGCTCCACATGGGATCCTGTTTAACCCTCCTGTTCCCATTACCCAGGTACTGTGCTCACACCAGCCAAATGCGGTCAGAGGGCCAAATCCGCTTCAGAAGCACGGTGTGGTGTTCCTGCCTGAACTGTACTCCGATCAATACGTGGTGAAGCCCTAACCCCCATACTTCAACCACAACTGTATTTGGAGGTTATTACAATGAGATCAGCAGAATAGGTGCTAATCTAAGGTCACTTGAAGACCAAGGGGAAGGAGCCGTCTGAAGCCAAGGGAGGGGACCTCAGCACTACTAACTCAGTAGTCGTGGACTGTGCTAAGAGCCCAGCAAATGCATCAGGGAAACCTGAAGTAAACAATGGCAAAAGAGACATTGTGTAGGGTAGATACACGGTAAGTCAGGGTTCCCTCTTGGGGTTCTTAAAATCATTAACAGGAGAACTTAAGAAAGGACTCAAAAAGAAACTCTAGGACAATGTTATTAGAGCCTGAAAGAGAACCCCCAGGGCAGACCAGCTGTAAACTGCAGATGCAGCCCGAGGGAGAGGGAGAGTGGGAGGAGCATTCCATTTAAGCTAGCACAGAGGTCAGGAAGCAAGGAAGTGGGGAGAGAGAATAAGGAAGCTCAAAATGCTGGGGAGAACATATTAAAGAAAGCATGTTTGCCACAGATACAGAAGAAAAGGGGAAGTCACATTTCCCTGGATGCTTTATACGTGGCTGGATTTACTGCTCTGGAAGAAGACAAACTGGAAGGAAAAAGAAATGGTCACGTTGTTCCACCTATCTCTTTAGCATGCCTTAAACTGACCTCTCCTTCCTAGGGATGGTCCCTTGGTCAAAGGAAATGCCCAGACTTTCGCTGGAATGTTAGATCTACTCAGGCCAAGGCTTCTGTTCTTTCTGTAGCACGGTGACAGAATGTAAGCCCCAGCTGTTTCCTTTTACCCAGAACAGCACTAAGGATGAGGGGCTGTATCCTCACAGGAGTCTGCAGAGAGCAATGGGAGTTCGAGGAGAAGGGAAGTTAGATAAGGTGGTGAGTCACTCCAGTCCACCTGCAGCCAAGGCTGAGAAACCTGCTAGCTGGAAAGAGCACCTCAGGGAGCACCTCAGGGAGTCCAATCTGGGAGGGATTCTGATTCCTTCAAGCTCTCAGCACCCATCCAGCCACAGCAGCTGATCTCTGTTTATACACTCAGTTTTTGAGGATTTATTACAGGCAGGGGCTTCAAACAAAAAATAAGAGCAAAAATAGGGGAGACAGTAAGAGCAAGGAGACATTTGATCATTTGATTTTTTGAAGGTTAGATGGAAAAATAAAAAGACACATCTTTGTATTCCAAAACTTTTAAAAATACAAAAAGAGAATGTTTATTTATACACACACACACACACACACACACACACACACACACACACGTATGCTAATTACTAACACCTAGGGGTTAGGGTTCAGGTTACAGAAAGCCAAAGTCTAGAGAAGCAAAGAACCAATTCAATCCATACTCAGAGCAGAGAAAGGGAAGTGGGAGTCATGTGTTAACCTCATAAAGAAGAATACAGGCATAGTTAAATTAAGTTGCAGGACTCTCCTGTATTATTCAAGCAGGCCTTAAATGCAATGACAGGTGTCCTGAGGAAGCAAGAGAGACACCAGGCAGAAGTTCTGTGACAAAACTCACTAAAAGGGACTCAAAGAAAAGATGTTAACGTAATGTCCTTGGCTTTGAGGTGAAGGAAGGGGTCCAGAGCAGAGCAATGCATCTGGAATACAAGGAAACATTATCGTCTGGAGTCTCCAGAGAAGCCACTGCCCAGCTGGCACACTGAGAGGCTAATCCTCCTGTGGCCTCTAGAACTGTGAAAAACTAAACTTGTACTGTTTCAAGCTAAGTTTGTTACAGCAGCCACTGAAACTGCTGCTGAGACAGAAATACGCATGCGTATGCACACGTGCCTGTCTACATTTGTCTGTGCTGTAATTCTGTAAACAAAAACCATAGTTACCATTTATTTTCTGTAAGCACACCTCTGCTGACTCCAAGAACCAAAGCGTTATTAATGAAATAACCATAAGACTAGCATGGAATTTGCCGTCCTATTCTGTCCTTGTTGGCACAGTACATCCAAATACAACATGAAGCTCCTCCACTTTAATGGAAACTTCCTGTTGCAACTTTAAAAATGTGTACTATCAATTCCTCCAACGTCCTGGAAATAAACATGGAGATTCATGCACATTTTCCCCTAAAAATACATGTACTTCCATGTAAACGAGAAAAATAAAACAAAACTGGTGTTTGGGAAGGGGATAACCCACCCATCCCCTACAGCTAACTCTTTCCCATTCCCTGGACAGGCTAATTGCATGTTCAAAAGTCAATACAAACATCAAGTTGGGACAGGAAGCCTCTCAAGAGCCGCTAAAAGCATCTGGCGGAAAAGTAGAATAAGCAGAAGACTAAATCCTTCATTTCTAAGACTGAAGAGATGAACATTAAAACAAAAGGATAGCACAGGAAAGGGGCCACAGGGTCGGGAGGGGGTGCACAAGGCCATAGATAATCATGCCCTCACCTAGCCCTTTTGCTGGCTCGGGGGCCAGTCTCTGACAGTGTGAGCAAAAGAGACAAAACGGAATCCATGCCCTTTTACAGGCCCCTGGAGGTCCAGTCTCATTTTCATACCAGCTGCTGTTTATTGACTATGCCCATTTCCTGAAAGCAGCTCCCCTGGGCCAAGGGCAAATGGACACTCTGCTGCTCCCCAAGGGAGGTGAAAATCAGAGCCTGCACCAGTGGGGAGAGGACGCAGAAGCGGGAGAACACAGCCCAGCGGCACACTACTTTTTAATCAAGAAGCATGCAAAGCTGTAGAACTAATAAGAAAACAAGCCTGTCACAGACCCAAACACATCCTCCCCTGACAGCCTCAGCTTACACCTGCTTCAGTTGTCTTGCAGGAGTGAAGATTATATTCCTCCCCAAGAGCCTGAACCCACCTTAGATAGGATTCCAAACCTGTAAGACGTTAGAAGCGTTTGCAAAAGGTGACCCCTGCTTGCTTCATTTAGTCATTTCTTTATCTATTATTCACTCATTTGTCCAGATATCTACTTGTTTACTTGTTTATTGAGAGTGTGGTGTAAAACGTCAGGGTTAGGAAGGTAAGCTGTTGAGCTGTCTAAAACACAGCTTTCTATAAAGCAAATTCAAGATCCCAGGAGCAAGTTTTCCTCGCAGCTTGTTCTGCTAAGGTAGCAAGTATCTAGCTATGGAGCTGGGGAGTGTCAGAGAAAGGGATTAAAAGAAAATTAAATTAACGACCAAATGCTAGTAGCTCACAGCATCCCCCCTCCTCCGCCTTCCCACCATCTCACAGTTAGTGGTGACAGATGGGCGGGTCTTGTCCAGCAAATGAGCAGGCCCAGTGAGTCAAGTCTCTATTGCACCTGTCTGGTTCTGCCTGCCCAGACTTACCTTTATTATTATTATTATTATTATTATTATTATTATTATTATTAGGCTTCTTCAAGCTCTGGGTCTATGCACTGATGAATTAAAATTCACAAACAAAGCAAATGAGATAAAGATTCACATTTTCAGAAAGTCAAAGCAAATACTCTTAAAGTTTTGAACTTGCTTGCTAGACTCCTGGTTGGCAATGAGAATTCTAGAGCCATCCACACCACACGCGGTGGGCACTCCTGAACCGATGCTAAGTCACATGAGCAAGGAGTGCTGCCAAGGCAGGGACGTATCCGACTCAGCGCAGCATAAGCAAAGACTCTGTGAAAGTTCAAGTGGACTATAAATAACTGATGTTTAGAAATGCCCCTCAGTGTGTCCACTTATAAAGAGGAAATGGCCGGGTACTGAAAACAAGCTGTATGCACAGAACGTAGGAAGAGACTCCATAAAGCAGCATCTAGACAGTCGAGGCAAAGAGGGGCACCAAAAAGAACAATGGGTCCAGAAAACAGAAATGTACTCAAAAGTGATACCAAGTCTCAGGTAAACATTAACTACCCATGGTCTAGATGAATTGCTTAGCATAATTTCATTCTAAAAATATATAGATGGTAAAATATATTATGTGCATGCCCTTCTAATACTAAAGTTACCTTAGTAGTTCACCAATGGAATCATTTCTTCAAACTGCAATTTATTACTGTGACAAACACCATGACCAAAAGTAACGTATTTCCTCTTACAGCTTATGATCCACCATGAAGGGAACTGGGCATGATGCATGGCAGAGATCTAGAAGCAGGGACTGTGGCTTGGATCGCAGAGGAACACTGCTTAGCAGCTTGCTCCCCACAGATTGCTTAGATGTCTGTTTTAAACAACTGAAGACCACATGTCCGGAGGTGGCATCACGCACAATGGGCTGCATTAATCAGGCAAGTCTTCACAGATATGTCTCCAAGTCAATCTGTGTTTACACAAATGAGGCTCCCCCTTGCCCAGCTTGAATCACACTGACGAAGCCCTAATCAGCACAGGCAGAATGTATTAGCTGCCCAGTGTTCGATAACAAATTGTGAGCATATGAGCTTCAAGTTAAGTCCTGATGGCCAGTTAACAATAATAGGACTAAAGACACTCAAGACAAAATAGCTTAAAGCTTGACTTCCAAGGGTCTTTACTATCTAAAGGGCTTTGGGACAGTAATTCTATCCACATCAAACAGTTCCTCCAATTGTATGGCTTTAGCTGTACAAAGACACAAACTACCACTTGTAATAAATGCTCAGATACAAGTCATTCATTGTAAGCCACAAGGATTAAACTTCTAAGAAACAAAATGCTTGCTAAGAATAAATACTTTCGGAATTCTGTTTTTTAAATTTTAATAATTTCTTTGAGAATTTTATTCAATGTATTTTAAAGACATGTACACAACCCCAATCCTCCAATTCCTCCCAGAATCACTTTCTCCACCTTCCCATCCCTTCCCACCCATCTTTGAGATTTCTTCCTTAAATTAAAAAAAAACAAAAAACAAAAAAACAACCCTGCCCTTGAGGCCTGCAGGTGTGGCTGCTGTGTCGTGCTTGTGTCAATAAATGGCAAAGAGGAGAAAGGCTGTCTAAGCTCAGTGTTTGGACCTTTGAACATCTGAATGATTAGTAGCCTAATAGTCCCTGAAAGTGAGACAGCCACCGGTGCGGTGCCAGGACAGGGAACGACCTGGAGAGTAAAAGAGCCCCACCTGGTAGAACCAGGGAGCTGGCCCTGGCCCTGGCACTCATCAGCTACAGCACTCAGGGGAGTGGGCCCTGCAGCTCACTTGGGCAACACAGTGGAGCTGACCCTGGTGGTGGAGTAAGGATGGAGGGTGTGGTGCATAGCCATGAACATGAAAGAACTAACCCTGCCACTTGTCTGCTGGGCAGCGGAATGGGGAAGGAGAGATGTGCCCCACCCCCACCCCTTTCACCTACAGCAGGAAGGAGAGCTGGCCCTGAGGTGATCAGAGCAGGAGAGCTGGCCCTGCCCATAACTTGCTGCAGCACTTGGAAGAGCAGGCCCTACAGCTCACCTGGGCAGTATAGTAGAGCTGGCTGTAGATGTGGGGCACTGCAAGTGAGCAGGCCTCCAGGGTGTGAGCATAGGAAAGCTGGCCCTGCCTCTTCCCTGGTGTGTAATGTCACACATGTGGGAGAGACACCCTTCTTCCCTCCCTCATCCCTCCTCATCTATGGCAGAGAGCTGACTCTGGAGTCAAGAATGGAGGAAACTGGCCATGTCACTCACAGGCTGCAAGTGACCAGTCCTACAGGACCAAAACTACAGGACCTCCATGACACAGGTCAACAGGTTATTTGAGAGGATTCTAGAGAGGCTCCAGTACTGAGAGAGTGGCAGAAACCAGAAGCCTTGTACCAGACCAAGGGATCATTGCAGTGAACATTTGCAAACAAACAAGGACAAAAGTTATACTGTGGGACACACTGTGACACACAACACTTCCACGATGAGATTTCATTTCTAAGTTGCGGGGGTATGGGGGAGAGGTTGCAAGACTGGAGAGTGGGTAGCATAAGAGGGGGAGCTGACTGTTTTGCCCTATTCTCAACACCCCTTGCCTTTTAATTCCCATTCTGATGTTTACTTCTTCTATTAGTTCGATTGTTCTTGGTTTCACATAAAGGGGAGAATGTCCAGTATTTATTATTCTACATACACCTGGCTGATTTCACTTCCTCACAACACTGCAAGCAAATGCAACTATGATTTGACCATAATTCCCAACAAACTCTTTCAGGCAGATGATTCTTCCAAGCATCTTCTTTAAAGGTTTCAGATTCCACTTGTCCAGTCACCACTTCAGGAATGTCATGCTGTTCCCCGAGGCTTTAAGAAGGCATCAATTTGATCCTCAGAAACACGGGAGCCAAGAGTTGAGTTTGTGACTCACACTTGAGAAATCAAAAGAAGAGCAAGCATCCTGGAACAGTGCTTCCTGGAGCAGTGCCTGTGTGCACTGCTCACACTGTGGGAGCTTGTGGGCAAACGATGAACTACCTGGGTCCACTGCACCCAGCTACCAGCAGCAGAGCTGGAGGACCTGCATGCTGACTTAGTCATGCTCCAGTCTCAGCTATACCTATTCATTCTGGAGAGCAGTAGAGCTGAGGACAAAGAGCAAAGTCCACGCCTTTTAAGCCACATCTACCCCCACAGGACAAGCTACAACCACAAAGTACCTGGGAACATGTATGAATAAGTTAGTATTTCTTTCTTATTCTGAGTATCTTAAAGTTGGTCATTTTTATCAGTGGCTTTAAATTTGGGTTTGAGTAACTACAACACGCAGACATAAAGTTGCTTTGGACCCATCCAATGCAAGGGATGTAACAACACTGGAGAAGTGTCCCTTGCTACCTAAGACAAATTATCCTCTCAGTGAATTTTCAACAGACAATACATGAACTAAAGAACAAGATGGAAATGCAAACTGTCAATGCTCTTAAACACAGAACAAGAGCTCATCACTTTTATAAAGGACACAGCCAACCTCACCCTCACCCCAACCCCTGCCATCTTTACTCTGCAGATCTTCTGAGAAATAGAGGTTTATTCATTTGACCTGTGCATCTATGGACAGAACACATACGAAGAAACATACACACACACACACACACACACACACACACACACACACACACACACACACCACATACACACACACCACACACAGACACACACACACACCACACACACCACACACACACTCACACATCATGTTTTACTGAAGATACAGTGCTAGACAGTTTTCTGTCAGCTTGACACAATCTGAAGTCATCTGAGAGGAGGGAACTTCGATTAAGAAAATGCCTCCCTAAGATCAGACCGTGAGCAAGCATGAGGGATATTGTATAATTAGTGATTGATGTGAAGGGCCCAGCCCATCGTAACCGGTGGTTCTAGGGTCTATCAAATCTGTGGTGAGCAAGCCCTGGGAGCAAGCCAGTAAACAGTACCCTTTCATGGCCTCTGCATCAGCTCCTCACTCAGTTCCTGCCCTGTGTGAGTTCCTGTCCCAACTTTCTTCAATGATGAACAGTGATAGGGAAGTGTAAGCCAAATAAACCTCTTCCTTGACAAGTTGCTTTGGCCATGGTGTTTTTATCCCAGCAATAATAACCCTAACTAAGACAGGTGTGGTTCAAAGAACATATTTTTACCAAGTGTTCTTGAGAGTTACTCTTAATACTTGTTTGTGCGTGATAAAAATAAGGAACCTGACTTATGTCAAAGAAAAATAAAAGCAGAGTTCCAAATAATTAGATTATAAATGAACTTTGGAAATCCACACAAAGTATAAACATTTCCTACAAATTGTATTGATAACCATTATAACAAGATGTGGCTAAATAAAATTGATAGCTTCTATTAACTTGTGAGCAAAGATTCTTGGTATGAATCTGATTACAAACCCTTAATGTGCTTTAGGGAGATGAGAACAAAATTAGCTTATGGACAAGAGAAAATTAATTAGAACTGTAAGGGGCGTGGCATTATTGAGGTATAATTCTCTTATATGAAGAGCAATAACCCAGCAAACATAGTCACAATTCAGAAGGCAGATGTTTTTTCAGAGTGACCGAAGTAGACAATACTTAAAAAATAAAAAAAGATGTTAGCACTTTATACTTTTCTCAAAAGGCCCCCCATGAGATCTTAGATATGAGAAATATTTCAAATTTTTGTCATTTCCTAACTATGCATATGTATACATAGACTCTGGCTGAGGCCAATGCTCTGAAGGGGGGACAGAAAATAGAAACTGGAAGGTTAACTATCCTAAAAGTAGACAGTAGGGCCTGACTCAGGGAGAAGTACAAAGGAAACCTTGAGTTTATCAGTAATGTCTTGAGTTTTCAGGATGCTCATGTGTTAGTTATGTAAGTGAAATTTAACCTCTAAGAACAAAACCTCAAGAACACAGCATGGGGAAAGGGTAGCAACTAAACACTGGGTCTTTATACATGCAATCAGCCTTACAGCTATAATCTCCTCACTAGTAACTGACAAGGATTTGTTCCCTAGCCCAGAAGCAAGCAATGTGGGGCATGTATGCATCCACCCATCCACAACCCGTCTATCCACCCACTTGCCCACCCACCCATCCATCCATCCATCCATCCATCCATCCATCCATCCATCCATCCATCCATCCACCCACCCATCCATCCATCCTACCATATCACAAAAATGGTCTGGTCCGGGGAAAACTGCAAGCAAAAGCCTTTGTTTTATACCAGTGCTTTCACACCAAAGTTTTATACCTGTGCCAGTGTAGACTGACAAAATAAAACAGTGGTAGGTAACTTTGAATCTAATAGTTCCCAACTTAAGTGCATCTAAGAACTGATTGGGCCTTCGCCCTCAAGTGGAAATCAAGAAATCTATTTCTGGAAAATCTCATAATCATTCTGATAAAGTTGTCTCCAGGATCACACTGCGAGGAGACACTGCTCTAATACAAGGGAATTAGCTTCTCCACACATTCCAAGTTAAATGAACCGGATCACCGCGTTGTAAATGACATCAGGTAATATTGGACAGATGACGAAAAAGATGAATAACTCAGGTCCTCAAGGAGCGTGCAGACAATGGAGGAGTCAAGCAGGGGACAGCTGTATTGGTCAGCTGCCACAGATCTGGCTGCAGCAGTTAATAATTGACCTTCAAACACTACTGGCTTTCTGTGAATGCTTATTTATTGCGCAGTTACTGAGGCTGCTGTGAGACAATTATGGCTTTGCTCCAGGTACAAGAAGGCTACAAATCGGCTCACTACCTTCATTCTGGAACCAATGCTTAAGAGAGGCAGACCCTGTCTGTAATGTCACAAAGAGCTGGAGTCAAAGAGCACAGTTTATTTCCAGCACTTCCACTCATAATCTTGGATGAGATAGCTAAACTAAAAAAAAAAATTAATTCTGAAGGCCAAAGCACTCCACCTCTCTTTGGGAACAGTAATAGAGGACCTGACACCAAGGCCATTATGAAAATCCTTACTCATATACCAAGTGGAATGGAGTAGCATAACACAAAATTTTATCATGGCTCTCAAAGAGCATATAATTTAAACTCATGAATACTTTATATCTAGAATCTCCCACTTAATGTTTTCAGACCGTGGTCAACCATAGGTTACTAAAACCATTGAGAATGGAACTTCTAAGGGCAGACTCTGTATACTCCTCATTTTGCTACAGAATCCTAACACATGCACACGCATCTCTCTCCCTTCCACCCCTAGCCAATCTTCTAGAACGTCAGTCTCATCGCTCTAATGCCTCTCTAACATAGTCCTCTACTCCAGGAACAATCAAGAACCCAGAGACAGTCACTGTGCCCGCTGCACTCCCTCCCAGCCGTCTCCCCCACTCTGATCGTGACCGTTAGTGCACACCTGAACCTCTGAGGCCACAGTGAGCCAATCGTTTTACAAACTTTGTCCCAGCCTTGAGGACTTCTAAAGCCTTCCTTTTCCACACTGAAATTTTCCAACTGCTTCTATGTCCAAGATGAAGGTCTCAAGCCACTGTCACAGCGTGCATCTACTCCACTTCTGACACTCCATCTCGGACACAGCCCCACCCCTCATGCCATCTATACTCTGGAATGTCCTTCCTCATTGTCTTAGTCACAGAAAACTAACTCCGTGCATGCATTTTTATATTACTTTTCTTTTTCTTCATTCTGTTTTTTAATATTACTTTTATTTTTTACAGTCCAGTTACAAGCTTTGTATGGATAAGAAAAGATACCAAAAAGAGCCTAGACGACTGAATGTACCTGACTACTTGCTGCTGTCATTATTATTGCTACCTTTATACTTTGAAATTCCTTAATTTATATATTTTATATATTTATCTCAATAACTTAGTTTGCATATTTATTTCATTGAAATTCAGTAACTATTGTAATAACATTATTTTTAATGTTGACATATTTTTACTTATTATTACATATACATAAACTTAAATAACTTTTGCCATGGCAACTTACTAACTTTTTCGCTATTATTAGTGATGTTGCAGTGATTTGCCTTTAGAATATTTCTTTATGTTCTGTTCTGATTGTTGTTTAAGAAAATCTCCAGGAAGTGGAATGATAAAATGGAAGAAAACATACACATAAGACTCAAGTCTTTATGTTTGGAAACTGTCCTCCAGACTGTCTGACCAGTGGTGACCCATGAACTATGGTCATACATGTTTTAATCTCAAGTCCAGTCACATCTCTTGGTACATTTTAGGCATCTAATAAACTAAGTGGAAGGAATAGGAGAAGGAAAGTGAGAAGTTAGACAGAAGGGGAGTTGTGGGAGAGCAGTACCGTCTACTGGAAAAGTTCAGTGCAGCTTCAGAAAAGGAGAGGTGGGCTAGCTCAGAATGAGCATGGACAGAGAGGCTGAGAAAAATGAAGCACATCAGGCTGTTTGGATGAGCTTGCTGAAATCCTCCTAGTCATGATTCAACAGGTCTGGGGTAGAACCTAGGGCTGCATTTTAACAAGCTTTTTAGCAATACTTCTAAAAATATTTAGCAATGCTGGTGCTATTGGTCCACGAAACAGATTTCAAATAGTAAAAAACATGTGGTTATACTAAAGAAATAGGTATCACAAATAAGCTTTGGATCATAGTAGTCAACTGAGTGAAAGGGGTAATGGAACTGAAAATTAGCAGACAGGAGCAAATGGATTGTGAGTTTTATTCTTCCTACCTCCTATCTTCTCTGGCACATTCAGCTGAAACCATAGCTCAAAGCTGATGGGTGCGGTCTTATCACTATTTCATGGCAACCAAAGGCCCAGTTATGGATCTTGTCATTAAAGTGACATAGAGGAACCAAGAGTTATTAACCCTCTCAAACTCATTAAGCCTAACTCATTCAAATTCAGTAAGCAGTGACTACCAGTTCTTGGAGCATACGTCATCTGAACACACTTCAGACAGAGAGTGAATACATACAGAAAAGAAGGGTGGTTATTCAAAACGTGAGACACTAACTCTATCCAGGGAAATGCAGACAAAGGGGAAAACAGCCTTGACAGATAACTAGCGGCTAATTCACTCTGTGTCCCTTCCAGTCACCATTACTGTTGGAACACTGACAGGAAGAAGCCAGCGTTGCTGGAACTCTCTCAGTCATTACATTAGGGCCTGGAAAGGAAGATATAGCAAAAACTGAAAGGACAGGAGTAACTTAGGAAGGCTGAGCTCAATTCTGATCTCGGGCGTTTTGCCAGCATCCTCTCCTCGCAAAGTTCTCAGAAGGCTTTCTAGCAGGAAGTCACTGCTTCCAAAGCTTATGAGATCACCAAGGTCATGACCAACTCCTGTGAGGAGGGAGGAAGAGTGCAGACAGCATTACAGCAAATCCAAGTGTCCTGTGCTTGAAAGGTGAGTCTTTGCGAAGGCACTTTCAATGTCCTTAAGGGTCTATTAGAATCTAACTTTAAAGTTCCTATCAATCTCTGTCTTGTATGTACTATGTGAAGCCAGAATATGGGCCATGACTACCTAAGGTCAATCCCCAGCACCCCACTCACCCCCAGAGAAGGCCAAACATAACAATATACACTTGTAATCCACATGCAGAGGAGGAGACATCTGGTCACCCAGTCCACCTTAACTGGGCAGCCTTAGGTACCAGAGGTAGGCCCAGTCTCAAAAGTAAAAGGTCGAAGGCACTGGGGAGCACCAGAGTTTGACTTCAGGTCTCCACAAAGCAGTTCACACAGCCAATATCAAGAGTATTTAATGATGACTCTTGACCCATTCCTAGAAAGATGATTCCTTTAAAATTTATTGCAGATAATTTCACTGTATTTCATGTACATTTCCCTTCTAAACTTCCAAAGTCAAAAGTCCCAAGAATTCCAAATAAATAATCCATGAAGTAAGATTTCAACAACAAAAAAAAGGGAAAAATTAAATTAAATCATTCTATATTCAAGACATTTAAACCCCAATGGGTCCTAGGCTATGACACGCAAGAATCCTAATCTAGTTCTATACAGTCTGGATCCAATTTACTATATCTCGTTTGTCTCTTTCTTTGTTTTCAATGTCAGGATCAATCCCAGGGCCTCAAAAAGACTCAGCAAACACTCAACTACAGCATCACAGCAAAGCCAATCCCCCAGCCCAAGATCAGAGACAAAAAAAAAAAAAAAAAAAAAAGAAGGAGGAGGAGGAAGGAAGAGGGGGAAGAGGAGGAGGAGGGGGGAGGAGGAGGAGGAGGAAGAAAAGGCTAGGCAAATAACCAGTGGCTAATTCTAATTTTGTATCAGCCGCCATCAAATCATTCCCAACCCTCCCTCTTCTCCATTGTTTTCACATTGTTCCATTATTCTAAACAACTGTACTCATCTGTCAGTGATGATTCTGACAACACCAACCTGTCTTTCCACTTTGCTCTTCGTAATATAGTACTTAATCTAGAAACAATGGCAGACAAGCTAGACTGCATCACTTATCGTCAGTACTTTTGTAAAGGATTTCTGAGACAAGCTCTCATACACTGTAACCCATGCTGGTCTTCAACCTGCTATGTAGCATAGGTGCTAAGATTATGGGTGTGTACACCACATCTGACTAACTCAAAAACTCTGTCCTCATAGACAACATGTATGAGTTTGCCTGTCTCTTGGGATACACATATAACTTAAACTACTGCTACTCTTGCACTTGACATTTGGGATATCTCTCATACCAATAAGTGTTTCCCCCATCAAGGTAAAGTAGACAACAAGTATAAATCACCTCAACAAAAATGTTGTTCAATTATTATTTGATTTTTAAAATTATCAGTGTCAGGATGTGGAGTATGGCCCCAGACAGGTAAGGAGTTTTAATTAAGGAAAAGCATGATTAAAGAGCTGCTTTCCAAAGGTTAACAATCAGTGTCGTATCTGACTAGAATCCAAGAAATAAGCAGCATAGAGAAGATCAAAGAGAAGCAGCTATAGAGAACGCTACTAAAAGGTGATTTGGAAAGGGGTTTTTTGAATGTCAGAGCCATGAATTAAAGCGAAAGTCATAACATAATGGGAAGCAGTCCCATAAAAGAAATGAATGAAGTAAATAAGGAAATGAATGAAGTAAATAAGGAAAGTAGAAAATCCACGAGTGCTCTAAGTGGTGCTCCAGCTAGGAGCAGGAATTAAAGGATGCATAGGGACAAAGCACACAGGATAGTCTGATGGGACCAGAAAGACAGCACAGCGGAAGGGTGGCTGTCTGACATATGAGAGGCCCTGTCCAATCCACATCAGTAGTTTTAAAGATAAAAAAAAAAAGTAATTTTATAATCTGATTAACATATCTTAACTCAATCCTATTCAAACTTCTAAGATTAACTAATAAAGACAATTTAAGGAGCTAAAAATACGGAGATGGGGGTGGGGGGAGTTTACAAAAAGTATAAAACTTTAAAGTACAAAGAATACATTAGGGTCTGGAAGAATGGCTCAGTGGTTAAGAGCACTGACTGCTCTTCTAAAGGTTCTGAGTTAATTCCCAGCAACCACATGGTGGCTCACAACCATCTGTAATGGGATCCCGTGCCCTCTTCTGGTGTGTCTGAAGACAGCTACAGTGCACTCATAACATAAAAGAATAAATAAACTTAAAAAAAGTTAAAGAGAAATGTAATAAGCATTTTACAACTCTTATGAAAAGTACATAAATTCAGCAAAACAGGAAATTCAGTTAAATTTGAAGTATAAACTACACAACTAAGAAATGGCTTTTTGTACTTAAGTCAATTCAATATTTAAGAATCTACTGTCAAACAAAAGGGGAGAATAGAAGCTGTACTTGAAACTATCTGAAGACACAGGGAGAAAACCAGGGAGCTAGAGAGATAACTCGGCAGCCAAGAGCGAGTATTACTCCTGCAGCGGAATCAAGTTCAGTTCCCAGAACCCACTTACAACTTCCTGTGACTCCAGCTCCTTTAGGGTCTGTTGCCCCAGCCTCTGCCTCCAGCCTCTGCGGACACCTGCAATTCATGTCCAAGGACACGCACACGCACGCGCACGCACACACACACACACACACACACACAAAACCAAAAATAAAATAACTATTTTCTTTTTAAAAAAAACCTTCCAGTTATGAATATTCTCATATAGAAGTCTTTAAAAGGATCAAGCAGGCATGTTGCTACTTCTTAGCACATACCATAACCAATCATATCTACTATCCAACAGAAAGACTCCCAAGTAATAGTCCGCAGTGCACACTCCTTCCACTGCACAGCATGCGTTCCATTCAGCCAGGTCTGAACACCTCTAATAACTGACTTGCTTTCCTGATGAAGCCATTATTAAACTCGTGACGACATTCACTTTATGGATAATTTATATTTCAAACGAGCTTAGTCAACTGTGATGCTTAAAACCTTGCCATGAGTACCGTGGGCTCCTTTCATTTATTTCCAACATTAAGTATGTTAGGGTCCCTAAGATGGCTGTGTGACTCTAAACCTGAAGACCTGAACCCAAGCCTAGGGCCCATAAGGTAGAAACCAGACTCCTGCAAGTCGTCATCTGACGTCCATAAAGTCACTGTGCACATACAAACAAACAAACAAATCTAATAATCTTACAAATGTGGTGTTTGCTTCAATGTGGGAATATACAAGAATACAGGCACACAACAGGGACTGCTTTTTCCTTTAGAAAAAAGAAGCCAAAGTGCAAACTGAGTTGTTAAGGCACCCCTACTGCTATGCCTGTCCTCTTTGACTCGCTAAAAATATATTCGAAAGACTTGGAGTTGGTCCACATAACTATCGACCTGATGCTTCTATTTCATCCGTCGCCCAAGGTGTCTCAACCTGCCTAAACTATATCCTAAGTGTTCGCTTTAGATTTTAAAAATGGTTTTTCAGAACAGTATGCTTGATTACAATACTATATAAGTCAGGGACTGTGCTCAGAAGGTCACTGTCTGTTCTAGGTTGTTTTGTGTGGCTGGGATGATCGCCATAAGCCCAAGAGCAACTTGGGGAGGAAAAGGTTTACTTCACCTTACCATCCAGGGCATCCAATGCATGAGCTTAAGGCAAGAGCTTAAAGTGAAACCACAGAGAAATGCTGCTTACTGGCTTTCTCCTTCTGGCCTCTACCTCCTTGCCTGCTTATCTACCTTTCTTACAGCACTGAGGCCCTCCTGCCTACGAGGGTACTTCCCATGGTGGGATGGGACCTTTCAGCAATTACCGATCAAGAAAATGCCCACAGATACGTTCACAGGTCAACCTGCGGGATGCAATTCCCCAACTGAGGTTCTCTCTTCCCAAGTGACTCTTGTTTACGTCAAGTTGACAGCTAAAGCTCAATATGACATCATTTACATCAGTCTTTACAACCACCTGAAATCTATTATCACTTGTCTACTTCCTCTTATCACAGCTACCTCACAGGCAAGGAAATACCTAAAAGTTGACAGTCATATCAGACCAACAAGGGACCACAACATGCCATGATCACTGAAGAGAGAGGCTTGGACACCATGTGTCATCTGGTCTAGTATCATAAAAAATGTCCCCTCTTGATTTCTTCCTTTAAAACTAAAACTTCCCTAAGACTTGTCTCATGCACATACAAGAGCCTCACTGGGTTCCCTGTGCTATGAATTCTCTTACAAACCTAGTGGGGTCTTTTCTGTATACCTGTCTAGCAGTAACTAAATAAAAAGCATCAATGTTACCAACTAGTATCTCTTCCTCAAATTTACTCCAAAAGGAGAGGAGAGTCCATCAAAACATTTAGAAACTAAAACCATTAATTAGAAAACATTCAAAAACTAAAACCACTGACTGGTTCCTTAAATACATCTTATCATGCACAAGAATTTCTATTATAAAGCATAGTTCAGAGAGGAAGAAAAAACTGGAAAATGAAGGAAAGAAATGGTCAATGAGTTTCTATAATAAATAATGAATTACTGGTATACAAAAGTTCAAAATGGCATTAAGGCTTGTCGCTTTCCCGTGTGTGTCTGTGTGTGTGTGTGTGTGTGTGTAAGTGTGTGTGCATACGTGCCTGTGTGATACATATGTGAATACACACACCCATATATGTGTGCAGATGTGGGGGTCTAGCGGAATGGAAACTCTAACTTGATTTTCTCTCTACCTTTATTTACTGAGGCAAGGTTTCTCACTGATTAAGGAACTCGCTGATTCTAGTTGTCTACCTAGCCAGCTTGCCCTGGAGATCCCTGTCTCTGCTTCCCAAGTACGAGGACTTCCCAATACCAGGTGGCTACAACACCTGCCCAGCTGTTATGGAACTTCTAGGGATCTAAACTCCATTCTGCACCATAGTAGGTCCAAGCACTCCATCCACAGACCCATCTCCTTAGCCCCAACTTTCAGTCGAAAATACACAGTATATAGTTTTGAAACATGAAACAAACATATCAGAAGCCAAAGAAAGAGAAAAGTATGGCCCACCCCACAAATGTGTTGTTCCTGTTGATTATTCCACACTGTGCTTTCTGCTTGCTACCGCTCTGTGGCAGATGGTACGCGGTTCAGGTAAATTACTTAAGGATTCCTTATAGGCACCACTTCCTCAGAAGTTCAGTTCAGAGGGAAGAAATACCAGTTTGAGCAGGCAACAAATATGTCTACATATTTAGAGAAAACATTGAATAAAATAGTCCCGACTTAATTATTTTTAATTTTCCACACAAAATTTCTTATAGTCCAGAATCCTTATTAGTTTTTTGGTTTTAGTTCTCAGAACAGGCAATGATCATTTCCTTAGAGTTACCTCCTGGGCTATTCTTGACCTCCCTAGGCAGGGCGTCCCTTGATCTCCAAAGCCCCTAAAATGTCCTGAGAGGCTCTGAATTACTTTTCTGCAGAGAGGCACAAAGATTCCTGTGTCTACATGGACTCTCAACTCATTCCAAGTCAGAGCTTTCTATTTTATAACCCCTGTTGCTTATTATAAAACTCAAAGAAAGCATAACACTATAAATAAGGGAACCAAGACTGCTTCACAGGTTATACCCCCAGATGCAGAGTTTCAATCATTTGTGTTGCTTTGGGGTCAGACTTTTTCTTTTTCTTTCACGACTCTCAAATGTTGTTTAAAATCCAAAGGTTAAAATAGTGTACTAAAATACAATTTTCATGACTACTTTATTCTTTATTAAGCCTCAGCTCATACAAAGGCTCATTCATTTTAAACTGCTATTTTTAAATGTGCCTAACTCCCCAACTCGTTGCTTAGAATATGTTAACAATTAGGTATTCTCTTCCTCTGGAATAAAAAGAAAAGTTCGGAATTAGTTTCCTTCCATCTAATTTCCTCCTCCCCACCCCAATTGCCATCCTGAATATCAACATTATTTTAAACTTTGCTGTTATCTATTACAATAGCTGCATTCATAGGTCATTCACAAATGTCTTTCTGAACATTTCTGTGTGCTGTATGTCTCTCAGCACCCTATGTATTACAGGCTTGGGCCCTATTGGGCAGTGGCAGGATGTTAATGAGGTAGGCCATGTGGAGCGATTGGTCCTGTAGGTATGAGAATGCGTCTTTTAGGGAATTGTAAATTGGAAGCTTTGTCACATGGCTAGCTTTTGTCTTCCCTCTCCCATCTGAATAAGGATCTCTGGCTCTAAGAATTTCAATTATCAACCCTTTCACCACAGATCTTGGTTCTAATCATGTGTTCACCTTTTAATCGCTACTCTTATAATGTTAGTTCTACACACACCTATCCTTACACTTCTTTTTTTTTTTTTTTTGAATGTTTTATATGAATATATTTTTTCCTTTTTAAATTGGAGTTTTTTATTTACATTTCAAATGTTATTCCCTTTCCTGGTTTCCTGCCCATAAGTCCCCTATCCCATCCCCTCTCTTCTTCAATGAGAGTGTTCTCCCTCCCCAATCATCCCCCTTCCCACCTCCCCAACCTGACATTCCCCTACACTGGGGGTCTAACCTTGGCAGGACCAAGGCCTTCTCCTCCCATTGGTGCCCAACAAGGCCACCCTCTGCCCACCCAAGGCTACCTTCCATTATGTAGCTGGAGCCATGGGTCTGTCCATGCATACTTTTTGGGTAGTGATTTAATCCATGAGAGCTCTGGTTGGTTTGTATTGTTGTTCTTATGGAGTTGCAAGCCCCTTTAGCTCCTTTAATCCTTTCTCTAACTCCTCCAATGGGGACTCAGTTCTCAGTTCCATGAGGTAACCCAATCACAAAAAACCACACATGGTATGCACTCACTGATAAGTGGATATTGGCCCAAAAGCTCAGATTACCTAAGATACAACCCACAGACCACTTGAAGCTCAAGAAGAAGGACGACCAAAGTACAGATGCTTCAGTCCTTCTTAAAAAGGGGAATAAAATTATTCATAGGAGGAGATATGGAGACAAAGTTTGGAGCAGAGACTGAAAAAATGACCATTCAGAGCCTGCCCCATCTGGGGATCCAGCCCATATATATACAGCCACCAAACCTAGACAATACCAATGAAGCCAATAAGTACATGCTGACAGGAGCCTGATATAGCTGTCTCCTGAGAGGCTCAAGAGACCTTGTGTATGTCAATATGACAAGTCTCCACATGATACACAGCTGATACTCCAGGGTCTGAAGTACAGGCAGGTCATATCAGCATGAACCTCAAAGTGACTCTTATTCCAGAACTAATCATTTTCACAAGACTCCGTATATCATTAACCAACAGGAGGGGTGATCGAATGTTCAGAGCTGTCTCTACTTACCCCTCTGTCTTCTCAAACCATCACTTTCTTTCAGGACCTAGAGATTGCCATATTTTCAACTGTAAGAGATGACCAAGCAAACTAACGAACAACAAATGGATTGGTTTCCTCAGTAGCTTTTTCTGAGAATGGACTGGACACAGGGAGACATAGATTGGACATCGATTCAGGGAAAGCCCTGCCTATGGACAGAGGGTTGTATCCTTCAGGAACCAGCAGCCTCATGGGACTCTTCACAGAGGGACCACAAGCTCTGCCAGCACAGCCTTTTCCTCTCACATCCCAGTATCTCAGTGCATATAACAGAAGGTATCTTATCCTCAGATGAGAATGTGCATATATTAAGTTGCCAAAATGACAATTTACTATTTGATTTAAACACTTTAAGACTTAACAGCTTATTAAAGTACTGACTGGACACAAGAAGACTCTATGAACTACAGAAGAGGTCTCTACTTCCACCAGTCAAGTCTGTGTGATTTTTTTTTTTTTTTTGCAATGGATGGAAGTTAAAACATGTGAAGCAATAGGCTGACTCCTCCATCTTGACACATGAATATTATCACTCCCACTAGATGGGCCTCAGGTTTAATATAGCTTTTTGCTTTATTATCCGAAACAACGTGTGAGCAAAATAAATGGAAACTTAATAGCAGAGTAAAACCCAAAACTCCTAGTAATATAACACCTGGGGTTCCTCATACCCAGTCCTGCCACCGAGTTTAAGGAACATTACTAGCATGATCTCATTAATCCTTAGAGCACCCCATGAGAGGAGTAGGCAGCAAGCATTTTAATCCCCTTTATAAGATGGGAAATGGGCTGAATAACTCTGCCCAGTACTAACTGCCAGCATGCAAGCCTATAGTTACACAAAAATTGACAGACATCTCATAAACTGTTGACTACAGTAGGCCACTTTAAAGAAAATGCCTCTGAGGTGAGATGGATTTCAGTAAGGCTCTACATACCATATTGTCAGTCTCATTTTTCAGTCTTCAAAGTCTATCATGATCTGCCAAAGTAATTTTTAAAAATGCATACTTCCTATGATGGCTAATCTTAACCATAAGCCTGACTAGAAGAGAAATACCTCGAAGATTAATAAGACACATTCTTCCATATACCTTTGAGGGTATCTGCAGAAACAACTGGCATGTGGGCCTGTGGCTGAGGGATACAATTTTACAAAGGAAAAAGCTAACCACCACAGAAAATGTGTGTGTGTGTGTGTGTGTGTGTGCGTGTGTGTGTGTGTGTGTGTGTGTTTATGTGTGCACATGAGCACAGACACACGCATCATGAAGTAAGCAAGTTTCCTCTGCCATATCCCTGTACTGTGAGTTCATACTTTGCCAAAAACCCAGACACGTGGCATTAGCCTGCCATGGAATAAAACTCCACAGGCTGTGAGTCAGAACAAAGCTTCCCTCCTTTTAGTTTGTTTCTCTTGGGAATTTGTCATAATAATAAAAAACTAAAAACTGCCCTAGACTTCATGAAACCATTTAGGCCTATGACTGTGCTTCTAAAACACAGTCTCTTCAAGTTCTCAGCATTAAGAGGAAGGTTGCCAAAGAGAGACCCATTGGGTTTTGACCTATAGGAAAATTTCCTTGGCACTCTCTTTGAACAGATAGTCATTTAAAATCTGATGTTAGGGGCTAGAAGAGAAATGGCTTAGTTAATAGACTGTCATACAAGCATGAAGCCTGGAGTTCAGATTCCTGGAGTCATATACATAAAAGCTTCCTGCACATACACAATGCTAACTCTAAGGATGAATAGACAGCAGAGCCCTAGAGCCCCACGGCCAGCCTAGCTGAATCCATGAGCCACAAGTTCAGTGAGAAACCATGTCTCAAAAATTCGTGCGTAAAGTGATCAAGGGAGATGCTCAACACTGACTGACCTCCAGCCTGCGAGCATTAAAGGTGTATAAAGGTAATACGCAGATTGTGGGGGAAATCATTTGTTCAACCTCAAAATTAAGATGAGGTGTGGGAGACGCATACAAATAAATCCTCCAAGATATAAGGATAAGCACTTCTAACAACAAAGATGTTTGACAAGAGGCTGGAGAAAAATCTAAGCCTAAAGCATCAGGAGGCAGAGGTCACAGAATAAAGAGTGCGAGTTCAGTCTAGTCTATGCAAGGTCAAAGCAAAGCCTGAGCTACAAAGCGAAACTCTGTCCCAGTGAAGCAAGAAGATGAACAAGAAAAAGACAATGAAGAAGAAAGGAGTGAGAGGAGGAGGGAAAGAAAACAAGAGATGGGAGGAGAGGCAGGAGAAGAAGCAGGAGGAGGTGGGGGAGAGGGAGGAGAGGGAGGAGAAGGAGGACATGGAGAAGGAAAAGGAAATGGAGGAGGAGGAAGAGGAGAAAGGAGGGGGAAGGAAGAAGAGGAGAAGAAAGAGGAGGAGGAAGATGAGGGGGAGGAGGAGGAGAAATTAAAACAAGCAAACACCAAACTTAGCTCTACACCTTTAAGGAACTCAGCAAACAGCAGTGAATCATTCCAGACACTAACTCCCCATTGTTAGACACTAACAGTTCTAGGCTTAGGAATAAATAGGAACCTATATTATGTCCCTCCTGCTCCTGAAACTGCCAGAGTATGAGGACCTTCCTGTTCTCCCATTTGGGAAGACTATCCCTGGAAAGAGGTAATCGACTCATTGTTCCCTTTGCGAGGTACTGCACCCTGCTCCTGGGTTCTGGGGGCGACTGATCTCAGTGACAACTGCCTCCTAGTTAATCCAATAAGTAAGAGTCCTAGCTCAGAAAACTGCTTCCAGTCAATTATAACTAATCAAAATAGTCTGGTGCTGAGAACACTTTTACTAGACAATAAATGTTATATGAAAACTGTAAACATTATTTCTACGACAGACGATACATATCTAAGTGCATTGTTCTCATTCAAACAATCACCACCTGGTCATCTAGAATCCCTATTCTAAAATAACCTACAAGTGATTATTCATTAACCATATGGCCTTTGGGAGTGGGAAATGTAGGCATGGGAAATGTAGCAAAGGGAAACAAAAAAAAAACAACCTCAGTTCCCCAAAATAACTGCCCAACCACTGGCAAACCAACCTTTCTTCTGACATTTGCTATTGGATTCCACATGAGCTGCAGGATTTCTAATAAGACCTTTAAAACATGTCCTGTGTCCAACCTGACAGCATCCTAGCATGCCTCCCACCTGCCTGCCTTCGCATAACAGTCAGTGCCCACTTTGAAAGGGTAGAAAATTCTTCCCTAGGGTAGTACTTTGAGAGTTAAACAGTTAAGGACAAGAAGAGATCATTTCTAACTGCCACATAAACAACAATTATCTGCCCAAGGGTGTGCACTCTTTAATGAGAACATGCAAACCTTACATGTGTTTAGGCAGGGATGAATAAACACCAGGATCCTCCTGGATGACTTTGAATAAGGTTGTCCCTTTTAAGGTTCCTAATCAAAACCAAGAAACTGCCAGTTTAATGGGTGGTTTTCTGCTGGTAAAGTTTGAGGTAACTCACTGTCCACAGAGAGCTAGAATCCCAGACTCAGGGTGGGGCGAAACATCAGAATACAACACAGGTGCTACCACAGAGCAGCCTGCTAAACCCACTGGTGCTCAATACTTTACCACAATGGATGCTCACCTCTATGCTCTGATACTGTCATCTAGATATTGGCAAATCACATTGGTCCTTAGAACCAATCACCTGAGAAAATGGAAGAGCTGACCTGACTAGCTGATATGCCCAATCTGATAACAGAACTGAAAAGGGAAACGCAAGCACTGACTTCAGTGAAGGAAAGCTAAGCCTGCCTCTCACACTTTGTTAGAGCAACGGACTCTAATAGAGGACAAGGGGCTACCACCAAAAAAAAATAAAAAAAGTACTTCCTGCCAATACAGGACTTGAAAGACGGGTTTTATTTGCAAGATCTCTTCTAGTCTGTATAATAATATCAAGAGTTAAAAAACCATGCAATAAGACAGTTGAGCATAAAAATGCAATATGAAAGACTATATTGTACTAAACAGAAAAAGAGATATAGATCTTACTGACTTAAATATAAGAAATGGATAGTTTATTTCATAAACTTATTTCAATTTTAAAAATGATGTTTGTTCAAAAGAGCAAAAAGAGATAGTGTCTGTATTGATTAGGCTCCTACTTTACTTATATTCTTACAGATTGATTTTTCTTTCCAATTTGGGCTTTTAAAAACCAAGTGGGATTGGTTTTTCTCTAAATAAAATAGTATTTTAATATAGAAAATATAACAAAGAAGAGGATATAATAAACTGTCATATTCAGTAAGAATACACATTTTCTTACTCAAAAGAACACAGATGTAATCAAGGAGTAGAAATTAAACAGACTTTAATTCAATATACCTAATTCCTCTGAAAACTTGAGGGAATCTAATAATGCAACAAGATACAAAATAAAATACCAGGATTCCTTCTTTTGAAATATGGAAAAGGCAAGGCTAGGAACACAGTCAAGGAACTAAATATTTAGATTGCCTAAAATTCTTGGGTTGAAACCCTAGCCCCAGTGATGACATTCAAAAGATGGGGCCTTTGGAAGGTGCCTAAGCAGGAGGCATTTTCCCCACAGTTCTAAGGGCTGCAAGCCCACCATCAAGGCGGCCTCCAGTGAGGGCACTCTTCTCGGCTCATAGATAGCAGCCCTCAGTGGCTTCCCTCACAACTGCTGTGTTCTCACACTACCCTTCCTCTATGCACTCACACTCCTAGTTTCTCTTCTTAGAAGAACACACTGGTGGATTACTGCCCTGTAGTCTTTACATCTTTTTACCCTACTTTCAATGTTGGTTTTTAAGTGCTTTATCCTCCCTTCTAGCCCACCTCTGACCAGAGGTACTGGGAAAGAAAGGTTATTGGAATACAGAGGAACTGGACCTGTTTAGAAATGGTTTTTGGAACAAATCTCATGTATGCTGTCAGGAAGTTAGCAGTAAATTTACAGGTCAGTGCTGGCAGGTCAATCCACTGTAAACACTTCACAGAGTTACCAGCAGTGTAGTTCAATAGGTAGTGTCAGGATAGCAGCAGCAGTGGCACAACCTACCAGGAACTGCCAGGCCTCCACTGAATCGGCACAAGTCAGCAGGAGGGCTTTGGACCAGAAGTCAGGAGTTCTTCGCTGCATTTGATGTTTATATATGCTTGGTCCAGGGAGTGGCACTATGAGGAGGTGTGGCCCTGTTGGAGTAGGTGTGTTACTGTGGGCATGGACTTAAGATCCTCATCCTAACTGCCTGGAAGTCAGTCTTCCATTAGCAGCTTTCAGATGAAGATGTAGAAGTCTCAGCTCCTCCTGCCCCATGCCTGCCTGGATGTTGCCATGCTTCCTGCCTTGATGATTATGGACTGAACCTCTAAACATGTAAGCCAGCCCCAATTAAATGTTGTCCTTTATAAGACTTGCATTGGTCCTGGTACCTGTGCACAGCAGTAAAACCCTAAGACACCATGCCTCTCTCAGCAAAGACGTGAGACCATGAGGCATTGTAGAGCTGCTCTACAGTGCTCCTCACAGTCCGCTGAGTCCTATTTATACTCCATCCAAGCATCACGTGTCCTCTATGAGTCTTGCCCTACCATGTGTCTTGTCTCAGCATATGAGTATGTCTTAGCAAGACTTCACTAGTCTGTATTGGCCCACATCACTGTCAATCAGCCTGAGTCCGTGGAAACAGCAGGAAACTGTAGCCCACCACCAGAACTTTTGGGGTATATTTCTCTCTATAGAGTTGCAACAAATCAAGCTCAACTATGCAACATAAGGCAGACCAATATATGCATGTCCTTAGCAAAGAATCTTTTATCATGTGACCATTTATGTGCTTGTTTTAGCAGAATGCCTTTTCACTCGTGTCTGCTTCAGCCAAAGGTTCCTTTATGAGTTTGACTTAGTGAAACATTGTTTTACCTGTGTCCATTTTAGCAAAACGCTCCTTTTTGTGTTTGTCCCAGCAAAACACCATCCGACATAACTGACTTTCTAAAGAACCTTTAAGTTTTTACTTCACTGCCCCATTCTGATCATCTCATTTAACCTTATCTTCAAGTACAGTGATTATACAATGCAGTGGCTCTCACACTGTGACTCTTTAGTACCGATCCTCACATTGCAGTGACCCCCCACAAGCATAAAATTATATTCATTGCTACTTTATAACTATAATTTTTCCACTGTTATGAATCACAGTGTAAATATTTATGTTTTCCAATGGTCTCAGTTGACCCCTGTGAAAGGGTCATTTGGCTCCCAAAGGAGTCCCGACCCATGAGTTGGGAATGCTGATATACTGAGTTATGATTTCAATGTTACAAATTTTAGGGAAAAGTAATTCAGTTCATCGTGGACCTAACCTTAAGGATACAAAAAGCTGCATCTAAAAATGAAGCTAATACTTCTCTATTGCTCTGTAAGGCAGGAGTGAACACTGCTGCATAGCAGAAGACAGCAGCTACAGGTCATAAAGAAAATGTGTGCCAAAACGTTACTTCCCTAAGGCTTTCTCTAGGGTAGGAATGAGCAGTCTGAGCACTGATTACTGTCCTTTACTCGGGGTCACACTGGTATTCGGCAAGTCAAACTCCACAGCTACCCAGCCCAGCTCCTCCTCTATTTCACAGGCTGCGACATCATTGAGAAAACACCTGCACTACAAGTGGAAACTTCAGAAGAGTAAAACACCAACAATCAACGCCGTCATCAATTTTTCTTATCTACCCGTTGTTTCCCTTCGCTGTCAGTTATCTGCATGAAAGGCCAAGGAAGTCGGTGGTGTAAATGAAGGAACAGGCTCCCAAAGACTTCTTCAAAGCGACGGGGACTAGAAACACAAAGGCACCAGGATTCAAACCACAGTCAAGTGATTTCAAACGTGAAATCCCGGGTTCTATTGTGTGACCTATAACCTACTCATACTGAGCTGTTGCTTGGCCCAGTGCCTGGGACCTGATGGGCTTCAGAATGTCCTGGAAGTGAGTTAACTTCCTAGACAAGGCCAAATGTAATCTATGTCTTTCTTTCAAGAGGGGAATGGCCCAGGGAGAGGAAGTTCTAAGAAATAAAATCAGGGTTTCCATCACCAAGTCCTGTGGCCATCTGACAAATACTTATGGCCAAGGGAACACAAATGGGAGTGAGCAGAAGGGGAGTCTCCCTTGTCTAGATAGTACATTCTAGAAAGAGGATAAACAATCAAACTCCAAGTAAGGAAAGAAAGAGAGCAGACTAGGGGGACAGAGGATACAATGGGTGCTACTGGAGAAACAGTGGTCAAGGGACAGTTTGCTTTAAACTAGAATAAAAGCTCAGAAGGCCTGAGAGTCAAGACACCCAGTGGGTCCTGCAGTTTTGAGTACGGATAAGTACTTCCTTGTTTTAACTGGGAGGAAAGAAAGGCTGGATCACAGCGCTAACTGAAAACAACGGGCTGCAGCGAAAGGAAAGTTAGAAGGCTTTTTCCCTTGACTGCAAGGAGAGCAGTTACCGTAGCCTGTTGCCATGGCGTTAGGCAACTAGAGAGAGGGGCATCCCAAGCACCAAGGTATCAAGAGAAAGTACCAGTGAGGAGAAGACAAAAGGGCCAGCAGAAATTTCTCTCCCTGAGGTGTGTGACAGGCAGCAAACAAAGCTTGAAGCCTGAGGAAGAGGAGAGAGTCACTGTTATTTTGAAAAAGGTCTTTGCCTATACCCTACCCATTTTCTCTGTCACTGGCTGTCATAGGGTTTTATTGCTGTGACAAAACACCATGACCAAAAAGCAAGTTTGGGGGAAAAGGGTTTCTTTGGCTTACACTTCCATATCACTGTTTATCTTTGAAGGAAGTCAGGACAGGAACCCAGACAGGGCAGAATCCTGGAGGCAGGAGCTGATGCAGAAGCCCTGGAATATGCTGCTTACTGTCTGCAATACAAGGCTTACACAGCCTGCTTCCTTATAGAACTCAGGACCACCAGCCCAGGAATGGCACCACCCACAATGGGCAGTGTCTTCCCCCACTGATCACGCATTGAGAAAGTGCCTTACAGCTGGATCTCATGGAAGTGTTTCCTCAACTGAGGCTCCTTCCTCTCTCATGACTCTAGCTTGTGTCAGGCTGACCACAAAACGAGCCAGTACATTGGCTCATCAAGATACCTACTGGAATAAGTAGAAAAATCAGAATATAAGAGCAGCAAATTTCTCAAGCATTCCAAATATCACATTACACTATGTCTAGGTAGCCATTCTCTGAAATGCTCATTCTTTTTGCCAAAATACAGCTTCCATCTAAACCTAACTTAGTAGCAAATGTGAATGAATTATCCTAAAGAAGGAATGACAGAGGTCAGTCAGAAAGATTATAGGCATCCACCTGAAGCTGAGGCTCCAAGCCTGACACCATTACTGATTCTATGCTGTGCTCACAGATGGGAGCCTACCATGGCTGCCCTCCAAGAGGCCCAGCAAGCAGATGAAAAAGTCAGATGCAGATATTTACACCCAAGCAATGGACAAAAGCTGGAGACCCCTGTGGTCGAATTAGGAAAAGGCTGGAAGAAGCTGAGAAGGAGGGCAACCCTATAGGAAGACCAGCAATCTTAACTAACCTGGACCCCCGAGATCTCTCAGACTGAGTTACCAACCAGGCAGCATGCACCAGCTGATATGAGGCCCACACATATACAGCAGAGGACTGCCTGCTCTGGCCTCAGTGAGAGAGAAGGACCTAACTCTCCAGAGACTTGGGGCCCCAGGGAGTGAGGAGGTTTGGTGAGGTGCAGGGTGATATCCTCTTGGAGATGGGGGAGGAAGAATGGGGTGAGGAACAATCATAGAGTGGACCGGCTGGGAGGGGGACAACAACTGAACTGTAAAAAAGAAGATTAAAGAATACTAATAATAAAAGATGTAAATAAATAAGATTTGATGAGCAATTATCCAAAAAACAATTACAGGCTATGACTGCCATGTACAACTACTAGCAGGTCAAATGATCTACTACAGCCTTTTGTATATGATCTCTAAGATTGAACCAAAGATTACCAGATAAGAAGCATTAAGACTGGCTCATCAAGTAAGCTAATATGCATACATTCCTTTCCATAAACACTCCCAACATCTTTTAATCTGATATTATTAGTGATAGGAAAATAGGTGTGTTCATTCTGCTGTTATATCAATGTATAAATAATTTTATAAATTGTACATAAGGTCAAAATCCTCCTTAAAGCACAAACAGCAAACAGAAAAATATTAACTACAAATAAGCATGCCAAAAATATTTAAATCTTAACACATACTCCAGGAAATGTAGGTGGGCCAAGATTTTCCAATAATGAATAATATCATGGGTTATTGGGAAATGGGCATTCGATCATATCATGTAGATCAAGTCTCTTATAATCCACTAATTACAGGAATAAAATGCACATTTACTTTCACCTACCATTTACATGTCTTAAAAGTTTCCTAAAAAAAATAAGTATTATTATTGAATTATATTATAATGAAAAGCTGAAAGTAAAAGTTTCACTATTTATGTAAGGGAAAATCTATAATCAATCATTAAAAAGCTTATACTGGGAAAGTATTTGCAATGCATATAAAATACTTTCTTTAAACTGTCAATGAAAATCATTTGAAGGGCTGGAGAAATGGTTTAGTGGTTAAGAGCACTTGCTGCTCTTACAGAGTTTCCAGGTCCCCACACTCACACCAGGCAGTTCACAACTACATGTCACTATAAACTCCACAGGACCACACGCCTTCTTATAGTCTCCACAGACATAGGCACAAATAAGATACATACATGCCAGACCTCACCTATACACATAAAAATAAATAAATCTATTTTAAAATCATTTTTAAAACAGACTCTCCAATAGAAAAAAACTGAATAAAGGTATAGCTATGGTTTAAATGTTTCCCCTACTTCTGTGTGACAATATTAAGAAGAAGGGCTGTTGGGGGATGGTCTCATGCGCTGTGTATTCATTTGCTGAGTACTGTGTCCAGAGATCTGGTCGCAGTCTGGACATAGGCACTGTTAAGAATCTACCTCAATGTTGTGCAAAAATTGTTCTCTGTCACTTCTGATTGCTTAATAAAGAGCTCAACAGGAGAGAATAAGGCTGGACCTCTGTCGCAGTGAGGGATCCTGGGTGAAAGGAAGAGAGAGGCAATTTTACCTGAGAGGTTGTCATGAGAGAGTCGAGGAGGACACACACAGAGGAGCCAGGAGAGCCAGAGAGAGACTAAGATGGCGGGCAAGGCCACAGAGCTAGGAAGCTGACGGGAAGTAGACCAGGCCAGCATGGTAGGGTTAAACTAAATGAGAGCCCTGCCCAGCTATCATGCAAGAAGTTTGTTAATAAATACGCCAGGTCTCCATGTCATTATTTCAGAGCTAGGGTGGGTGTAGAAAAGCCCAGAACTTTAACAGCAGACCTTTAATTGATGCTAGGTCATAAGAGCTATACCCCTAGTGTGGATTAGCGCAGTTATAGCAAGGGTCACTAAGTAAAAGGGAGAGCTCGGTATGATAATACTGTCTAACGCATGCTTGTCTGCCTATTCCCATGTCATAACTCAGCATGAAGGCCTTGTACCAGGTACAAGCTTCCAGGGCCACGTGCCAAATAAACTTCCATTGTTTACAGATTACCTGGTCTATAAGTGTTATACCAGAAAATGGGCTAAAGGAATTTAAAAGGAAAGTAGCACAAATGACCAGTAAGCATATATTGTTCACATACCAATCAGTCAATGCTGACGGTATGCAGGGCATACCATTTTTTAACACCTTATGGGCTGTCACAACTGAGGTTTCGCTTGAAAGAGGAACTTCATGGTCTGACAGTGCAAGTGTCTGTTGCCATGAGAAATGTTTCCTAATATCAGGACTGCCTCAGTCCTCAGTCCTGGGACGATGGCTACCTGATCTCTTGACATTTGACACACAAGTATGACCACATCTCCGGGATGGTTATCATCAAATCTTAGATGCCATATATTTGCAATACTATAAAAGGAGAGCCTATAAGTCTCTCCAGGCCTTATTTTATTTAGGTGTAACTGAGACAGTAACAGTCTGTGATTCATAAGGATCCTTTAAGGACTAAATAAATTTCTAGTACAATATGAGGTCCACATCGCCAGCAGTAAAACAAATAACTAATTTTATTATGTACTACTTAAATTTATGATTCAATACAAACTAGTAGTACAAGAATATTGCTGTTTATCATTGAAAAATATCTGTACACAATGAAACTGTCCATCAATAGTGAACTAGAAAATTAAACCAAAGCATATAGTGAATGTCTATATGGTTATTATTGTGAGGTAGCTCTATGCAGATTGATAAAGATCTCTTAAATTTACTGTGTTATATGTATGTGGGCTGGAAGTGCTGGGTATTTAGCTGAATTTATTTATTTTAAAGATAGAGAAGACTGTATATGATCCCTGTTGTCATATCAGAGATGAGTAGATAATTAGACAATATATTCTAAAAGTGCCATCTATGAGACTGACTGGAAGTTTGGGGTGTGTGTGTATGTGTGTGTGTGTGTATTAAAACCTGAAGAGTATAATATGTATCTTAAGAACAAATGGTCTTATGAGACAAGCCGTCTGAATCCTAGTCTGAGTTCAGGTATCACTAGCTGTGTTTTGGAATATATTTAAACACTTAGCCCCAGTAAAGCAGGACTAACGTTAATGCCTACTTGTATGGTTTCTCTGGGAAGAACCTGATACATAAGAGCCTTCACTACAAACTATGCAATCAGCTAGTTACATGTTTTATTGCCAATCATTTCATTGCGTCAACCTGAGTAGAAAGACAATAGGCCTTTGTGAAATTTATACTTAGCTTTATTTGGAAACACTGAAACACAGAGATTTGTCTTTTCAAAATACAAAATTCTATTTCATATGACAGATGTGTATAATGCATCAAGTGAGAAACTCTAATTCAAAGTTTTTTGGACTTCAAACAGTAGAGACTCATAGTTTTATTAAAGTTATTTAATACAGGGTGAATAAGCATGTAAAAAGTTCAAATATGCACAGAATGTTATCAGTGGTTTCTCTGGCAGATAGATTATAGATAATTTATACTGTTTTCTTTCCCTTATCACTATTTTCTGATTTTTCTAGAATATATATTGCTTATCTAACAGTAATTTAGCTGTGAGTTTACTTCCAACCAGAGAAACCGCAAAGGAAGAGGCCAGAGATGGGCTTCAGAGTAAGAATAGGCAAATCTTCCTCAGAGAAGTAAGTTAGGTCCCGTGACACTAACAAGTACAACAGCAAAAGCAAGTCAGCAGCTAAGCCTGCCATCGCCTTTGAGTCAGGTCCTACCTGACCCAGGAGAAGTCAGGATTTAAAGTCAGAATGGAGACCTGGTAAACATCCTAGGAGTGAAAACTGAGAGCACAGCTGTGGCTGAAGATTGCTACAAGTCCAGAGGGCACGGTGAGCAAGGTTGCTACAGCAACCACGTGCACATGCTGCTGGGTTTCAACAATTTTCACAGCAACAAATCAATAAGAGACTGAGCAAACTGGCAAAGAACAACCAACACACGCAATCTGCTCTGTGACAAGAGTTTCTGATGTAACCTCTCTTAAAATGCCCAGTGCTGAAGAAGAAGAGGTATCTGGGACTTGAGGCAGATACAGAAGTAGGAAGGAAAGGGGAGGTTAGCAGTAGTGTTTTAGTTTGCCTCTTCTCTCCCTGGCATGACATGAGGCGGCTACTTAAAGTGATCGGAATACAACAGAATCAACAAACCCAGACACAGACATAGCAACCAAAAGATGGGCGGACACTAAGGGAATGGAGCAGGGAGCAGCACGGAAGGGATGCCCCTTGTCTCCAGCATGGCCAGGCCTCACGAATGCACCAGAAGCTGTTCAGATCACTACTTTACTGTGACCACTTCCTAGAAGCCAACTTTTAACTTCATCAGCCTACTTTTTCTCTTACTGTCTGTCTCTTTCCTTTTTCTTCCCCTCCCTCATTTTCCTCTCCCCACTGTTATAACTATACAAAGGAGCAAGAGACCTTGTTACCATAGAGGATTAGACAGCAACAAGCAACTCTTCCTCTAAGAAGGCAAGCCTTCTGTCTAGGCTGAGCCCTGCCACCTCCCCAGTCCCCACCTAACCTCAGGTCCTTTCTCATCTGCAAGACACCTGGGTAAAAAGAGGATTCGCAGATCTTTCCCTGTCTCTAAACTCCTCAGTTCTACAAAGTCCAAATGAAATCACTGAACATAAGAACTGTTAGGACATTGTAGGAAGGAAGCATAGAGCCATCTGTAATTTATATCTATTGTCAAGAAATAAATCCAACCGGAACCTATGCTCACATTTTAACTTTCATACAGTATAAGTGAAAACAGAGTATCTTGCCTATAACTCTGATTTCTACAGCGCTCTTTGCTCATAATGAGTAGCTCTTACATAAAATCAGGTGAGTTTTAGCTTAGAGGATCAAATTCCTATTTAACAAGAGGATGCTTGTCATTTGAATCAATAATGTCAATAGTTTCTTACACACACACACACACACATACACACACACTCTCACAATAGATGTTACAGCCTTGATATAGCTATTCTCAGACTTATTTTTTCCATGAAAAAAATAGTTTTAGTGTTTTGCTGTTAACTTTTTATTACAGCTTTATACAAATGAAGCATTCATTCTGGAGTTAAATGAATCATGCTTTCACGAATCAGTCATTCATCAAGGCGATACCATCACCACAGACTTGCCTACAGGTCAATCTTTGGAGATTTTTCTCAATTAAGATTCCCTCTACCCAAATATGCCAAGGTTAGTGTCAAGTTGCCATAAAAAAGAAAAGGAATGTCTCATCCACTGAACCAACCAATTGAAAAAAACAAGAAAAAAAAATCTAAGAGAAGAATTTGATCATTCAATGAAACAATTTTCAGTTCTTTAAATGAAGTAACATTTCCATGTTATCTGAAAGTACTACCTTAATAAAATTTATTATTATTCTATAAAACAGTCAAAAATAAGTTTTGGAGGTGTTTTTCCTCCCCAAATATTAAAGTATTATAACAATGTATTTCATTTTACTAGAGTCAATCAACTATTAAATACTATGATTTGAATAAATACTTCACAATTATAAATTAGTACCACTGTTTTAAATTATTTTATTAAGTTTTGCTATCAATAACCTATCTCATCTTGCCACCAAATGTTCTGTTTAAAAATGGACTCAGCCCAGCACTTTGGCTCATTCCTGTGTCCCCAGCTTTCTAGTAGTCTAGGGTAGAAAGATGGCGTGAGCCTAGGGCTGACTAAACAACAAAACATGACCCTGTGTCAAAATATAAATAAATGCAAATTAAGAGCTGAGATTTTTTTAAACACCTCTAAACAATAAAATATATGGCAGCATAGCAATGGACCTAAAATACTTGCTGCATAATGATATCATAAATTCATTTATTTTGGTAAATTGTGGTGAGCTGACATTGAATCCAAGAGGTTTGTTTTGAAAAGAAACAGACATGACACTTTCACAGGAGAGCAACTGAAATTAGGTTAACATGAGAGGTCTTGGAAAAACTGCAGTAATGGCTAGGTAAAAATTACTGCAGTTAGAGCTTCAATTATAAATTATAAAGGTTCCAAAGGCACCCAAGAGGAACCTCATTTTTGGCCGCTTAATAATTTGTCTCTATTTTATTTCATTTCTATTGTGAAATACTGAGTACTTCATTTGGATAACATTATATTTACAATAACTAGTTCGTTTAATCCCCTAGTACCCTTACAAGGCTGATACTGTTACCTTTGGTTTTCTATTAGAAACTATTAATACAGCCACCAGAAACTCCAAAAGGTCTACCTGATTCCCTACTTCACTACACACTCCTGCCCAGCCCGCTCACCACACTGGCACAAGATGCTCAAGTCGGCCGAATGAGTCTCACCGCATCTTTACATTGGCAACATTGCGTTTGCCTAACTTTAATCAGCAGCTGTGCTGGCTGACACTGTTTTTGATGAGGTGACTAATCAAAATGCCATAAAGAACTAGGGCCTGTCAACCCAATCCAGCCATTTGCAAAGTAAGTATCAAAAGAAAGAAAAGAAGTAACCTTCAGAGGAAACTGGACTGAGGTAGGGTGAACAAAGACACTGAGTGAGGAAGGAAAGGAGGCAGGAAATCAGCTCACTTCTCAAGCCCATGCTATTGTGTCTCCTATAATGCAGCCGCCACAAGCATACTGTAATGTTTGTGCTGTCTCTAGTAGAGCTTACAGTGACTTAAGAGTGTGCCAAATGTGCACGAAAATACTCTGCAAATTACACTGAGCACCAGAGTACAATTTAGCAAAACATTTTATTTTTAAAAACCTATAGCACTTCTGGTTTTACCATATACTTTAGAAGCAAATCCTTGAAAAGACTTAGCTTAAAACTTAAAACTACCTTTAGGAGACCGGGCTCTCCTTCTCTCAGCTGCTATGATTTGCCAATAGGTTCTCAGTCAGGGTCTCCCCCTCCAGGATGGACTCTTCTCTGACTTGAGTCTATGAGGGTGGTATGTGCAGTTATGGTATGTGCAGTACTGTCACACCACTAGGAGTTCATACGTGTACCTGCCCTGTTCTGTTTGGAAAACACAGGTTTGTGGGATCCGTGGGCAGTCGACCATCCCCCAGCGCAGGACTCACAAACATCATGGGATATTGTGGGCAGCACAGTATGGCAGCCACCGAAGTGTGGGGTTCAGGAATTAGCTGTCTCCTTCCTCACCTCCTTCCTCTGTTCGCCCTACCCTCATTTGGTTTTTCTCAAAGGTTACTTTTTGGGTTTTTGTTTTGTTTTGTTTTGATTTTTGGTTTTGGTTTTTTGTTTTTGTTTTGGTTTGGGGGTTGTTTGTTTGGTAATTACTCTGCAATGGATAGATCTGGACAGCACAAATTGGATCCTCTACGTTTAAAGAAAAAAAACCCACAAAGTTGAGTGGATTGAGGGGTAGGAATAAATCTGGGAGAGGAGTGAATTAGATCAAATACATTGTATGAAATCCTCAGAGAATTCATAAAAATATTACTTAAAAGTTTAAAATTACCAGGAAATGAATGAGATTAATTAAATTATGGAAATTTGTTCTTTTAAAAAAATTGCCTTACAAAATGAACAGTGATTGTATGAGTTAAATATGAGTGTACACACAACATACGAAGCAAGGGTCTAACTACTGACTCGTTCTTTCAACAAATGTATGTACCCACTCAACTTTGTTTTTAAACCTAGAGGGGCCAATTCGTACCATCCAGGTCTATCCACTGCAAAGTATACCATTATACCATTTGCAAATAAACCTCTACTTCAAAAAATAAATCCCTGTACTTTTCCTCCATCAAATAAACTAGAAAAGGAGGGATTTCTAGGCCATTGCCCAGGCGTCCACCATAACACTTACAAAACGGCTTACCTAATTAGACTAATCATAGCTTCTGTTCCACATGGCTGTGGCTAATTACCCAACTCAGAACTGTTCACCCTTCCCCCATGCCAAGTCCCTTCAAAGATCTACTTCCAGACATGCGATGTAAGCCAGTTTTCCAGAAAAAATACATGTCAAAACAAGTAGTGATTTTCAGGGGAGAAGGCACTGAAAAGATGGCAAAGTTTTGGGACATTTTTCGTAGAAACCTAAGAAACAGAAATGAGTATCCTAATACTCCTTCAGACACATAGGTAAAAACTTTGATTTCCAAAATTATATTAATCCTCATTTTTAAATCATTAACTATAGAAAAATGATACCCCAAAGTATGTCTGTGCACCTAGAAAGTGAGGGCTTGTTAGAAAGGAGCTTGCTATTTTCACAGGGGTGGGGCTCTCAACCTGAGAACAAACCAGGACTAAGCATACCACAAGAGTGTCACAAAAACTGAGGCCTATACAAGAGAACCCCAGATAATTGTTCTTCGAAGCAATATTTTTAGGACTCCCTCTAGCAAATCCAACCTATTTAAAAAAAATAAATAACCCTACTAAACATCCTACAAAGAGGTCTTTTGATCTTTCATGCATCTCAAGGATGTGAGCCTTAGAATCAACTAGCCACCTAACATGACTAACCAAATCATAAGCCCACTGTAGACGCTAAGGACCACTCTACCAGTGGACGCTAACGTGGCTAATATTTATTCTACTCTTATAATGTAGGTATAAGGAACTCAGTACCACAAAACCATATCCAACAAGAAAGCAGGTGGCTATGTTTAGTCATACTGTAGAGTCTTTGGGAGGCAAGACTCACCTGGTCAAAGTAGACAGTCGGGGGTAAGCCTTTGACGGTTAAACTCATCGCCAACTCCCAGTGCTCTCTCTGCCTCCTGTTTTACCACCACGAGAACCAGACTCCACTGCGTACTCCAGGTGCTATGATCCAGCCGTCCTCCTTTCTCTTCCCTGCCTTGATGGGTTGTGACCCTCTAAAGTTTATATAGATGCTAACACTGTGAGCCGAAATGAACCATTTACTCCCTTAAGTTGTTTCCGCCAAATATCTCGGTCACAACAACACAAAAGCAGCTAAGAAAAGGGCTAAGTCTCAATAGACAGCGGCTCCTTCATGAGGTCTGTGAATCAAGTCAAGCGTCAATGTCATTTTGCTCCTAATGTCACATCAAACCATCAAGCTCTGTTGATTTACATCAGTATTTTATTTGTCTTTCTTCTTGACTGTACCAACTCTATGACCCTGAGAGTTCATCTCTCACCTACCCACCCCTAACAGATCTCCCTGCTTCCTTCTCTGCCTTCTCCAATCCATTCTCCACACTGCTAAAAAGCTAAACTGCTTAGATTCTCCCAATAAATACCCATTTCCACTGGATACGAATCGAAACACCGAAATGCATGATGTAACTTCATTTACTTTCCAAGGCCACTCGCCGTTTTCACAACCCATGTTACCTGCTCAGGCCAAGTCTTCTTTCAGCTGTTCATACGCCATCTCTTCCCTCCACATGCCTTTTGTCTCTAAGGCATATGCTTCTTCTCGCCAGCCCCATCTCATCTGCCACAGACATCTGTTGTTTGCGCCTGCCAAGCATCTTTCCTCTGGCCTCTTCTGGAAACCATCTCTCCCTCATTCTCCCTGTACGAGGTTTCACTTACACTGCCAACTTCTGGGCATCCCAGTCCAGGGCCATCAATGTGAGAACACGGACCTAGCCAAAGGTACTTTATCTCCAATTCATCAATCCATAACTAAAATCAGATTCAATCAGAATTCATCTGAAATATTTATCTGAAACCACGGAACAGGGGTACTATCAGGCCAGATGACCAATATGGCACTGTTACACCAAGCAGTGGACAAGCCTTGGCAAATGACGGGAAGGGGGAAGGGGACATAGGGGTGTTAGGTCACAGGCTTTGTCACTTTTGATTAAAAGCTGGCAAATTACTGTAAGTGAGGATCAGAATGCAGAAAACACAGGACAAGCAGTCAAGTCTCTAGGCCTGATTCACCTAATTACTATCTGAGTAAGGCAATTAACTTTTATAGCTCTGTTTTCTCATCTGGAGAACATAAAGAAGGATTGCGTATTTCCCAAGAACCTATCACACCTATGAGTCTACGACCTCCCTAAAAAGATCTAGACTTGTAGTGGCCATACCAAAGCCAGCCCTTTCAAGCATCACTTAAAACTTCAAAGTCAAGCCAGGTGTGGTCGAAGTAGCACTCAGGGGATTAAGGTAAGGCAGAGCCCAGCCTGGCTGACATAGTGAGACTCTGTCTGTAAATAAACAGCAAAACAAAATGATAAACCTATGGAGGCTTCTTTCCCTCTGATTCTGCATTATGTCAGAGTGCAAGCGGATAGATACCACCTTTACAAAAGGGAGTCGGGATCTGGTGTTCATAAGTAGTCATACCTTCGATTCTCATTCCGCTTTAGGAAAATACTCAATAAACAGAGGTGCAGGGAACAATTTAAATAGATACTAAAGCCACATACCATGATTTACCCAAAGGTGAGACACTGGAAGTACCCTAAACATCCAAAAACACTGAATGCACTAGATAAATTATGGGAGAGCCTAAAGATGAAATACTACTCATGTAAAAACATTTGCAAATGCTCTTAACGACTCGGGGAGATGTTCATAATATAATGCTAAGCACAGTAAAATAATGTGTAATGTATGAACACACATACTGAGAATAATACAAAAAAATGGAAATGCCTCAAAAGTCTTGGCAGTTTTAACTCCAGAAATTACAACTCATCTTTTTTCTTCTTCTGTAGATACATCTGGATATCTTGAGTTATTTACAATTATTCAATTGCAAAAATTAAAATTGTTCTAAACAGGAACATGTATAAATTATTTTCCATTTATTTGTTTGTTTTGAGGCAGAGTCTCACTGTTTGTTTGTTTGTTTGTTTGTTTGTTTGTTTTGAGGCAGAACCTCACTATGTAGAACAGGCTGGCCTCAAACTCAGAAACATCTACCTGCCTCCACTTCCTGAATGATAGGATTAAAAGCATGCACCACTATGGACACAATCTGACTTTTTTCACTTTAAAGTGAAATGTTAAAAATTCACTAGACAGCAGAAGTAAAGGTCATACATGCTTATGAAACATCGTAACTCCATGCATCTGGCTCCTCTGCCATCTACAAGCCCCATGATTATCACACAAGTGGATCAACTAAGAAGGCTGAAATGTGACATTCACACAGCAACACAGTGATCTCCAGTACTTGCTAAGGGCTTTCAAGAAATGGATGTGGGAGGGGGCACAAAATAGTGCCACCAAAGACAGTTTAAATGTCCCCATAGTCCTCTCTCTTCCATCAACTCAGATGCATTTATCAGATCAGTTCAGGGAAACCTAAGTCCTAGGAAAACGAGTTGCAGAACTAAGGCAGAGAAAGCAGATGAGCAAGCGAGCGTGGCAGGAACAAGCAGTCACTAGGTCTGAGTTTTGCTTAGGAGCAGTTCAGTTTTGCATGGGTCTCTTCCTGGGCTCGCACAGAGATTAGCAAGTCAAATTTACAATGCTGTTGACCAGACACTGCAACAAGTACAAAACTGAATCTTAAGTTACATTGTATTTATGGGTAACAATAAGTAAACAAAACATTACAGATTCACCCACAGTTCAAAGGACTGTGTTTGCTCTCTGGGAAGACAAAGATCTTGAGTTGCAGAGTATACACATAAACACACACACTCACTCACACACACTCACTCACACACACACACACACACACACACACATATACACACATACTCAGTGTTCAGGATGACCTCATAGCAAACCAGATCCTTGGGTGTCCTCCAGCTACAGCTCAGTTGAGACCTTAAGGCAGGACTTAGCCTGCTCTGACCTCCAGGACTGGAGACTGCTCTGACCTCCAGGACTGGTTTAAAACTGATGCTTATGGAGAGAGGAGACCTTTAGAATACACCAAGTTCTGATACTATGAAAACGACTAATGGCTAAATTTAAAGACCTCACACACATGGGAAACAACCAGTGTGAAGATACGAGTGTTATTTTAAGCATTGTTTCAATGTCCAGACATTCAAACAAAATGAGACGTTTTGTAAGACTTCTAGACCTAAATCATAAAATTATCTCAAAATGAAGTTCTAAATCATACTCTCGGTTTATCACTTGTATTCATTCTTAAAAATCTTGGCTAGATTATCATAGTATATTTCATTAAATATTTATAATAAGCCAATCATTTCAAAAGCACCATCTCCTCTCAAGCCATTTAATCTTCCAAAGCCCACTGAACAGGTAGCTTTATCAATGAAGCAGCTGAGGATCAGAAAAATGAACCCAGCCAGCTATGTTCAGCTCACACCTGAAATCCCAATACTTGGAACCCTAAGACCACGCCAGGGCAACATAGTGATAGGCACTTTATACTAGGGAATGAAATTCTATAAAACATGAAAAGGAGGAGGGAGGAAGAGCAGGAGGAAATGATGGAAAAAAATATAAGAAAATAAAAGAACATAGTTTCCCAAAATTCCGGCCACCAGTAAAATGTAAGATTCAAATCTAGATCCAACAGACTTCTTCGTGAAGTCATGATGCTTTTCAAACCAGTATATGATGGACTACTTTTAAGCAACTTGCACTTACAGTGAACATTCTTAAACAATGATAAGGATGAAACTTCAACCTGCAGCAATGTCAACTGTTTGCAGTATGAACGGAAAGTATAGCTCACTAAGTGAAGGCAGACTGGACTACAGTTTGCTGAAATTCCCAGGGAGTGATTTTAAATTATTAGTATTAATGAAAAGTAATAAAGACAAAGGAAAAAACAGATCTCTACAACTACTACTGCTCAAAGTTACTTAATGATTTCTCATCTCCAAGTAAAACCACTCACACTACAATTTTGAAAACGCATGTGGTATGCAGAAGACATACACTCAAAGGTAGGTATGTGGTGGGATGTTTAACAATAAAAATTAAAGGAGAAACAGTCAAGAAAAGGTCATGAATTTAGGAGTGTATGGGGGCGGGGTTTGAAGGACTTAGCAGAGGTTTAAGTAAGGAGACAGTAGAGAGGAAATGATGTAAATATTGTACTCATATGAAATTCTCGAAGAAAATAATAAAATGCCTGAAAAAAGAAAATAGCAAATGGGTAAATTAAAAGATTATTTCAAAAAACATCTATTGGCCAAGCAAATAAACTCTCAAAGGCACCTTATCCTCTCCTCTGCCTTTTACGAAAAGACGCAGGTTTCAGTGAAGCACTGGGACATTAAATAAGTTGAGGAAACATTTCCTTAGGAAAATCACTGGGCTTTGAGTTCAGATAAGATAATCAAAAGAACTCAAGTATGTACTAATTAGAACAAACAAAATGACCTTTGGGCCATTCTGTTAACACAAGGTAAGGCTGAAAAGAACTTTTAAATTCGCTAAAGGTGTTTCAGTATGTTTCATGTACATATCGGAAACTATTTAAAAAATACTGTAAGAAAAATAACTTTCTCGGTTTCCTCATTTGCAAAATGAGGCTAAACTTTAGGTTTGTTTCTAGGGTCTTTTTTGAACTCTGATGTTCTATTATTAAATCACAATCTCCACCTTTTACAAAGCAAGTCCATAATTATAAAAGGAATTTGGATTTTTAACACAATTTACTACAAAGTCACAACTTACAGGTTCTTTCACAAGTGAACAACTCTCTTAGTTCTTCCCTATTTCTTATATATATCCAAATTTGCCAATGTAAACTCTTAATCTAGAATATCCAGGCAGTGACCTAGTCTTTGTTCAAAGGCACCAAGACAGAAAGTTGATTAATTTTTTTTCAATCAACTCCGTTAGAAAACTCCCATACATTCTTTGTTGTTGAATTAGGGAAAAGCTACAAGAAGCTAAGGAAGGAGAAGGGCAACCCCATAGGAAAACCAGAAGTCTCAACTAACCTGGACCCCCAGTATCTCTCAGGCACTGAGCCACCAGCCAGGCAGCTTACACTAGCCAATATGAGACCCCAGACACCTATACAGCAGAGGGCTGCCTGGTCTGACCTCAGCGAGAGAAGCACCACCTAACCCTCAAAAGACTTGAGGCCAGGGAGTGAAGAGGTCTGGTAGGGTAGGGTGAGGGGTGAGGACATCCTCTTGGACATGGGGGGGGGGGGTGGGGGAAAGTGGAATAGAATGGGGAATGGTTGGAGAGTGGACTGGGAGGAGGATGATGACTGGACTGTAAAAAAGACTAAAGAAGGAAGGAAGGAAGGAAGGAAGGAAGGAAGGAAGGAAGGAAGGAAGGAAGGAAGGAAAAGAAAAGAGAGACACCAGAAAATCCTAAGATAATTTTTAAGAATCTAATCATTTCCGTCTATAGCATACTTCTATTGACACTGAACTACTGATGAAGATAAAAATTAATCTTAGATTGCTCTAAGGATTAATTGAGTATAACATACTAGCACAAGGGTGGCTGGCTACACAGTAACCATTCAATAAATGTGATTTTCAGGATTACTAACAAAAATGCTATAATATTTCTATCTGCACAATCGAGCTGTAAACTCTAACAATAAAAATTTACCACATATTATTAGCTATTTATTCTTTAAATATTAGGCAGAGATTTAATGTTATAGTTGAATTTAAATAGAACATCAATTAAAAGTCAAGACTCTTAGCAACTCTTGGAATTGATACTGAAACTAGTGATAAAGAGGATGCAGTTATACAGAGTTAGTTTACGGTAAAGTTTCTAGTGAAAGTAGACTGTATGGGTCAATCCCATGCTTTACAGGTAAATACTAAGGCTCCTGCTACATAATTTAAAGATGAACAAGGCGCATCGACCACTTGGATTTCTGGTATTAGAGGGCCTGGGGTTCAAATCCTCCTGTGTGACCTGGGAAAAGTCACTTACCCTTTTTGTTCTCAGGTTCCCTATTATGAAATTCATGTTGAGACACCAGCCACCCCCTGCCTTATGAGGCTGAAGGAAATCAAAGGACATTTGGTGTAATGTGTGTTTGGCACCAAGCACCTCGTCTTTCACTCAGCGATGTCACTGTTAGATTACTGTGGCATCACTCAGAAGTTATCTTAAAAAGCAAACTTATAAATAATGTTACTAAAACTTACAGCCTGAAAGTGTAATCGTTTTAAATGTATAGAGGCCCTCACCTCTGAGTGCTAACTACTGCTAAGGTCATCTAATGGCTTAATATTTTACATATTTTAACGAACACATTTTAGGGCAGACTTTAATATTAATGTTTGAAATTCCATCTGGATATTACCTTTACTGTTCTATATGAAATCACTTAGCATTCCAGTGCAGACAGTTGTGGAGAATGACATCATGAACTAGGAATTCTGAACCCATGAGTGTGCTGTCCAATATAGCAGCCATTTGGGGCCATCTAGCACCTGAAATGTGGCAGATGTACTGTGGATGTAGAATACAGAGCAGATTTTTGAGACTTAATATTAAAAAAATATATGAGTCACCTCAATACACCACTGATGTACTAAAATGACGATAGTTTTGGCATATTAGGTTAAATAAAATATATCGTTTAATTAGAAGATTTTAAATTACAAGCATAATATATTTTCACTGGGCAGAACAGATAGAGGTAACCATTAAAAATATGCCCCTTACAAATTAAATTCAAGAAAGATAATGATCTTTTACTAAATATAAAATTTATATGGATTTTCAGTTTATACAGAATCAATTTCATCATACCCTGACCAAATATCCTATTATTCTATTTTATTACTATCTTAGAACATTTTTATACAAATACTTTAATCACGAGTTTTCCCCTTTCCTAACTCTTCCAAACCCCCTACCTACCCAACTTCATGTTCTTTCTCTCAAAAAAAGAAAAAAAGAACAGCAAAAGAAAAAAATATTAAAACAAAACTACTAAATAACCACCAAAAATAAATAAATAGACACACACACACACACACACACACACACACACACACACACACATTAGTGGCACATATGTTACAGGAGTAACCTACCACTTTTTGACTGAATTTAAGGCCCACTCCAGAAGGTGAAATCCACACCTAACACCGCTAAACTGATGAAGAACTGAAGGATCTTTTTATTAGTATATGGTAAACATTTGCTCCAACTCCTACAAACTGACCAAATGTACTTAGATAATAACACCAAAGACCTGACTTCCAACAAGGGAGCCTTCTACTGGAGACGTTTAGCTGTGACTTACAGGTGTCTGAAGCACTACAGTGGGAACCTGACCTGGCGAAAGAGCACCAACCCCAGACGCTGTCTATAGCCCAAAAGCACAGAGAAGTAGTCAGAAGACCAAGAGGGAGGAAAAAATGGCCTTGGCATTTAAATTAGACCTTGTAGTCTGGCCTTCTGTATATGCAAACCAAATTTGCCTGAAGTCCCTTCAGCTAGCTAATTACTAGGCAAAATACCTAGATGTCCACAGGCTTACCTCAGAGACCAATAAACATGCAGAGAAGGCAGAGCTACTGATGCTGTACTTCTAAGTCACAAAGACCCTGTGGTAGAGGATTAACAGAGAACTATCAGACTGAGAAGGCAGGAACAATGTCCTGGAGGGACGGAAGGAAGTCGGAAGCACTGCCCAGTGATGTCTTTCCACCCCAGAGATGCCCCGCATCCTCAGGTTTTCTGGGAGCTCGTTTAGCTTGTCAGTCGCCATCCTAGATGAAAAGGACCAGAATCGTCAGGTCAACTGTGCTCTCACATGATTCTTATAGCCACATCTGAGAAGCAGCTGCTCGCTACACAAGACCTAGAGAATAGCATCTGTACTGTTCTAATGATTACTTACTGCCCATCTGTCTCCTGAGTCTGTTACATCTAAACACAGGGCTTTCTGTGTATAATACAGACCGTGGACTCTGTGTTGGGAAATCGGATTACATACACGCTGTGAGGTGGGTGGTAAATGTTTCAAGTGACAGCTAAAGAACTCATCAAGTACCAACAGAGTGTAGACAAAGTAGGCCCCAGGCAACATGGATATTTGACCTAGGGACTGTCCTGGGTGACTAAGACGAACAGAAACTATACACACCTACATACACATACAGTAAATAAATGTAGAACTTTATTTTACTTTAAAAAGGTAGGAAAGAGTTGAGGAAGACGGCTCATATCTACCTTTCTTCTCAACACACAGTACACACACCACACACACATGCACTAACAGACACACAATAGACTCATCTACAGTAACATGTACAAGCACGCACGCACGCGCGCGCGCACACACACACACACACACACACACATTATTTTAAGGGTCAGACAAATGAGATAAGAGTCTAAGAATTCCAAAGTTTGAAGGAATTGGCTGCACTGACAAGCATTAGTGTTGGGGAGTCAGCTGTATGGTTTTAGTGGTTTTAAGCTCTCTTGGGCGGGAATTGTACCTCCACACTGGGCTGCATTTGCTTCCTCCTCCACTGTCCTTCCAACCTCTACTCAAACAAGACGTTATTTTCCCCATTTTAAAACCTCCTTTCACTCCTTTCTGCGTGCTCCCCCACTTTCCCTTTATACAAAAGAAAAAAGAAAAAAGCTTGAAATCTTTGTCCACAGACATTGTATGTCTCTCTTTATTTGCTCCCTACTCTATTCCTTCCGTCTTCACTGATCAACCACTACATTTCCAGTAAAGGTGCCCTGGATTCTCATACTTGACCTTATAAGAAGCGACTGACCCATCCTTAAAGGGTCTTCACTTGGCTCCTCCCGTGATATGGAATTCGAGGTTTCCCTCCATTTCCTTTGTTATTTTACTCCTTTCAGTCCTCTCTCACCTCTCTACCTTCAGCTAGCTAGCAGCCCAGGTTGCTAGGACTGAGCCTCTTTTCTTCCCCGCTGACAATTACTTCTTGTGGATTCCCTCTAGTCATGCTTCCTGACAAAGCCACGGTAGTTAGCCCTGGCCTGCAACCCTCCTTTGCAAGCCAGACAAATGATATCCAAAGCTGAGTTCCTTATGGGTAGGGGGCTCGTGCCTGTAATCCCAGCAAGTCTGAGACAGAAACTGTCACAAGATTAAGGACAACCTGGGCAATAGGATGAAACCCTGTCAGAAAAATGGGGTGGAGAGAGTAAAGAAGAAAAGTCAAAAACTTGATCTCTTTGATCAAGCCAAGCCAATGTTGCACAATGAACTACCTCTTAACAATTTGGCCATCTCTGCCCTTACCCCTGCCTACTTCCGTGTAGTCTCATGAGACACAGCTACTCTAAAAACACAGGCCACATCATGTCCCATCATCCTAGTCTGACACCCTTTCAACAGCCTCTCTACTTGTGCTGCACATAGGCTATACAGGAACTTCTGGTCCTGTCTGCTTTGCTCTTTCTTTGCTCATGCCTTCCAGCTCCTGAAAGACAGAAAGCGTGATCTTGTATTTGCCATTCCCTATTTCAGGCTCTGATGTCTATTCCCATTTGTCAACTTGACTCCATCTGGAATGAACCCAATCCAGAAATGGAGGGCACACCTGTGATCCAGATCTGGAAGACACAGACTTTTGATCCAGATCTTGAAACGCAGTGGCCATGAAAAGCTTAGGCCCGGGCAAGGTGATACAGACCTTTAAATGAAGGAGAGAGAAGCAGATCTCTGAGTTCAAGGCCAACCTGGAACAGAGCAAATTCCAAGGAAAGAACAGCTTAGGTGCAGGGTGGTGGGTGGTGCACACCTTTAATCTGGGCCACGCCTTGTGCTGGAGGCCTACATAAGAACAATGGAAAGGAAGTCTTCCTTCTCTGACTGCTCTCATCTACTTAACAGCACATCTGTGGGAACCTACTTCTTCAGGAGTCCGCTTATACAGAAGACCAGCTAAAACACCTAGCCTCGAGACAGCCACTACTAGATTCTTGGACTTCCCATTCACAGCTGTCCACTGTTGTGTTAGCTGGACTGCAGCCTGTAAGTCATTCCAATAATTTCCCTTAATATATAGAGACATCCCATAAGTTCTGTGACTCTAGAGAACCCTAACACGCAGACCATTCCACCATTCATCTTCAACCAACCATGCTTTCTATAACTCCTACCTATTCCAACAATTCTCCTGTCCTTTAATTTCCCCCAGAAGACTTTGTACCATCAATATTCATTTACACACACACACACACACACACACACACACACACACACACACACACACACACACCTGTTTTGTTGACCACTGAAAAACCAGCACCTAAAACAACACCTAGAGAAAGTCAGTATTTGTTGAATGACGTGTAGGAATAAGGGGAAGGTGACAGTTTACAGAGATGCGTACAATCTATTATAGTATCTCTGGTACCATTTCAAAGTTACATTTGTAAATAGACCGTTTTATATCAAACAGATATTCAGCCATTGTATGAAAAGCAAACCTCAAATGCGATCATTAAACTAACCTCATAAAACATGACCTGCTATAAAGAAGCAGCCCTCTAAACTCAGATGCCCTAAACCTCTAAGGAAAGTGGCCAGGCCAGAGCAATGGACTGTGATTTCTTCAGATGAAATGGAAGGTATGATTTATTATACAAGCACTCTATGTTTAGTGATGTATAAAATGTGGACGTTACCCACTTTCAGTGAACTTCTGGACTCAAGTGCAAAACAGAAAAACAAAAGACAAAACAAAAAATGGTATTCTTCAGTAGTACACACAGTAAACAAACATGACAAGTCATATTTTTGTGAGTCACTCTCCAGAAGAAGTTAAAAGGAAAGGAAAATAGTCTAGCACCCATTTAAGGGTAGAATTGAATCATTCTAAACAGGAGTATATCTGCATACAACAGAAATGATGAAAAACAGAGAAAAGTTAAAGGTAATTTTAAAACAAAATATAAAAGAATGTGCTAATTCCTCTACTTTGATATTAATATCATAACACTAATTTGCTTATAATAGGCTTGCTTTTGCTTATGGAGTGATGTGCACAGCAGGCGCTCCCATTAACCACCCTAAAGATGACTAGGCATTGCATAAGACATCCTAGCTGATGCCTATTATTGCTAATAATCGCAGGAAGGAATCATGATTCTGGCGAGATTGGACTGGTTGCTCTACTTGCTCAAGGTTGCCCTGCTGCTATGCATTCAAATGCTAAATACTGGCCCCCTAGATCTGGCTGCAGGCCAGAGAAGTACTTTGTCCTCTACACCAAAAGATGTCATATAAACTCTGCTCACCAATCTTCTCTGACTGGTTCAATAGATGTGACTGACAGCCAATTACTGGGAAGAATAAAGATAGGCGGGGCTTCAGTTCCTGGGGTCACAGGTAGGGAGAGAGAAAGAAAGAGAGAAAGGGGGAGGAAAGGAAGGAGGGAGGGAGGGAGGGAGACAGAAAGAGGAAGAGGTGCCATTAGATGGGATGGACCAGGAGCACATGACTGAGACAGACCGATGACCAAAAACAGACTGGGTGAGACTCAAACAAGTAACTTGGGGAGCGCAGCTGGGAAAAAGCCAGTCTAGCATAGAAAAATAGATTATGGGTAACTGTCCATTAATTATGCTAAAGCAAATTAAATCAACAGGACTACATCTTGATTATTGGGAGCTTCCTGGGCCCTATTAAGAACTAATAGACAATATACACTAGACAAAAAAATTTTCAAAATAAAATAGGGTATACTAAGAGTTGTTTCAACATAAATGCCAAACAAAATTCTTTAAAAGCCAGAAAGAAGTATTTCTACATGACTTCTGCTTCAGTTCCTGCCCTGTCCTGAACAGTCTTTCAGTACTGGACTATGACCTGGAAGTAAAATCCCTCACCCACCCCCAAAAGAAGACACTGTGCTATGTACAATGACACACGCCTATAATCTCAGCTGGCAGGAGGTTAAGGCAGCAGGATTGCCAAGAGTTTTTAGATATTTGGGCTACTCAGTGAGCTCCAGGCCAAAGATAGTAAGTGATCATTAGATAATTTTATTTTGTTTTTAAATTGCCTTTATTAAAAGGGAACAAAATAAAGCACTAACATTTATAAAATATAAAATTCAGGATACAAAGAACCTGGATTGAAAAAAATTACTATTATACTTATTACTCCCCTGCCAATCTTATTGACATATGATTTTATAATTAATCCACATTTCACTGACTGAAGTAATCATGTATATCCTGGCCTAATGCTTTAAAAATCTTGGCTTTAGTTTCCCTAAGACTATCAAGGTCTTTTACAGCTATAAGCTACACATCTTTACTTGAGTTCCAATTTTAGAATATCATATTACATCTTATTAAAGTTCTCGTTCTGGCCCAAAACAAGACCCAGCAACACAAGAGATTATCAGCTGGCACAAAAGCCTCACCAGGAAGGTAGGAAGGAATGAGTCAAGAGTGTAAAGATGGGGATGTAGCTTAGTTCATAAAGTACTTGTCTAACGTGCACGAAGTCCTGAGTTTGATCCCTGGTACTAGTGCATGCTTACACTCCTAGCACAGAGGGGAAACAGTGAGTTCATTCTCAGCTACACGGGGAGTTCAAAGCCGGCTGACTCAAAATAAAAGTCAAGAACAAGAGGAGAAGATATGAAATGAATGAATGAATGAACGAACGAACGAACGAACGAACGAACGAACGAACGAACGAACGAACGAACGAACGAACGAACGAACAACAGAAGACTCTGCCAGGAGGCAAAGAGCAAGCTGAGGCCTTTCACAGGAAAGTATGGAAGCCACCCCATCTTTTGTGTTCTAGATCGTTATTTGCAAGAGGAAACTTATAATGCAGGTCACATACCTGAAACTTGCAACTCACCAAAGCCCACACTGAGGCCAAAAGCAAAAAGTTAGTAGGTTAGAAATCTTGATTACCCTGTAAACTCTAGTCTAGATTTGGACAAGGCTAAACATCAGGGCACATTCAGGGTCCTTATCTTCTAGGAAGGCCTTTTGTACTTAGCTGTTTAATTGTCTGTGATACTTGGATAAATCATTGAACAAACATTTATTAAATGACTATTATGTGCCAAAGCAGCACACAAAGCACTAAAATTTGTCTTCTGACTTCTATATAGTACTTGTACAGGTAGTTATAGACAGATCCTAAGGATGGTCAGTTTACCACTTACAACAACAACAACAACAATAATAATGGCAATAATTGTTCTACCCCTACATAGGTATAATTCCCATCCAAAGGTCACATTCACTGCCCTCTTACAGCTTTTCCATATGGTCCTAAGCCTTTCCCAACCAGTAAATGTTAGTGAGGTCATGTGAGGTACAGGGATGTCAAAATAACTTGCCCAGGGTGATATAATTATGTGACAGATTCAAGATAAGAATCAGACTGATGTAAGCCTGCACCCTAACCACTGCACACACTGCCTCCTGTTGATGCAGAATCTAATCTCCTTTACGAGGAAACAGTTTCCTCTTGGGACTGGTCACTTAGCTAATTCTTCAGGAGACTCCAACAGGCCAACCGAAGCAATGAAGGTGAAGAAATGGTGTAAATGCTGTCTACTTTGCTTTGCATCACACTCTCTCCCTACTCCACCCACGGAGTTCCACGTGCCTGCAAAATGCCTCCAGAGATTCAGCAATGGTAAGACAATGTAAGCACATCCCTGAACACAGCAGCATAAGCAGAGATGGCTACGTCAACATCTTGTGATCTCCCATAGAGAAGGATGACTTTAACTAGAGGACACATCAGCTAAAAGAGAAGAGACAGGCCACCACTAAAAGGTCATTGTTGTCACCAGGTTAGACCTCAGTTTCCCGGACTCTGATCTTTACATAGAGTTGTACAGAATGCTCACAGAACGTGAATGGCCCTTGATAGTGCCATTAAACCAGAATCTTCTAGTATCCCTAGAAATGTAACACTGGGGGCTTCTTGTGACAGCAAAGTATGGAAGACATTACTTAGACAATGAAATAACAACGTCTATAAAGACCGACCAGGCTTGACTCGGAGTGGTGTCTTCTTTCAGAAGGTAGGTCTTGTCCATCCAAGACAGCACTGTGCTCTTACACATACAAGTCTTTAAGAAATGGTTTAGATGTTTCCTTTCAGTAAACCTATGGATCTCAAAGACTTCGGAGTTCTGGAATCTTCCGAAGCAGCACTGGCAGAGGTGAAATCCATCCTGGCTGACATGAACTCTTCTATATAGACCAGGCTGGAGTTCCAGCTCACCCAGATTCACCGGCCTCTGCCTTCAGGGTGCCACTGCACCCAGCTCTGCCCTCTTTTCTACCAAAAAGAACAGTAAAAATACTGGGTGCTCACTTCAGCAAATATGTAAGCAAAATGAATGGTGCCGTGCTTAAGATAACAAACGATTACTGCAAAGGATGAGGAGTGAAAATGGAAAGACAATTCAGAGAACGGTAGAAAATCCTTGCAAAGCACACATCACATAGGAGACATGAATCCAGAAACTACCTGAGTGATTATTCCTCCAAAGAACATGTACAAGTGGCCAACATATATAAGAAAATTAATGTAATATTATCAGACATTATAGAAATGCAAATCAAAACCATAATGTTGGCTCAAGCCTATAATTCCAGCATTAAAGAGAGGAGAAAATCAAGCCCAGTGAATATACAGGGAGTTCAATGCCACTCTGAGCAAGCCCGAGAAGTTTCTCATGTTGTCATACATACTGCACACAAAAGCAGTACTAGTACTGTGTGCATGACTGAGGAACAACCCAGAGTCTGTAAATGTAGCTGTTTACTTCCTAGATCTGTCACACAAAGTGTGCTGCCGTCTTATGAGTATACTGTATCTATAACCATGGTGTGAAGTACTTTCATTTCTCTATAAGTAGTCATTTTCCTGTTGTCTTCACATACTTTTGAGTATCTGCTGATTCTCCAAGACAGTTTTGTATGTTTTTCAAGGAAGACCTCCAATATTGTCATACAACACTATGTCATACAATACTATGTCATACAACATGCAATATTGTCATACACTGTCCACCTAGATCTATATGACCAGGCTATACAGATTCACCGGTACTTGAGGCAAAGGTATCAGATATTCCTTATAGAAAAGAAGTCAACTAATGTTTGATCATTTCCTTGAGCTCTCAAAACAATGTTACCCATTTTTTTTTTAATTAAGCCAAACCAACAGACAACTCTCAGGCTGACTAGGCTCTAAAGTTTTCCCATATCCATGATTCTAGGTACAAAATATATTCCTGTTTTTCTCCAAATAGCTCCTACTGGCATACATTTTTTTCTCTCATTATTTTAAATGAATTTATCTACTTTCATTTTATTAAAATTTCATATCTCTCATATACATTCCCTACATTTGTGCTTATCAGACATGATGGGGTAAGTGAGGACAATGCCCTAAGTCTACCAATGCCTAGTCAGTAAATACCACAGCAGCCAGAATGCCAAGGGCACACATCAGCTCAGATCAGACGATGACATCCCTTAAAGCACTTTATCTGAATACCTTGCTGTGTATGGTAACAGCCATTAGCCACTTAGGACTTTATAAATTCACTGAACTAAATAAAATTTAAAATTCAGCTCTTGAGAATAACCTTATTTCAGGTACTTGGTAGCCATGTACAGATTCTGGCTACTGAACAAGGAGATCTGGGACATTACAAGCAGGACGGTAGCTCTACTGAAGAGTGCTGATGAAGAGGATAGAGTCCATGAATGTTCACAGGTGCTGAAGTCTTAGGAACCGCAATGCCAGTATTCACCAATTGTAGAGTCTGACTCTCCGAAGAATGACCCAGGGACTCTAGATGCTCTTTGAAGGTTCTTTTGGGTCAGCTTAGGTCAGTAGCAAAACCTGTTCACAGACTCCGTAAATAAATGAGTGGATGAATGAATAGTATGCGCCTTAATTTCTGCCCTAATTTACTTAGAAGATATTAGCGCCTGGAAAGCAATGATGCCTTTTTAATTTGTTTATTTGTTTTGTTTTCTCATGGAGATTTTATTAGAAGATGTGTCAGCAGGCCAGGCAAGGAGTTTATAGACCCTGCAGAACCACCAGAAAGAAATCTATAAATTTCTTTAAAGTGCAGTCTAAAGGGATCTGCACCATTCAAGCAGAAAGTTTCAACCCAAGGAAGCAGTGTGCACTACTCAAAGCTCTCACACACAGGGGAAGCCACAAGAGATACCCTGAAAAATCGAACAACCCAATGCCAATTTCATGATAATTTTCTACTGCAAATTTGCTAGAAAGTAATTTAATGGCAAAGCATCTAGTTGCACACAATCTATGCCACTCACTCCTAGAGTCCCCTTTCCTCAGTGTCCTGTTACTTGTTCTACCTTGCCCTGCAGCTTCTTGGAAGATAAAGTTTTCAAAACCCTGAATTCCAAAATCACTAGTAGAATTCTACATACGGGAAAGCAATGCCATTTGTGCTTCCCCAATGATCTCCTGCAGGCCAAGCAAAGGAAGCTACCTGCGGCTGCTTTTTAACATGTTCTGCTTCCCACGTGCACTGACTGACAGCCTCAGGAAGAGGCAAGCTGCTCCTTTTCCACGATTCATTTGTACTTAGCACAGGTCTGACAACAGAAGGCCAGACAGGCAGGGAGCAGCTGTGGCCTGGTCTTATGAAAGCCCTCCACTGGTTCCCTAGCCCCCTCTTATTGTTTCAGACACACTCTCAGAGAGCTCTGAGCTCCAATTCCTGGGAAGAAATAACAAGGAAAAGCAGTCTTCTCTGTGTCAACACCACTGTGGCAGAAACATCCAGCTACTTCTCTGGGGTGATATAATTAGAAATTAGAATAAGCGAGGCTCACATCCAACTTTAAATTGTTAATCTGCTTCATCTTTTATTTTAATTATTTATGACTATGGGGAACTCTTTAATGTAAGTCTGGACAAGAAATTATACAATTTCTATCTCTTGAGCCAAGCGATACTAGGGCTGCTGTTTAAGCCAATAGATCTGTTGATGAATTAGTCTGATAAATTCGCTGTTGCCTTTTAGAGCCAAAACCTCGGTTTCTGCAGCACTCAGTGCTAACTGTGAGGACATAGGAACCGGATTAAGCAAGTCACACTACTTGAGTTCGAATACTTGCTTCACAGCTTTATTAGCTGTGGGATCCTGAGCAACTACATTTCTCAGTTCTTCCAAATTGAGAAGATGACAGTACTGACTTCTCGGCTATCCATGTCAGAACTCAGTAAATATTACCTGTGCCTGCAGCACCTCACTATAAAGAAAGCATTTTCTAAAGTTAGGGTTTGAGGTAAAGACTTAAAGGCAAGTCTGCTTCTCGTATGACCTGCATGAAAATAAGTGTCTTCCAAATGCAAGGACTTGAGTCCGCCCCTTAAACCATGTACAAAAGCCAGACACAGTGGTGCACTCATGTAATTCCAGCACTGGGGAAGCCAAGAAAGGAAGGTTCACTACCACCCAACCTAGAATAAATCAGCAAGCTCCCAACCAATGGGACACTACACCAAAAGTGAATACTTCCTAAGGACCAGCAGCTGATGTCCTCTGGGCTCCACGTGCACATGCATATGCACAAACTCAAAATGAAACCTAGCCTAAGTCAAAATGAAACATTTCCCCTCACTCCAAAACCCTAACTCCAGAAACAGCCACTTGAGAAAGCTCATAAGCAAGAATATTTGATGTCTCTCACTGATTTAGCATCATAAATGGGGGGTGGGAGGTACTTCAAACAAGTTAGTTGTTTGCATTAAGGAAAAAAAAAATGGCAGCCCTGACTCTTTCATGGAAGGACAGAAGAACAGGTGGCTTCCAGCTTCCTTCTATCACAGGCATTGCCAAAGGAGAATTATCTACCACCTCTGTGCCCTGGAGTTTCAACAAAGTCCTTGTCAGTTTGGCAACAGTTATTTGGATTCCGGTTTGTTGACATTCTGGGCACAGCAAAAAAAAAAAAAAAAAATCGTTCTTTTGGTAGGGCAAACAAGCATTGCAAGGACATGTGCTATTTTTGTGTAAATAAGATAGCATAAGCAAAGATTCATTACTAATGTTATGAGTTACACCTTATTTTCCAACAAGGCATGGTAATTTAGGTTGTAGAGTAACTTGTCAACCACACACTTCAAATTCTCATTATATGCTCAAACAGTCACTGGAACTAGCAGCACTATTTGGAACTTTGGAAAATGGCCATGTAGCTCAGAAACACAGAACGGTGCTAAGGAATACAGCACCATTTCATTTCCTAATGGACATCCGATATCACAAATAACACAAGCTTGTCAGGACATGAACACTGAGAACTAACACTCTGAAGAATTTCATCAGGATCTTCTATGAAATTCATTGATATCTTAGTATGAAATCTAGAGAACTTTATTAGTACTCCCTAAAATAAATCAAGGTTGGTTTAACTCAGAACTCAAGAAAGGTGTCTGTAGGAATATAGCTACATCATATATATATATATATACACACATATATATGTATATATACATATATATGTATATACACACACATATATGTATATATATATACATATATATGTATTATATATACATCATACATCAGCCATGGGTTCAATATTTAGCACTATTTAATACTCAGGAAGAAAACCAAAGGCCTCTGAACATGGTTCTGGTAGAACATGGTGGAGAACGCATGTAGCAAACCATGATTCAGGCTAGACTACATCCCCAGACTTTTATAACCATATTTCACATACTTAACCACAGGCTTTGATTACGTTTTTTTTTCTTTCCCGTCATCCTAAAGCTCATCCTTGAGCTTGAATATGTTGCAGACAAACCTGAGAATGATCACCATGTATTACTCACCTTTTAATCCTACCCAAACTCCAAATTATCATCTTTTCATAATCGCCAGGTGGCATTATCCCCATAATCCTCTAAGAAAGCAGCCTTAAAGCCAAAGGATACACACATCTTGAATTTCACAGCTTCGCCTCTAAACGAACACCCAGATTAACCCGTTATAACACTGGTGACTTAGTTTATGAATAATGAATGGCAAATCACTCCAGAACTTCTACAGGGAATTTGTAAATACCCTAAGCAAGGTTGGGAAAGCATTTGTTGGGAGAGAGTAGAAAGTGTATTTGTTCTCTCTCAGCAGGGAACATCCTTTCCCTACAGCATTTTTAAAAAGCTAACCAACTCCAAGCCTACAAGGACCAGGGCATTTCTGGGACTTCCAAGACTGTAAGAAAGACTCCCTGCTTCCTCAGGTTCCTACTTAGAACCCACTCAGAGTCTCTGCTAACAAAAAGCAGGCTCCCAGAGAGCACAGATCCTGTCTTACTCACTGGCCAAGGAGCTTGGCAACGTCCATCCTTTGTACCTACTCGAGTGCAGATAATGAATTGGACTAGGTATAGCCAAAATCCCACTTACATTGATTTTCCAGATCTCCCTCTTCCTTATACCTGCACCTGGACCCGCTCAAAAGAAAAAAAAAAAATCCTCTAGGGCGGAAATCCCGATCCCACCGTTGGGAGAGCCAGTGTCTGGAAAATGAAACCCTACTGCCCATTACATCCTCTGCCTGGTGGGTGTTTAACATCCTTCTACATCCAGGGCAATGGCAAAAGTAAACACTTACTACTTAGGAAGCTGACAGCATTGTAAACTCTACCTCTAACCTGTGTTAGCCTGCTTACAATTTTTTTTCATAACATCAGTTGCCAAGATATCTATGGCACAAAAAGTTAAATGCATGTAAAACAGAATCACTTAAATGTCTTTAAAAGCTAATGGAAATGTTACATAGAATAACCCCCAACCCCGTCGGTTTGTTTTCTCCACGCAAGGGATTTCTTTTTTCTTTCTGACAGAGAAACACGATAGTCACTCAATCTGAGAGCTGACTTGGCAGACTAGCATGGGCACCTTAGGTCCTCTCTAACGCTTGCCTTCTTTATAGACCATTAGGCAAGAAGGAGCTTTCAGGTTGCTCCTCCCCAGATGAGGTTTACATGGCAGGAGTGAATTAAAATCCCGCAACCTCAACAACAAAAAGTTGGCCCTCTCGGGTCCCCCAACAAGCACAAAGAAAGAAAACAGCCGGGAAAAGAAAAAGAAAAATAGTTATCACGGCACAAAGTGAAGTGGCCCAGAGATCCTGATGGGGCAGAGCAAACGACAAGGCAAAAGAAACCCTGGCTCAGGTACGGACGCCTGACACACTCCACACACCCTCTCCCCAGCCCGGGTCAGAGGGCGAGCTCACCGCGGCGTTTCTTCCTTCCATCTTCCATCGCCCGCGCGGGGGCTCGGGGCCGCGGGGATGCGGGCGAGCCGGGCTGCGGCGCGGGGAACCGGGCTGGGCGCGCGAGTGCGGGCGGCTCTTTGTTGCGCGCCCCGGGACGGCCGGCGGCGGCGGCAGCGCGCACCCCGGCGTTAGCGACGAAGACCGTGGCGAGCACCCGGGTCGGCCCCGGCAACGTCAAGGCGAAGGCGGCGGGGGCGGTGCCCCGCGCGGAGGAGGAGGAGGTGGCGGCGGAGGCTCGGCTCCGCGGAGTAGTGTCCTGCAGCCCTCTGCTGCCTGTTGCTTTGTCTCCTTCCGCAACACCCCCTCCCCTGAGGAAAGTGAGAGGCGCGCTCGCGGGCGTTTCCTCTCGGAGAGCGCCGCGCGCAGGCCGTCCCACCTGGGCCCGAGTGCGCGCGCCCGTGCGTCTCCTCAGGGTCGCAGCTATAGGGAGCGAGTGGGTCCGCCTAAGAGGGCGCTCAGGGCCACAGGCCCTGCCAGAGCCGTCAGTCACTGGGCTCTGAGGGGACTCAGGGCCACCTGCCCCATCCAGAGGCTCTAATCCCTGAGACCAACTTTAAAGGCCCATTTCTCCAGGAAATAGGTCTCACCCTGATACATGCTCTCCAGGTCCCCATGGCTACCCTGTCACTGAGACTGCCCCGCAATGAAATGTCACTTCACTGAGTTTCACCCCTGCCCCTGCCCTGTTTTATCCTTGCCGCAGAAACAAGGGCTGGAATCCACCCCTTTTCAGGATTTAGGTTTCAGTCTGTGAGTTATATATGGATGTAGCAGTTGGTGGTCAATATTGCAGGTAAAAGCTATGAGGCCAGTGGCCAAGTCCCAACCAGCAACTTTTCTTTTGTGCTGATTCTTATTCGTGGGTCTCTGTTAACACAATTGTCAGACTGGAGATCAAGGAGCCAGGACTAGCTTGTCCAGTCTAAAGAAGGCCTTGTTCCAAATAAAGTGGGTTCCACGTCAAGTTCAGTGCCAGATCCACACACCTAAGGCAGAAGCATACCTGGACAGTTGTATAGCGGGCCTGTGATTGATTCTCTTACAGCTCTACTGTCTTAGCCATGTGGCCAGCAGAAGATGACCAGAGGGAAGTGCCTAGCAACCAATGTTAGAGTTAAGGGGTAGGGGTCAGATTTCCTGGTGGCCCACAGGCCAGTTGGAAATCTGTGTAAACCACCTACTTTGGTCTCGGCTGTCAAAGTCAACCTAGAGTACCCCCCAAAGGAACCAAAATGAAATAAATCCATTCCAACTTCACTAACTAACTGCTATCCAGGTTCCCCCTCCCAGACCAGTAGTAAGGGCAGGTCTATGGGTTGGGAAGCATCCCAGTTAATGGACTATTTCTAACCTGTGGCTCTTCCCTTCATCCTCGCATAACTCTCAGAGATAGGGCCTCTGCCCCTGTTCTAAACCCCTGCCTCCTTGATTCTCCCAGCCTGTCCATCGTGTTGACAAGAATCGTAAGAATTGATACAAAATGCAGTTGCTGCCCTGAGACTTGGATGGATGTTGTGGCTTTTACCTGGGAAAATAACCCATAATTCATAAATTCAGACAGAACTTCATATATGCTGAAAGGTGAAGGCCTTGATGTATACTAGCGTATTAATTAAGGGACCTGGAATTAGTCCCCAGAAAACCCAGGAACCCAGCTCAAAGGATCACTATTGTGCTCAAGTTCGGTGTCAATACCTGAGAAATCACCTCTGTAAACAGGAAGGAGGGCTATCAGGGGAGTTCAAAGCTATGCACTATTTCAGACAAAGCATGCCAATCCACAACATCCCCATGTTACCCCAAAAGATAAGCAACAATGACCCCCAAAAGCATGGGTTGGTACATGCTTACTCGATACAGCATTCTTTCATTAACTTGCACCATGAGTCAAGCTGTTAAATGTGGTATGGAAGGAAAGAGAAAACCTACGGCAAGGAAGACACAAAGACATGCCGTGCTAGAAGTCAAAAGGAGAATGGAACGGGTGAGATTCTGCCGTGTAGTGTTAACACATAGGTATCTAATCTTTACTATTTCTAACAGTCTGAAGAGCCCAAATTCTGGAATATATATTCTGTCTATTGAAGTGAGGGATTATCTAGAATAAATTTTAAAAAAAAGAAAATCAATATAAATTTCCAAAAATCGACACAACTAAATGGCTTGTTTGTTGTTTGTTTGTTTGGGGGTTGTTGGTGGGTTTGTTTTTTGAGACAGGGTCTCACTGTATAGTTCTGGCTGGACTGGAACTAGCTATGTATGTAGACCAGGCCTCAATCTTTAAAGAGCTCACCTCCCTCTGCTTCTGCCTCTCAAGTACTGCTGAAACCAGCTTCCTACACACTCTTGATTACTGATATGGAATGATTTCTTAATAGCTTCATTGAGACCTAATTTATATGCCCCAAAACTGACCCATTTAAAACTCACAATTTAGTAATTCTTAGTTTATTAGCAGGAAAATACAACACCAGAGTTAATTTTAGAGTACTTTATCATCCACAAAGGAATCTTATTATCTACACCTACATTACTATCATTTATTCTGCTCTTGAGAGAGTTTTCTCTTCATAACCATTAAAATAACGTGTGTTCTTATGGTATGATGTCAGATTTTCGGAAGACCTATCAAGTTTCTTTCACAGGACTTCAAAGTTTTCATATGCAGTGCTTAGTGGTAACGTTTGGTTTTAATGAGAATGAAGGGAACTGTCTAGGAGTATGCAAATATTCTACTTCAGTGATGTCATGTTAATCAAAACATCAAATTTTATACTTAAGAGCTGTTCACTGCTCTGGATATAAATTTAATCTCAAATATATTATATATACATATATATGTATATTTATAATGGGAATCAAGTGACATATTCAAATTAGAATTCAGTTAGAATTAGAGGGTGTTAAGCTAAACAAACACTATTTCTTGAACCAAGTGAGTCTGAATACTTAGCATATGAATGCCCAAGTCCATAGATATTTTCTCTCTCCAAGGATCACAAGGCAAGTTTCTTGTCCCAGGTGAAAGCCAAGGTAACTGACTGACTTATTTGGGTACAGAAAGGAATGCAGAGCAAAAACTAAATGTGAAAGGTTGCATGTGCCATATAAACCCTAGGATTTAAGCACAACTCATTGGCTTATTTTTCTTTTCTCTGTTACAGGTTCTGACAATTCATAAGTGTAAATCATTTTGTTTTAAGTATGTAAGACGTTTAAACAAAAATGCTCATTGTGGTCTACAGTTCAGTCTTTATTTTTATTTGCTTAGTTGTTTCAGATTATTTCACAGCTCATGAAGACTCTTAGACAATACATTTAAAGAAAGAGGAGTTTGTAGCTAATCACATACAATATTAGTCTGCAGAATCAGAAGGCCTTCAGCACATGCTTCAGTGTTTAGGTGGGATACTTCATGAACCACACACCAGCTGCATACAAACTATTCACAGAGGAGGGTGTTGCCTGTGCCATTTCTACCTCCTGCTCCTGCTCCTGTCCATAATAGTGCTTCAACAAATAATTGTTGACATAAAGTTTTTCACTACCCAAGGGAAAACCATTCAACTGTAGTGAGGATTTTGGTTTCTTAAAAAGCAAACACTGGGGTTGGGGATTTAGCTCAGTGGTAGAGCGCTTACCTAGGAAGCGCAAGGCCCTGGGTTCGGTCCCCAGCTCCAAAAAAAAAAAAAAAAAAAAAAAAAAAAGCAAACACTGAAATATTATAAGAATATGCTTTTGTTTTAATCCCAGGTGTGGGGACATGGGGCTGCTCACAGCACCTGACTCGGGACCATGATTTTGCCAAATACAGAAAGTTCTGCAATTGTGTAACATTTGGAATTTTCAGGGGGTATATAAATGCTAGGTCTCCAAGAGATGGGTGCGTTGGTGGATGTTGTTTGCTTGTTGTTGGTCACAGTTTATTAAGTAGTCATGCACAAAGAAGAAGGAGCAGGGGAAGGAGAAGGGGAAGAGAAAGATGAAGACAAAGAAGAAGAGGAGGAAGAGGAGGAGGAGAAGGAGGGAGAGGAGAAGGAGGGAGAGGAGAAGGAGGAAGAGGAGAAGGAAGAGAGAGAGAAGAGGAAGAAAGAGTAGGAGGAGGAGGGAGAGGAGGAGGAGGTGGAGGAGAAAGAGAAGGAGAAGGAGAAGAAGAAGAAGATGATGATGATGATGATGATGATGATATTCTGAGGATGAAGATCAACTTGCCCCAAGGAACTCAATGCCCCATCAGTAGGAAGCAGTCTAACAATAATGTTGGTTCCTTTCCCCCTTCTCCTTTTTTTTCCCTTTCCTATCTAGTGTTAGGGATTGAAAGGGTAGAAAAAAGTGGAAAGAACCTTAAAAGGGTAGAAAAGTAAAGAAAGAACCTTAAAAGTAGCAAAGCAAGCTACATTCAACATTACCTAAATTGTGTTGTACTTGAATTTCAAGAGCTCAAAATGATACTGAGAGAATATGTCTGAGCAAAAGTCAACACAAATCTGCTGGATGTGACCAGTGAGTGCTGGATGGATAAGAGTGAGAAACAAGAAACAAAGTTAAAAAATGTGGTTAGTGTGCTCAGGTGAATCAAAGAAAGGCGAAAGAGTAGATACTGCCTGACTTGTGGAATTCAAAAATGTCAGATCAGAAGGTGCTGACAAAAATACTCAGCTCACCTTTCCCTATGACCCAAGTAATTTAGGCTAAGTGTGGTAAGAAAAACAGTAATAATATGAGTGCTTTATTTAAGGCATGGTCTTGCTATATATATACTCCTGCTTTCACCTGTGAGTGTACAATTACAGGTGTGCACTAACCTCCACTTATTTTCTGTTATCGCTTATATGGGTCACTATTCTTTCACCCATTTGTGTGATATTTATTGAACATGCATTATGTGCTAGGCACACTTAACAGACTACAGCAATACACATAATATCTCTTCACTCAAGGAGCTTACAGTCTAAGTAAGGGACTTGAGCAAACAGAAAATAAGGTAAGTCTATGGGATGTTACATGAAGCTGTCTCTGGAAGAAAATTAAACGCATAAGCAGGATAAGGAGTTGGGGTCTGAGACAGCGAGTAGGTGGGTGCAAAGAGTTTTCAGTGAAGAATTCACTGAGTGGGTAAAATTGAATATGGACCTTGAGCAGGTGAGGTATGAAAGCCACGCAAATATGTAAATGTGCTAAATTCCCGAGGTCTTCCTCAGGAGTGTGCTCAGCACAGTAAACCTAGGGCTAAGTAAGAAAGAAGGGGTAGGTAAGGCAGGAGGTATAGGCTGCTATAAGGGTCTAGGCTTTTAGATTTCCCCTTAAGATTTCATGCAAAGGAACAGTGTAATCTGATTTCTTCTTTTTTTCTCTCTCTCTCTCTTCCGGGATCCCCCGTGGGATGTACTGGAGGCAGGGAGGTGAACTGGGAAGCTATTCAAACAATCCAAGTAAAATGTAGTGCTGGCTTAGGTAAGAGAAGAAACTACAGAACTCATTGAAAAAGTGTTCAGATTATGGTCTTGGGTTTTAAGGTGGTCATATCTGAAAGACTGGCTCTCAGTAGCTATATATCACTGGGGAACAAAATAATCATACATCTACTTTTGGCTTTATCTATCTACCCATGTGTGAATACTGCTTAATCAGTTCTCCTGCTCAATTCCCCCGTGATGTTCAATTCAATAGATTCATATGCTCAATTAAATTCCAAAGACTTTTAAGAAAATTAAGTTTAAAATTTCAGGTTCCCACATGCTATAGCCACAAATATACTATACTATACTATACTATACTATACTATACTATACTATACTATACTATACTATATATACTATGTTATACTATACTATACCATATTATACTATAGTGCTGATGGCTATATTATTTAGATGGAGCAGACCTGGACCATTTTTGTCAACTCAGTCTATAGACAGCCTCACAGAACGCTGACCTCAGAGATAGGCAATAAATAGACAACACTGCTTATTTTCCCAGACTGCACTGCTTCTCAGTACAGTATAGTCTCCTCCAGTTGATTCGCTTACTATTCTTTAACTTGATGACTATGATATATAAATAATACAAACTCAGCGGATAGTGTGCTTTAAGGGTGTAAAAAAATTCTTTGCTTGATTATCAATATGTGATACAATAAATACTCTTGCAATACAGGCTCCTAATTAGCCAGAAATTCAGACTGGCCTTTGATCCCAGCACTTAGAGATAGAGGTAGGAGGATCGGGAGTTCAAAGCCAAGCAGAGCTAAAGAAGAATGTCTTAAAACAAGCCCAGAAGATGATAAACAGCACCTTCACTATATCAAGTTGCTAAGCTCTTTGTTAAGCTTGGTGTGTTCAATGTATTTTTATGTTACTTAACATTTTCTTGTTACTGTTAAAACAGAATCTTACTATTATCCAGGCTGACCTATAATCCATAGACACAGTGAGTCCCCTGCCTCAGCCTCCCCAGTAACTGTGAGGACAGGCATACAGCACTACACCCAGCTGAGTTAGGATAGACTCAACTTAGGACTGGCCTATGGGGATGTAACTCTGTAGTAAACTGAGGTCTATCTGTACTATGTACCAACCTTAAAAACAAAAGCCAAGTACTGGCGTGAGTGCACAATTACAGTTACATTTTTCTTCTTTACCCTGTCAACCAGAAAATGTTGTGCCATCAAACCATTCCTGAAAACACTTGAGGAGAAAAGTCCCTGCTTCCCTCCAGCCACAAAACACTTTTCCCTAATGATTCAATGAGCGAAGAGCAGTGGTTTCAAAAGTAATCTTGGTGTGCAAGGGGGATTCCATAGAAAAATGTATCTTTGCTAAAATCAATATGTTACTTTAATTTTTTCCCAAGGTTGAATGAATTATGGAAATTGCCTATTCCGGTGTGTATTTAAATTGTAAAAGTTCCTTGGAATGTTTCCAAGTGGATGGCACGGCAGAGCGAAGCCGCTGCTCTGTAGTCAAGGACAATAGCACGCAGCGAAGGCTGCATCAGGGAACAGAGGCCCCAGCTCACTTTCTCTCTGACCATCATATTTGGTCTTTGTCCTGGTTCCTGGCAGAAAGCTTAAAATCTGTGGGGCTTTCTGAGAGAAAAGAGTGCCTTGAGACTCGTAAAGGAGCCCCTTTAACGCTGCCCAACTGAAGCTGCTGAGGAGACTGAAGGTGGGTGCCCTAGACCACTTCAGGTTGAGAATGGTTCTCAAAACACACTGGAACCTTCAGCCCAAACCACCGGCGACCTTGAGGGAGAAATAACTAGAGATCGGTATCAGTAAAAACTCTTAAAATAGGGGCAAGCAATATAGCCCAGGGGACTGAAGTGGTGCAAAGTGAGAACCAATTCCAGAAAGTTCTCCAGCTCCCAGGGCAAAACACACACACACACACACACACACACACACACACACGCACACACACACACACACGCACACGCACACGCACACGCACACGCACACGCACACGCACACGCACACACACCCACACGCACACGCACACGCACACGCACAGCACACGCACACAGAAAGAGAGAGAGAGAGAGAGAGAGAATGCTGATACAGGGACTGGACTGAGGCTTGCAGTTGAAATCAAGTAAATTGTAAGGTAGGCCAAACTGAGTTCAACACAAGGTGAGCACCCAGGAATCACTCTGGAGTCAATATCTGAGACTATCTCCAGATTCTAAGACTAATCCCCCAATGATCCTGTGCTGCAGAATAGGCTATAATTCCCCTCTCAGCAGTATCTTCTCCATCTCTGTAACCTTGGTTTCTACCGGTGCCTTGCTTTAAATTCTGAGTCACTTTCGTCAGAAAAAAAAAAAAAAAAATTGGTTTGGTGCCTGCGATAGCATTTGTGGCCACTTTGACTTGAGGTACAAAAACATGTGGAGAGATAAGCAATTTCCCTTTCAGGTCCCTTTTCTAGAACTTGTTGAAAATGGATTCATGCTAAAGAAGAACAAGGAGTCAAAAAAATCCAACGTGCTTGTCAAACCAGGTCAGTTTTCTCCTAGGTAGGAAAGCAGGCTGTATTTTCTAGCATGATGGTATCCCGGTGGGGCTCCACTGCTGCTTCTGGTCAATGGAAAGTCAGCAAAAGCGATGCACTCCTGGAACACAGTCTTCCTGACAGACTCCATAATCCCTGTCTACTGAGCAGGTCAGAGCAGCCAGAACGTGTGTCAACGCATATTCCAGAAAGTAAAGAAAAGAAAAGGGTTTCGTATTGTTAAGCTACTAAAATGAAAGATTTCTACTAGAGCAGAAAGTAATATATAATAAATTATATTATATATAATCATATTATTCTATAAAATATAATGAATTTCAAGGACTTCTATCAGCTCTCTGCAGAGCTGACTTTTTGTGGATTTCTCTACTGAGGTGAACAGTCTGAAGAGTGTAAACTCATAAGCAACTGAGGGAGTGTCCCAGAAATGTGGATACAAAGATCTCCAATAAGACCACCTGGAGTGACATTGTACGTCAACTACGTTAGACTCACCAGGGTGCAACACGCATGTCTCCCTGACCTTCTCCCACAGTTCCTCTGCTCAGAGGCTAGACATTGATAGGCCTTCTGTTAAAAACTGGAGGTCCCTTCCATTCTGACGAGTACACTCTTAGGGTGGATAAATGCCCAGAGCCAACGTGAGAGATGACCTACCATCTGAGTAATCACGGTGACTAAAATTTTTATATTTAGCTATCAAATTCACTAATGAGATTTTTATTAGTAATAAACATGAATATTGTTTTTGTAAATACTCAGTTGCAAATGTATCTGCGCATATTTGCAAATCGTTTAACTACAAGCACACTCGTTTATCATCACAAACACCTTATAGCACTACATACTAATGACTTACTACAGAAACTGAATTATGTCTCAAGAGCTAAGAATAAATTTGATAGGTATAAACATTTCTATGTATCTCCATTTATTACCATGGCAACCAATTAAAATAAGTGTGTTTAATTAGTTGTTGATAAAGCTCTAAGTTACTATTAATACCCAGTGTTTAGAATTACCTCTCATATAATTATAATAAGTGATGCCCCGCTTATTGCCAGAATAGACCAATTCAATATATATTACTAGAAATAATCTCATTTTTTTGCATTAGGAAGGGTCTTTGTTATTATTACTTGTTAATTTTGTCTTCGATACTTTTCTGTTACTGTGATAAAATACCATGACTGAAAGCAACCTAAAGAACTTACTTTTTTCTTTTCTTTTTTTTTTTTTTTTTTTTTTTTTTCGGAGCTGGGGACTGAACCCAGGGCCTTGTATAGGCAAGTGCTCTACCACTGAGCTAAATCCCCAACCCCAAGAACTTACTTTATCTTAGAATTCCGGAAGGATATAGTGCATCATGGACGAGAAGGCATGCATGGAAGAGAAAGATGCTAGCAGGAACAGGAAGCTAGCGGGGCACCTAGCACACAAGAAACACGGCCAAACAATAAACCTCCTAAGCCCGTCCCCAGTGATATCCTTCCTCCAGCAAGGCAGTACTCCTAAAGGTTCCATAACATCTCCAACTAGTGCCACCAACTGGGAAACAAGTGATCAATTATGTGGACCTATGGAGGACACTTAAACAACAATAATTGTGTTATTTTTTAAGATTTATTTTATTATATATAAGTACACTGTAGCTGTCTTCGGACACATCAGAAGAGGGCATCTGATCTCATTACAGATGGTTGTGATCCACTATGTGGTTGCTGGGAATTGAACTGGAGGACCTCTGGAAGAGCAGTCAGTGCTCTTAACCACTGAGCCATCTCTCAACTCACCCCCCTTTTAATAATTGTTGTCTAAAACAATGTATTAATTGGCAGTGGTGTATGCTTGTAGCCCTAGATGCTTGGAATGGTGAGAAGTAGGATTCTTTAATCCACAGGTTCAAGGTCAGCATGAGTAACAGGCCAAACAAATAAGTAAATCAAATTACCAACCCTCTGGTCTATTTCTTGACTAATCTTAACAAATAGAAAATATTCAAACAAAAGAGAAAGCTAGTAGAGTGAGAATTGATGTTTCCTGTTTAACAGAGCAAGGGATAGAGCCTGAGGTTTTACACATGCTAGGCAAGAGCTGTAGCACTGAGCTATAGTCTCGGCTATTGCTCTCCCTTTTATTTTTACGTGGTATCTCACTATGCTGCACAGACTAGCCCGGAACATTTGATCACCCTACCTCAGCATCCCAAATAGTTGAGACTACAGACTTCTGCCACAGGACTTGGCAAAAAAAAAAGGACACCCATTAATGGTCATTATAATGTTCAAGTGCTAGGGATGTGCTTTTTACTTTTACATTACTGAAAACAAGATCTGGAGATTGTTGGGGGTATAGAACCGGAGAAATAAACTACACTATCCTCCTGGGGATTTTTCCAGAAATGGCACGTAGTTACTTGTGGGGAGTTGTAGATCTCTCTCAAAATATTGTCACCCTCCCAAGCTCTGTGTAATGTTTATTCATTACAACTTAAACAACCACTCGCCATGCACATGGGGCACAATGAGAAGCTATCAGCCTCTCCTCTATACGGATTGTCCCCAGGCCTGTTCTGGGTGCACATTTTGCAGCCACCACTGCTCCTTTTCTACCTGCTTCTTACCCTGACTCATTGAGTCCCCAAGAATATTGAAGTTCAAGTGATCTCATGCAATCTAAAGTGGGAAAACCAATCAGAAGTCTTCTAGGTCAACTCCCTAAACTTTAACACTGATGTATTTGCAAGTGAAAAAGTAAACAACAACAACAATGACAACAACAATAACAACAAAAATAAACCCAAAAGACAAAAAACAACCAAAATGCGGGTATTTAACCTTCTCAGGGTACTGGGATCAGAGTGCCTTAAGCTGGATTCCACCAAGGTCGACATGGGATTATTCAGTGGAATCTAGAAGTCTTGGACACTGGCAAATGATGACACCCACAGTTATCGGCAGATCACACCGTAAACCTTTGGCAGGGTCTATTTATTGTTTATTTAGAAACAGAATCTCTTCCTGGAGTCCCAGCTTACCTGGGAACTCACTATGTAGCCCAAGCTGGCCTCAAACTCAAAGCAATAACAGTACTGCCTCAGTAGTACAAATGTGGTGATGACAGGCATCCGCCATCGCAGTCGGCATAGCTAGGTCCTTTTAAATGGATTATGTTTACTAAAATAAGTACCACAAGTGAAGTGATTTCTAGGAGTGAGTAGATGGTCAGACCTGGGATTCTCTTCAGTTGGCAGCTCATGCCCGTCCTCACCTTCAGCATGTCTATTCTCTGAATAACCCATCCCTTTAATGCTGCAAGTCTTCAAGAGCCAAGTCTCAATGTTCTTTAGCTGCTTCTGAGCTCAGCCCCTTCTCCTGCTACACAATTAGAATTTACCCATCCTTAGAGTCACCCTAAACAACCAAAGGATTCTTATGGTCCTCACTGGTATTCCTAGGTTTAAAATGATCTTTCAATCCCCGAGCCTTAAAGGATCTTAATGATGCCTGTAGGAATGACTTAAAGTGAAATCTTCAGGTCCAGAGCACATCAGTGGTTGAACTTTCCGTGCTGATGAGTTGGACCTGAGGAAGAAAAGGTCAGTTTGTGAGATCCCAAGTGTCATCAAATGGGACACTGTTCTTGAACTGTAGAAAGAAGAATGGTTTGTGAATGACTCGGGGTGGGGACCGCTCAGTTACAACAGTCCGAAGAGGTAATACTTGAACATGGCCATAACCAAAGGAGAGAAGATGCAAAAGGGACACAGGGGAAGAGCCTTTCAACCACAGGGAACTGGGACAAAGGTTGTATCATAAAAATGGTGCAGCATGCTTGGAGGGCAAGAAGAGCCAGGTGATCAGAAGAGAGTGCTTACGTGGAGGACTGGTAGGTCAGAAGGACATCGGTTTTACATATCCAACGCGTTTAGAGTTTATGCGTAGTAGAATATACCTTCGAAGATTTTAAGTTGGCTTTATCTCATTTTGAAAGGATGAGTTATACTGTGGTTTCTCTTTGGAGCCTATAAATCTTCCACCATTTTAAGTTGTGTGCTGCAGTGTGGGGACTATATCACTGGTGTGATGGAAAAAGGATAACTAACAAGAAGACCTGTTAAGATTCATAATCTACTGGAATCAGCCTGCTAAGAGGCTATGGGTTTGTGGACCAGAATAGTATTGATAATGTAAGTAATAAACTTGCAACCTAAGCTAATTTGTGAAGTAATATATCCCCTATCACTGGTGGTGTTCCAGAAAAGGGAAGAAAATCAGGAACGAGGCCAAGTAATTATTCTTGGACTGTCTAGGATTTCCAGTATCATATGCTAAAATATATTGCGAGGCTTCATCTTACTTATGAAAAAAATCACCTTCTCTTGGATCACTATGTCTTCCAACTCTGAAGCCAAATGAGGGAGTATAGGACCTCAGAAACAGACAAAGTGGAACAGAGCTATTCTAGTGAATGTACTACCTGAGTTTATTCATGTGATCCGAATGTGATAGGATGTGTTGCCGTAGAGAAGGTGTCTACTGCATGACATTCATTTTAGTTGTCTGTCCGTGGTAAGAATTTGTCACACATTCTTTCATCGTAAACAAAAGCGATGCAAATCCCCGAAGATCGAGTGAGAGACTAGGTGGGAACAACCATGCAGAAATATTTCTACATAGAGATCCAAGTTGTAATTTAAGTGGAAGTCGGTTCAGAATACACTGTGACATAATCTCTACCGTGTCATTTCACTTTGAGAAGCTGGCTGCTAGAAAAGCTAGTACGTTGGGGAAAGGCTACCCCTTCTGAACTAACCTGGATCATTCATAGAGAGTGCTCAAAGCTATAAGTCAATAGGGACTCGGAAAGCATAGAACAGGTAAGAGTAGAGTCAGCATCAACCCCAACACTCTCCAAACTAGGGTCTGTTTGGCTATTGTCTGCAAGAGTTTTCTGGTGAATTATCTTTTCTTGTTAAAAAAAAAGAGTATAATTGTTATTACTATTTCAAGACTGAATTCTTCCTATGTGGTTTTATGAGAGGATCAAAAGACTGAAGGAACATACTTGAAAAGGGAAACAATGACACAGAGGGACAATCAGGACTTCATTTGTTTTAAATCCCAGTGAAGACTCTCTAAGTTGAGCTTTCTGTGAACCGCATCATCAAAGAAACTTCAAGAGAAAACAGAATTTCTCTTTATTAAAACTGCTGTTTTGTGTGTGTATTTAAATGAGAACAAAACAAACCAAACGAGAAGCAGATGAAAGAACATGTGGTTTAACAAACTTTCACAACAGAAGAGAAGGAAAGAGGATTAGATCCCCATGATGCACAGATGACATCTATCCCTATAGCCTCTGCCTGCACTCCATCTTGGTTTCAAATTCCAAAGTGATTTTCCAGCTGACCCACCTTCTAGGATTACATTCTGCAGAAAGATATTTTCCTTCCATGTGCTCCTCAGTGCAATGTGGAGTTATGGCTTCCATATGAATGGAGGTCCTCACATACTCTTCAAGCAAACCCACACTCAGTACTCATACGTACACATATATGCCCTGTCCCACTCCTCCATGCATTGTGACATTTGGAAGTCAGAGCCTACTGAGCACCTCCTCATCTCAGTGTTTTTTATGGAATTGGGGTGCTGTTTGTTCTGTACAGTTGCCAATGTCCCTTATATGCTTGATGAGTTTGTCTGGTAAAGAAACCAACAAGTTGGGATCCTGTCTGTTATTTCTGTAGGTTACCCTTAGGTATATGATTATGGGGACGGAGGTGGGGGCGGGGATACTGTGGCAATACATTACATCAGGTTCCAAACAGATGTTAACCACGTATGACTTTTCTGTAAGACCTGAAGCTTTTTGTTTCTTGCTCAACACGCTTCCTTGTCATAGGTCCATTGACAAAACCACAGGCCCTGTGTTGATGAGGGAATCCTGTGTCAGGACTACATTTTACTCTTAATGGGCAGGTCTCAGCGCCACTAGCCAACTTGGATGCAGTCACAATGAGAAGCAAGCGTGTCCTGGGTTATGCAGGTAGCATCTAGGAATCTGCTGTTGTTTGCTTTACTTTTCCATCTGGCAGCTCCTGGCCAACGCCTATCACATTTTATCGTTTCTCTCTTCATTATGCCTCCCTGGTCCTCACCACCTCACATCTTCCTTGCGTCTTGGTGCATGTGTACTAATGACAACTCGTATCTTCAGGTGTCTCATTTACTGTCTCTGGGCTGCCTGGCTTGGTGCTGTGAGCCTGAGAATTGGAGATTACAGGGGATATAGATGTAAGCTTGGCCTGAATTACTCTAAATGAGTCATTCTATCCTGAAATCCACTTACTAAACTATAAATGTGTTAATCCTGGTAGTTATTGAATAACTTGCATGAGATTACATAGATTCTAGAATGTTTCTAATACAGTCCCTTACATGTAGCAGTGATTTCTTTTTAAAGGTTTGTTTGTAGAGGAATTTTAATCCAGCAACTTGGCTGCTCTGGCCAGGGATCACATCCAAAGAGGTCTGTGTGATCTGGCTGCAGTGACACACCTTGAATCCCTCTGGCTGGAATACAGACCCACCCTCAGTTTAAACCCAAACAATGGAGGTAAAATTAGTTTGTACAAGAAAGCAGTCGTGTTTGAAAAAAGTTACATCTAATTGAGGGGCAGACAAAATAACAAATCAGAGAAAGATTTGACAGGATGAGTCAGAGATAGGATCCACTCAATCTCAGAACAGACAGGAAAGAGAAGGAACTTAAGAACAGGGCAGAGTGAGTCAGTAAGGAAGGCAGTTCAGTGAGTGCTGTTCATTTGAGTCCGATTAAGTTCATACAGTTATATTCAGTTTCGTTCAAATCCTACAGTCAGTTTCAGTTCAGTTTGTGGTTTTCCAAGCAGAGCAATCCAGCAAGATGCTGAGAGAAGCCAAACTGAACCAGTCAGCTTGGAGAGGAGCTTTGCGCCAGAACATCTGAGTTGAACCAGACAGCTAGAGTTCAGAAAGAACTAGAAAGGGTGAACTTACTCAGTAGTAAGCCTCTGAAACAACAATTCTGGTGAATAAAAGTTACTTTTACATTTATTTATTTTTATATGGATGAAAGTTTTGCTAGAATGTATATATGGGCTCCAGATTCTAATAGGCACCCACAGAAGCTAAAAGTAGGCTTTGGATCCCATAGAATCAGAGTAATAAGTGATTGTGAGCCACTGTGTAGGTGCTGGAAGTCAAACCCAGGTCTCCTGGAAGAATAATACATGCTCTTAACCATAGAGCTCTCCCTCTGCAGCCCCATGGAGCAGGTAAACAAATATAAATTATCGACTGTTCTTCCTCACTGTCATTTCTTTTCCTTTTGGTTTTTGTTGTTGTTTTGTTTGAAAGTGGGTTTCTCTGTGTAGTCTTGGCTGTCCTGGAACTCACTCTGTAGTGAACTCAAACTCAGAGATCTGCCTGTCCCTCCCTCCCAAACACTGGGATTAAAGGCATGAACCATCACTGACACCTGACAATCATTTCTTCTATTAATACATTCCATAATCTAATTTAGTCCAGCAATATCTTATTGTCCATGTCTTAATGTCTAGGACATTGGTTCTCAACCTTCCTAACTCTGAGACTCCTTAATACAAGTTCCACATGTTGTGTTGACCCCAACTCTAAAATTATCTGTTACTACTTCATAACTATAATTTTTTGCTACTGTTATGAATTGTAATGTAAATATTTTTGGAGACAGGGGTTTGCAAAAACAGTGGTGACCCACATGTTGAGAACCACTGCTCTGGGATTTTTCAGTCTAGTGAAGCCAAACAAATGAAAATAAAATGTGAAAATGGCTGTGATATTGGAAAACCCAGAAAGGAAGGTACCACTGGAACTGTGCTCTATGGTATTGAAAAGCTTCATAGACAAAGTTCTTCAGGGATGAATAAAATTCGGGTAAAGAAACTAGGATGGTTATATGCTAACACATGCATTATCCAAGGAGAAAATATAAGACTTTCAAGAAAAATAACGTCTAAATTGTAAGAAGCTTTAAATGCTTGAAAGAAGTGATTTTATTTCTTGCAGGTGATAGGGAGAACGGTTTTCAGATGTGATGAATAATATTGATTCATAGCAGAATGGGGGAGGGGTTAATAGGGATGGCTCAGTAGATAAGAGCACCTCTGTGTTTTGATACCCAGTGCTCTTGTAAAACCCTGGGCATGGCCACATGTGCCTGTCACCCCAGTACTGAGGATAGGGACATGGGTAGAAACAGGGGCACCACTAGGGTTCTTGTGGCCCCAAATGGATATTAACAACAAACAGCAAGTCTCAGCTTCAGTGAAAACCCTTGTCTCAAGGGAGTAAGGTGAAGACCAGTAGAGGAGAACACCTGACATTTCACACTGACCTCTGCAAGGCATACACAGTTGCACATATGTGCATTCACAGACACATGGCATGTGTGTGCACAGGCATACACGCGCGCGTACGCAAGCGCGCGCGCGCACACACACATACACACACACACACACACACACACAAGAGGGGCACTGTGAAAATTTTTGACTAAAAGACCTGGGTATCTCTTTATATCCCTCTCAAATCTCTTATTTTTAATTCACTGGGAGTGTTGAGGCGGTTGAGAAAAGACGGTAGCCAAAGTCCCTTGAACTCAGCCAAGGTTCTTTCCTGGACAAACAAAAGCTGTTTCCAAGCAACGGCATAGAACTCTTGAAAGCAGCAGTTCTAAGTAGCTGTTTTCTAGGACTGACAAAGATCACATCTCTGCACAGAATGAGAGGTAACAGTTTACGCTTCAGTAATGTTTTCTCCATTAAAAAGGGAAGAAAATCCTAGAAATGAAAAGATTTTAAAAGAGAGAGAGAAAGAGAGAGAGAGAGAGAGAGAGAGAGAGAGCAATCACCAATCTAGTTCTGGGGTTCAGGGGGGGTGGGGGGAAGAGCGGCTATGAAGATTCGCTGAGCGCCTTCCAGCTACTAACACTATACAAAACACTGTGTGATGCTGGAGCATTGATACTCACATTATCTGTCCGGCTGGGAGCTATTCCCAGTTGAATTTAAGGCCTGCTTGGATTAAGATTTAAAAAATAAATAAATCGTGTGTCTTCATGAGTTCATGTGCACCCAGAGCCCTGGATTCCCTGGAACTGGACTGATAGGTGGTTGTGAGTTACGGTGTGGGTGCTGGGAGCCGAATCCAGCCTCTCTGCAAACTCAATAAATGCTTCTAACCACTAAGCCACCTCTTCTGGGGGCCAACTTTAGTGTGATCAGTATTAGAGCCTGAATAGTTTTCCTTTAACCCATAAGCACCATTGCTTTTGCCACATCTGGCATTGATATAATTAAAATGAGTTTGAGGTTTGGTTCATTAAGTGAACGCTGACTGTGATGACCCCATAGGAGATAAGAACACTGTGTTGTGTAGGGATGAGGGAACTTGACCTTGTTGGCTTAGGCTTCATGGAGATCTCCATGTATTCACTGTTTTAGCGTTGAGCAATTTCCTTTCTTGAGCTTTCCCTTTCTCATTGAACAAATAAACTATGTTCCCAGAACCATGGCTCTGGCTGAGGTCAGACTCAACAAAGGGCACTGAATACTCTTACTCAATCTTGGCACCATGTCCTTTATCCTTTTGTTCTGCCTCTTGAAATGCCCAAGTACAGTATAACCTTGCCTTGAATTTTCAAGGCAAGCCAAACTGTCTTTTCTTCCAAGTTTGATGCAATGTTGGATTACTGCATAAAGCCCCAGATGCGAACTCCTCAGTAAGAGCTGATAAGGTTTTGTTGCAGCCCACAAAAGAAGTTTCAAAGAAATACTGTTGACATGGCTGAACAGTGTTTAAAAACGAGCTTTCACCATCGTTCAAGTCTTAACAAGTGAAATGGCGGGTTACTCCTGCCACAGAAGCAAAGACTTTAAAATGGGTAATGACAGATATACAGTCCTCTATTATAGGACTGTGGCAAACACTTGTCTTAGATCAAGAGGGGTCTCTGCCTGTAGAACACGTGGATAATTAAGGGTTAAATTTTATGGCTGGCAGCCCTGGGGCAAACAGCTGCCAGCAATTACATTTTTTTCAGTGATTCTCTGCTTCTCTGGGGCTCGCTGCCAGCAGGACTTTTATTCCTATGGAAATGCGGCCATAAATCTCTTCAGGAAGTAGAAAATAAGCTAGGTGCTTGAGTAGACAAGGTACTTAAGAACATAAGCAGAGAGAGAGAGAGAGAGAGAGAGAGAGAGAGAGAGAGAGAGAGAGAGAGAGAGAGAGGCAATGGCAGTCAGCTTCTGATTAGCTATTGACAAATTTCACTGTTGATTGCCAAGCCTTGAGGTGCCTCTCTACCTTGGCAGCTCCCTGTGCTCTAGAATACTTTCCCAGGACCTCTAGAGTATAGCAGAGCTGGTTCAGAGTAAAGGCTTCATTACACACAGGGATTTGGGATCCCTGAACTAGAGGGGCCATTAAAGACAAGGATCAATATTGTTTTTATGATAAAATTCCCCCACTGGGGATTGGTGCCCCGGTTAGGCATCACCTCTCTTCCTGGAGCCTTGCCAGTAGTGAAACCCTGGGAGAGGGAGTGTGCAGAGAACAAATGAATGGTGGAAAAGACACAGAGAAGGGAGCTAAGGGCTGGGAGTGGGGGGAGGGGTGGAGTAAACAGCTTTTGCTTGTTCTAAGTTATACTGTTGAGCCCGAAGGGCAGAGCCCAAGATTCATTGCTGTTCTCCAGGTTCTTACATAACACCTGGCACAAGGAAGCACTCGGAAGCAGTGCTGGGGTGAGTGACATGAATTAATCAGCAAGATCTGTCCCTCTCCTCCCGAAGGACAGAAACACGTTAGCAAAAGGACCGCAATACTTGTCCTCTGGCAAAAACTGACCATCATCCTGTCCTAGGAGCCATGTTTTGGACTGGTAGGCTTCCTGGTCCGAAGTTTCTGGTGGCAGGTAATGTCTACTCACCTTCAAGTTTGGTGGCTGGATGTCTTTGGATTAGACTTGTTGAAAAGTGAAGCACTATGCAAATTTTGCTTTCCATCCTTGGTGACGAAGTAGCCCTAGCTTGCCCGAACCTAGAAACAAGTAGTGTGCACATTCAAAGTCTTCAAAGAGCCAGGGCAGACAGCTTCTGATTCATTCTCCAGAAGTCTCTGCCAGAAGTGGCAGCCAGGGTGAGACCAATGGACTTGTTGGCTTCCCCCGGGACTGAAATAAACCAGGGAGCCTAATGGGACACTGGAGTCAACCTCCTCGGCTCTTCAAAGAGACATGGCTGCACCTGGAGAGGCTTTTATAGGACCCTTTTATGAGGGCAGTGTGTACTTTGTTTCCCCATTTAAAGTCCACACCTTTGAAAGGCAGATGTCTGAAGAAATGCTTGCAGCTCTGAGAGCCGGTAAAAAGCAGTTAGCTTGTGAAGATGGATAGGTAATAGAGCCTCCCAGCAGTCAGTCACTGAGGGAATAGTTTATGTACTCTGCACGGTTTAATTACCGATGTGCTAGCTTATGAACAACTAGGACTGCCTTAAAATCAGCAAGTGGCCAATAAAGGCAGAACTGTAAAATGTTTGTTGAGTTGCAAGCTGGAGGGATAGAATTTGATTATGAATCTCTAAGTAGATCCATTCACAAAATAAAGAAAACCAGCGTTGTCTATTCTGCACGGGCAGGGGAACAAGGAAGCATAATCGGGTCTTCTCACTTCACATAAACTTGGGATTGCTGCATGAGGTCCCATGTTTCTGCGGCTGCTAAGGAGAAGTAGGATAGACATAAGTTTTACTGACAGCAATTTTTTTCTCAGGGTTCTGGAGGCAGCAAGTGTCAGCAGGCTGGGTCTCTTGAGGCTTCTTGACTTAGACTGCCAATGGATGTTCCCTGTGCCACATCAGGGTCACACTTGCTGTGTGTATGCCCAGGCTATCCTCTAACTTGAGATCTTCCTGCCATGGTCTCCTGAATAAGAAGATTGCAGGTGACTTCTGTCAGATTGCATTATTGTTATTCCTGGTGACCTCATTTTCCTTCCTCACCTCTTCACAAACCTCATCTTCAAACGCGTTTACACACAGTAGTATTAGTTAGAGTAGTAACATGAATTGGGAGGATATTAGCTTTTAGTCTAGGCTCTGCCCCACAGTTACCTGGCAACAGCCCGGTATGCCTGCCTCACTATAAAAGGGGCTGCTTGCCCCCTCCTCACTCTCTTGTTCTCTTGCTCCCTTCTATTCTCCTCTTGCTCCTGCTCTTTACCCTCTGTCTCCCCCAGTTTCCTCCCTCCTCTCTATCTGTTCATGGCTGGCCTCTACTCCTCTACTTCTCTTTCTCTCTCTCTCTCTCTCTCTCTCTCTCTCTCTCTCTCTCTCTCTCTGCGCCTCCCTCTGTCTCTACTACCCCCTCAATTCCCTTCCCCATGCCCCAGATAAACTCTATTCTATACTATGCTGTCCTGTGACTGGTACCTCATGGGCTAAAGGATGCCTCAGCATGGCCCACTGTGGTACCCCCCTCCCCCACACCTTACTGCAACACCAAACATATCACTTCTTTCCCTTTTTTTTTTTTAAGCACAACAGAGGGAGCACAATTTACTCTCTAAAAGGTTCTAAACTGAGATTATCTTTTCAAAGAAGAGAGGAAAATATCTCCCATGACTGCGGTCTTACAAACAACACAACGGTTTCACTTCCTATGGATCTGAATCAAATCATCATGAGCCTCTAAGACTGCAGTTCTCTAACTGAGGGTTGAGTGACCCTTTCACAGGGGTTCTATATTAGATAAGCTACATATCAGATATTCATGTTATGATTTATAACATTAGCAAAATTATAGCTATGAAGTAGCAACAAGCATAATTTTAGGGTTGGGGGGTCACTACAACATATGAAACTGTATTAAAGGGTCTCAGGTTAGGAAGGTTGAGAAGCACTGCTCTAAAGTGAAGCTCCTTGCCTTTGAGCCATCTCTGACGCATATCGGCTTACTTGTTAATTGATTATTTGCCGTCGATAGAGCTTAGAAAAACTATTAAAAGGGAAGGAATGTAGCCATTGAAAGTTCCAGTTCCAGTCAGTGCCTAACAGGGAGGCGAACACCTGAAATGAGCCAGGATTTTAAGACAACACTTTGGAGACTGCACTAGTTCTTTGCTGCGGAGCTCATTACGTGCGTGTGATGTAGGACTCTGGGTCAGCTCTGCTAAGTCAGTTTTTGAAGACTGTAATTTGCAAAAGAAAAAAAAGAAACCAAAATTAAGTGATGGACTGGAGAAATGGCTCAGCGGTAAAGAGCACATGTTGTTCTTGCAGAGGACCCAACTTGACATCACACAGTTCACAACCGTCTGGAGCTCTAGCTTCAGAGGGCTGATAATTTCTTTCACTTCCTTGGGCACGTTCACAGATACACATACATGAACACAAAAAAAAATAAATAATAAAAATTAAATGGTATGACCACATCTGTGCCTTTGAAGTGTGCCTAAGTATCTTCTCTGCTCAGAAGAAATGTCACAGGCTACATAATTTTACATGTGTCACTAACAAGTCCACCTACTAGTAAAACAAAGGATTTGGGGGTTAGAAAAAAACAAAAATGACATGAGACCCCCATGGACTATGAGTTAGTCACTAAATATTCTCTCAACTGTCTCCATGTTCCTTAAATGGATACCAAGGCTCAGGGATAAAAGCATTTGTTCAAGATCCTTGTCCTCATAATACTTGAAGTTATAATTCACAACTCCGGCTGAGGGGAATGCTCTTCCAGGTCTATCACAGTTGACTCAAATTCTTCTGTAGCATCCTCAAGGTGCAGCTAGACTCTTCTACTCCAAGCATCTGCTCATGCAGCCCTCTGGGCAAAGCTTCCGTGTCTTCATGACTCTTAGAGATGGAGAGCTTCTAAAGCCACTCGAGAGACCGTTTCATCTGGGATGGTTCCACTTGACCTGCATGTGCCTTGCTTTCTGTCCCACTGGCTCCCTATATAGGCCTCCTCCCAGGCCCATGACCTCATCAGGTTCTTTCCTCTATAAAGGTTCCACGTGGGTCAGGCTTCCTCTGGGGGTGTACTTCCTCTAAGCCATTCTTCCTTTCCTATTTTTGCCTCAGCAGCCAACACTCACTCTTCAGTTCTTAGTTTCACTGTCCCACAAGGAAGATGTCTCTGTTTGGTGGGATGAGTCCATATGTCTTATTATGCACTCTCATATGGCCTATCCCTCATTCATCATGACACATAACATACCTCACACTTATTTGTGTGATAAAAGTTTATAATTTCTGGTATCCCCGAGCCCCATGAGTTCCTAATTTTGCTCATCAGCTATCTACCAATATCAAATACAATGCTGCAACATTGTATTTAGCACTCAATCTATCTTTTCTTTATGGATGATCAGATTAAGGAAATGACGGTTCTTAGTAAATTCCAGCCCTTTCTATTTATTCTGCTATTGGAATGGAGAAACCCATTTAGGAGCAGCAGAAGAAATAAATCTCCAATCAGAGTAATTGCTCCTTCCCGTGAAGGCATACAGAACTATTTGTTATGTCGTGTTGATTTACCATACAGTCAAAGTCAGGATCGTGCTATCATCTTCCCCTAAGTAATAGCTGTATTTTATTCATCATTCTATCTACTGTATACCCACACACTGTAGATAATTGCACACTTACGTAAAAGCACATAATACTTGTGCCAAATAACAGGTGACAGGACATTGCAGCTCAGATGAAGTGTAGAGCACAGGGAGATGAGTTAACACTAGGAAGGACTAGGAAAACTTCCTCCAGTGCTACCCTAAAGGAAGAGGGAACAGAGGTATAAATAAGAAAGGCAAGGAGGGCAAGAATCGGGAAGATGAACGTTTACACTAGGCACACACAATATGCCCACATTCAGCCCTTCCTGGACAAGATGCTGAGGTAGGGAATGATATAGAAAGAGGAATGAAATGGAGACAGTTGAGTATAGTGGCTCATGACTCTAATCCTAGCAGTTTGGACAATAAGACAATTAGTGAGTTTGGTGCCAGCCTAGGCTACATACTGAGTTTTAGGACAGCCTGGGCTACAAAGTGAGACTCTAGCTCAAATAAAGTGATCTGCAAGAAATAAGAGATGGTTTGGAAAAGCCACTTTTGTAAGAATGCCAGAATGTTCATTAAAAATACACAGGAAGTCATAAAAGTAAGTGCCAAGAGCTGAGAGTTGGCTTGACATAATATATTTATTGAAATTCATCCAAGAGTGCTTTCCTACTTAAATCCATAGGGTTTGAAGAATGGACAGAGGCTGGTGTCAGCTCTTCTGAATAAGTCCAGGGTTTGGGAGGAGTCCAGCGGTGCTGAGAGGTGGCAGATCGAATGGACAAAGTGAGAAGACCCCCAGTTGTTGGGAACTTGATGATTGGGAGAGTCAAGACATGATTCCAGAAAGTTCTACATGAGTATAGCAAATGCTCTGGGACTCAGAAAACGGTCCTACTAGAGAAGAACATGTACTTGGGTACAGACTTGAACGTAATCAGATAATGGACCAGCCAGGCTGTCCCAGCTTAGTGGTAGACGTCTTATTCAAGTTAGCCCTTGCTAAAAATTACACATTCATTGATTGTATTAGAAAAAGGTCAGCTAGGAGATAACCAGTCTGGAGCCAGGATACCAGGCACATAAGAAGGTTTAGGGATAACCCCCCACAAGGGTCATTGTCTTGAAGTAACGCAACTTCAGGACAGGCTTTCAACATGGGAACTCGTGCTAGAATCCAAAAAGGATGAAATCACAAGCCAAGTGTTAAGGTCACACTAGGAAGGTCTAACTGGGTGAACGGAGCATGGTAAATGCGTGGACAGTACACAGCAGGTATTAAAAGCAAGCAAAAAAAAAAAAAGATGCTTTTGAAACTCAGGTAAGACAGAAGTATCCCTCCCAACCAGTTCTCTGTCTCTGTCTCTCTGTCTCTCTCTCTCTGTCTCTCTCTCTATCTGTCACACACACACACACACACACACACACACACACACACACACACACACAAACATCCAGGTTTTTTTTTTTCCTCTTGAAGACAGAATACAAAGGCATAAGATCCTGTGGGAAAATATAGTGGTGCAGTGATTTCGAGGCTGGTTGTGCTATAAAACAGATAAAATGAGAAGATAGAGATTTGTAATAAAGCCAATAGTACCCACAGCACAACCCAGAGAAAATGTAATCTCTGAGGACACTGTTCTCCTGAGCAGCACCTTTAGCCAAAGATCCTCTTGGCCTTGAGCCCATGTGTCATGTGATGCAGACTCATGTGATATTTTGCTAAAGCCAGACCCTGGAGAGGACACGTGATGTTTGGAGAGAGTATAAGTAGGACCCAACAGACAGCGATGGGATGCTTACATAATTAGCCTTGCAATATTTCCTTGGACTTGAGGCAACGCTTTATTGAGAGAGGCATGACAGAGAACTTCTGGCGTGCTGGCAGGTTCTGGTTGCTCCTGTTGACTCATGCCAATTGGGCAGAGGCCTGGCTGTTTCTGCTGGATTGTGCCATGGCTGCTGATTAGTTTAGTGGCACTTTTGAACCAGACTGCGGGTATCCTGACAATGAAGATTGGAATCTCACCAAAGAACTACTTCTAAATAGGTCCATATCCCGTTGTCCAATTTACCATTTTTTCTCCCTTACCACTGGATGGTGGACTAGAAGGAGGGTTGGAGCCATTGAGAACCCTCACTAGCTTAGGTTTTGAAAAATCTAAGCCTACACAGGCAAGTGAGGTGAGCGGTTATGAACACGTACCTGCTTCCTTCCCGGTTCAGAGACTAACACCTGTGGGCGCTCATCCCCCTTCCCACCGTCGCACTTTCCAAACTGTTTCACATGCTTTGCTGATGGGGCAAGAAGGGAAAAGGCCTCTTCTGGTTCTAACCAGTAACCAAGGGATTTAGTTAGGGGCTGTGCAGGATGTGTGCTGTGAATAGGATGAAAGGGGTTGAAGCTAGGACGAAGTGAATCCAGTTAAAGAAGGACAAACAGACACCCGGAATGTGATGACAAAGTAGAGTGCGATGCATGAAACACCCACACATGTACAGCTGATTTTATCTAATCAGGTCTGACTTCAAAATTCTCTGAGAAATTAAACTTTATGATTCACATTCTTTCTACCTTTCCCCACCCATTTCTCTCTATTGCCTTCTCCTGGGAGAAAAACATTCTGAACATATATACATCTTTTCTATGCAGATGAGAGAGAGAGAGAGAGAGAGAGAGAGAGAGAGAGAGAGATAGAGAGAGAGAGAGAGAGAGAGAGATTTGTGTGCATGTTGTTGTTAGCATACACATGAAGGTACCCAGGCCCATGCATGCCCACCTGAGGGACAGTGGGAGATGTCACATGCTCTGCTCTGTCACTCTTTGCTTTATTGGTCTCTTGAGAGCAGGTCTGGCACATAATCTGGAGCTGGTGGCAGCCAGCAAGCCTCAGTGACCCTCCTGCTCCCATCCCTCCCAGCCCCGAGGTAATCAGCAAGAGTGGCCAGGCCTGACTTTCTATGTGGGTGCTGCAGATCTGAATTCAGCTCCTTACGATTATGTAGCAAAGACTCTTATTCACTGCTTTGCTGATGGGGCAAGCTATCTCCCTAGCCTCTCGATGCACTTTTAAAAACTTGATATATATTTGCATTCCTAAATAATGCATAGCATTGTTTTTAAAATGTATGTAAACGTAGCCCCAATCTAAAGTAGTATTCTACAATTTGGTTTTTCATTCATCATTGTGTTTTTGAGATTTTTTTTCTTTTTTATTACTATAAAAGTGGTGGTGGTGATATTTTAGGTAAATGATCTTGCTATGTAACCCAGGCTGGTCCTGAACTCATTATGAAGCCCAGACTAACCTTAAACTCATGATCATCCTCCTTCAGTCTTTTGTCTGAATGATGGAATTACTAACACATGCAGCCTTGCAGGGCCATGACATTTATTCATTTTGAAAGACGTAGCTCATGTTTATTCTGCGATATATTATTTACTGAATAAGTACATAATACCTGCCCATCCTTTTCTATCGATGAACATCCTTTCAAATTAGTTCTTTTATAAACATTATATTAAAAATTCTTTAGAATTATATGTATATATGATACTTTCTTAAGGGCACAGAGCTGAAAGTTGATTGGTACCATCAACACACTAAAGACATTTTAAACCTAATCATTAATTCCATAAAGATAGGATTTAGTCTGTTTTGTCTACCACAGTATCATTAATTCATGGGCCATTGCTGGAAGAAATGTCTCTCCACATTACTTGTTGAACACCTGAATGAACAAAAGCTTGATTTCCGATCATCTAAACCAGAAGAGGACTCCTTTGGTTTGCTTCTTCTCTCTGGCCCCTTAAGTCTCTGCTACTCTGATCTTAGTGCAGGTTTGAATCTGAGAATGATATATAATGCTTCGAGGCCAGGACTATGGAAATCTCCAAGGAAGGCTCCAAGAGCTTTTCCCATCTGCTGATTCGTAGATGAACACTTTGGAAGCTACATGTTTAGTTCTTGGAGCCACGTGAGTGAGGGATCCTGGCCCTTAAGTCATAGAGACAGCATCCTTCTACTTCTTGAAAATACACATTTTAGGCTGTACAGGAATTAGAAGCAACCTTTTGTGCTAAGCCATCAAGAATTAGGGGTTTGTCTGCTACTCAATGCCTGGACAAAGGCTACTTTGTTATTGTCTCCTTGGTGTTTGGCAATTTGTGGTTGAATAATAGGTGTTAAAGAAGAGAAGGGGACAGGAAGGAGAGAGTGGAGCATTGACACCTTCGGATCTCTGAAATCATCTTGTCATGGATCTGATTTCTTTGACCAAATTGTTTTCATTTTGCTCCCTGCATATACCCTGTGTATGTTAACATTCAATAAGAAATCTTCTCTTGGATATCTGTGAAGGTAAGCTTACTTCTAATAATTAATTAATTTTACAAAAAGGGACAAAACAATCACTCTGACCCTTAATCATTATGTTTGGTCCTGTTGTAGAAACCTGTAATTCTGGACTTGCCCATAAATAAACAAACAAACAAATAATTAAATATTCTACAGGTACATATTATATAATTATAATGTATAATATAATTTTATGTGTACATATTATATGTGTATAATGCATGTGATATATAAAATATGTTATATATAGTTATATATCAGAAAAGTTTGTGGTAGAAACTCTGGTGTACACTGTCTCCTCTTCACACTCATGTGGTCTGTACCTATGAGTAGAGACTGCACAATGTGTCAGGTTCTGCTCAGCATAAGTAAGCAGATACCTGTCATTTCTTGATAGAGGTAGTGAAAAGCTTCTCTACGCCCTTCATGATTGATTGATTGTTCTCCACTTTACTTGATTTGAATGAAGAAGACATGTTTTTTTTTGATATGGCAATCCACTGAGATTCAAAGGGTGATAAATTACAAGGAATAGCTGAGCCTTCCCTGATTGAAAAGAGCTGCTGAGGAAGCAACCCATAGGCAATGAGACCCATCTACTTCCTAGACGCCCTGAAGTCTTTTCCACTCATTGACGTCATTGTCCTGGGGTAAAAAGATTAAACTGTTTTTCAGTCACAAGAAATGAAAAAAATAATTCACAAGGTGTACAGAGGATAAGTGTAGAAAGGGTGTTGATGATGCCAAGTTACAAAATTTAGACCAGGACTTTGAAATCCCAGAGGCAATGGAATGCAGACCTCATTCTGTGACCTGTGGCCACAGAGATTTAATCTTCACAGAGGTTCCTTTTCCTGTATTCAAATGACACTCACATTAACTAGAAAGTTGGTCCACCAAACAAAGGCTAGCACAGGACTCAGGTTAATTCCGAATTTAGCTGTGCTGATGCATAAAAAGAATAGCTTCCGAGTTATTTGCTTGTAGCCATGTTACTACATGCCATAGTAGGAATACAGTGTTCCGTAAGGTCATCCTTATTATCTTAAAAACCTGTACATTTTGGTTCAATGTCTTTTCTTCCTCCATGGTATAGATGGCTGTGCCCTTTGTTGCTTTTTGTTACATTGTAACCTCATTTAAAAGGAATCATTTACTGCAATGTCTTAGGATAACTCCCTTTCCTTATATCTTTTATTCAACCATAGGTATTTGAAAGACATCTCAGTGTGAACATATAAAACTCGAGACCCACAAAGGCAACCTGTCACAGTGTCTGGGAAATCTATTGTGTGTGTCCCCCTCTCTGTAAATGAACCCCATTCTTCTACATCCTCTACATCTTCTATGTCTGAGTCAGTCTGAATCTGGACACCAGAGTATCTGGATTCATCCTAAAATGTTTCTAGAAACTGTTTACCTTAGTGGGAGAGAAGTTACAACTTTAGCCTGTTATAGAATTACAAGGTAAAGAACAGGAAATTCCATATGGCCAATGTTATGAGAATAGAGAAATGTAGGGGTAAACCAAGTTAGGTCTAAACAGAAGCTATGTCTGCAAAGCAGTTGCTTTTGCTCTCCAGCCTCAGCAGACAGTGCACAGCTCATTCAGGTTCCAGAGTACATTTTGTGTCTGTACCCATTTTTCGCTATTGAACTGTCTCCTTCACTTGCTGATCCTGGGCTTGTCTGGTTTCCATATTCTGAAACCATGTAGACACTGATAATCCCTGTGGCAAAAAAATATGCTTGAATAACCCTTTCTAGCATCTTCCTTAGTCACTTGGATTCAAAATAAATGAACAAAGATAAAAATAAAAGTAAAAAAAATCAAGGAATTAACTGGACAAAACTCTACACAACAAGATTAAGTAGTAGCTCGCTGTGTCTTGGCCATGACCTTGACTTGTACTTAAAAAAATAGGATATCACAGATAGCTAGGACATTTCATCCTGGTATCGAGGGCCTGCCTGCCTCTGAATCCACCTCACTCTAGAGTGTTCTGAAGAGCTCTCACTGCTGTCTTACCTTATTCCCTTAGAGAACTGTCTCTCGGATATTCTCAGGACTCTAGCTCCAACTCTCACCTCTGTCCCTACTGGCATGGGAAGCACGACAGACACGTTTTCCTTCCTTTAAACACCTTTTGACCTACAGCTTCATTTCTCTACTCTGAACCATGGCCAAGTTTCTCACAGTCCCTACACTGTCTCAACTGAACAGCATTAGATGCAACTCATCTTTCAAACTTTCAAAAACAAACACACATACAAGTAAGTAAACAAACAAACCACCTCTGCCTAGGACTGCAGTAACTCTAGTAGCATCTGTGTTCCTCATACGGGATTCAGGACTATTAGGTCTTAGGTAGTACACATATCCAGACATGTACACAAATTGAACTACAGAAGGATTTCTAGTGGTTAGATGAAAAACAACATTCCTCAGAAACGGGGAAAATAGGTTTTTACCCCACCCCCCAAAGGAGTTTTCTCTCTTGCCTCTAGTAGGACATATATGAGTTTCCATGCATATGTGGAATCTATCAGCTTATCCATCAGTCTCTACTCACAGGTGCCCATCATACATTTCAAAGTCCCCATACTATTGTCCTGGTCCTTCTCACCCCACTTGTGCATCAAAACTCCCGGGCTGCTCTACCTCCCAGGCCTCTCTCCCCACAACTACTCATCCTTTTAACCTACATAATTTTTCCATCCTGCACTCTTTCATTTTTCTTGTGGATAGCCCTAGGCATGTCCAGTCTGTTTTTCTTTCTCTCTGCTTTGGAAATGTCAGATGCCTCTAGATATTTTCTCTCTCTCTTACCTACACGAAAACCCTTCCTCCTAACAGCGTGACTATTTCAACAGTTTCTTTTCTCCAACCCCTTATATATAAGGACTGATATTCAGTCAGCTGGTCCGTACCAGTTGTTATAATATAGCCATGCATTGCTTAACCATGGGGATACATTCTGGGAGATGCATTACTAGATGATTCCTCCGTTGTGAGGAATGTGTCACTTGACACGGCTTCTTGATGCAATCATAATATATATGAGACTGTTGCTGACATTATATGATAAAATATTTTATTATGAAGTTTTCTGTACATGTGCAAGGGATACCTAATAACAGTACATTTGCAAGGCAGTAGCAACAATCTATCATTATCAAGTATTAGGTGCCATGTTAATGGTATGTGATAAACATTTAATCAGTACAGTAGGTGCATTTATAGCAATGTCATTATGAATACATAGCAATGTAGTGGACTAGAGCACTGTTATGACTAAGCTATCACACAGAGGATGGCTAGATTGCAATACCTCATGCTATAACAACAGCTACTATTTCAAGCCACTACCATCCTAGCCTTCGTAATGTCTTGGTTTCTCCTCCAACTCTGCTAAACATTTGTTTCAATCACCAAGTGGAAGGAATAATATCTGATTTACTCATTTGTAGGAGGGGTACCATTGGCATGTGCCCTGATTGGCCAATGTTTGTGCCCCATCTTTGTCAACTTAAGATTTCTCTGCTGGCTGTATTCTAGATGTCTTATGGGCTATTTGTTTTATCCTGAACTTTCCCACTATTCCTTCTATACCATCTTCCTGAGAAATGTTTTTCTATTTCTAGGGATTTAAATACTTCAATATGCTAGTAATTTCTAAGTTTTAACCTCTATACTAATTTTATCCCAGAACTCAAGAATCTAAAATCCCAGTCTTATCAGTAGGTACAACATCTCTGAATCCTCAGAGAATGCTGAACATCATGGGTAATAATAGTCTGTGTACTATTTGTTTTGCACATATACAACTATAGTAAACTTTGACTAGTGAGCTGACAGCAAGAACAATTAATACAGCAGAATCTTGGCAACAAAACACACTAGTTATTTAACAGTTATAAATTGCTTATTTTCCATTTGAGACTTTGGCCCTTGATTGATTATTGTTCACTTGAACCACAGAAAGTAAAACTAAGGATAAAAAAGTGGGGGAGGTGTCTATTTTTAAAATTAACATTCCTGAACTTTCTCTTGGATATTTTGCAAATACCTCAGACCTTACACATCCTCATTGATCTCTTAAATAAACCTTTGTTCTATTGCAACATCAGGATGTCTCTGGGTAGCCTTTCCCACAGCCAGTGCCTTCTTCTTCAGTAAATACACATTCCAGGGTCCACATTCTCTCAGTTCTGTCTCCACAGTGCAATTTACTCTACTCTCTTGTATACTCTTTCCTGAACTAACAGTTTCCCGAATACTGCTTCCTGTTTCCATCCTTGCTTCTACACACTCCTATCTATACAGAGATTAGGGAAATCTAAAAATATCATCTTAGATAGCATCCAACTGTCCAAACTGTTTAATGACTTCCCATGGCACTTGGAATAAATTACACACATAAATAGGACCCTGTGCGCCACTTCCTGTTTTTGTTCTGGGATTCTCATTACGTTGGCCTTTTAATTCCTGAATTCATTAAGCCCTTTCCAGCTTCAGAAACTGTGCCTCAAAGATAGTCTTCTTTTCTATAATTTTAATGATATTCGTCTGGTCTTAGCACAAATACCAACACTTTGGAGAGGTCTTTTCTGGAAGTCAATGCAAATTAAATCATCCACTCACTTTCTCCTGTTATATTTTCTTAACATTTTTTTAAAAATGTGCACACCTGAGGGCAGGATAGGACTACACACCTGCCATGGCGCTCACGTGGAGGTCAAAGGACAAGCTGTGGTCATCAAACTTGGTGGTAAAATGAGTCTTTTTAGAGGCCCCTTTCTTATAGCTCTCTGGACTCCAACTTCATAATATTTTCCTCAGTTTGTAAGTTTGCTTGTTTTATGGTTTGTCTTCTTCAATAAAACCCAAGCTACAGGTGGAAAGAATCATATCTCTTGTAGTAACCCTTATATACCAAAGCCATTTTCCTACCACAAAGACCAGAAACTCTATTTGGATTTCCAGCCGGTGGAATTGACTCTTCATCCCACTGAAAAACTTGTCTCATGAGAGTTTGCCTTTTCTACAGAAAAGAGCTTCAGGGGCAGGGGAGATGGCTCACTGGCTAGGCGACTTTCCCCATAGATCCTAGGACCTCAGTTCTATCCCTGAAAACTATGGAAAGGTTGAGGGGGAACAGGAAGCTTCAGAGCTGTTCTCTAACCTCTCCACATGTATCATGGTATACACATCATCCTCTGCATGTCATGCACAAGCATGGTGCACACAAATACACGCACAATGATAATAACTTTTATCGAAGAAAGGAACTTCATGAGACCATCATATAATACACAGAAATCTGGTTTCCCACTAAAATCATTACTTACATGATTCTGGTGATGAAAATCAATGGAAAATACATTTAGATAGCTATTCAGCTAGAAGTTACTCTTCCGTTAAAGCACGTTTACTTGTAATTTGAGAAGTTTCAGCTGCTGAAAAATCAGACAATAAGAAAGCAGAGTAGAACCTGCTGTTTATGTCCTACCTTCAGCTACTTTTATTAGATTCCTTTTGGTAACATTTAATGTATCTAAGTAACATAATATTAGAATATCAAACTTTGACTGCAGGGATATCTCACTTATGGAAAAATCATTATAACCTTGCCCAAATGACCAAACTTTCGAAGAATGTTCTTATCAGGGTTCTCTTGCTATAAATTTTCAGCAGTTTTATTTGTCAGATTGTCTAATCTGAAGGCATTCTAATGACTTACCAAGAAAATGCTGTGTGTTCCAGGGTAGTTTAAGTGCACAGTATGTCCATCATAGGGGAAGTGTGAAACTCAGGCTCTTAGAAGAATGAAGTCATATTTATTTCTTTGTTCTTTAAAAGAGCCTCTTCTGACCTCCATGGGTAGCAGGTGTGTGTGTGATGTGCATACATACATGCAGGCAAACACACACATATCCATAATATAAAATATAATGAATACATCTACAAAATATAAATGACCCCTTCCAATTTGTCCTTGGATTGCCTAGCATCCAATACAGCCCCTTCTTTTATTCAAAAGTTGCAAAGAGAGAAAACTAAATTTGGAAAGTCCACACCCAGCTGACTATATGACTATATGGGTGGGAGATTTGCGGACTCCTGAGCACACCCCAGGAAGCAATCCCCTCCCTCCAGCCCAAGCTAAGCTGTACTTTTCACAGTTCCCCAGCAGTCAGAAGATAAAGGACACACTTTGTTCTCCACCTTCTCCAGGATAAGGGAAGATGAACTTCAATTTTAGACTGCCCTGCCCCCTTTCAGGTGAGGTCCACTGGCATCAAGGAAGAATGACAAGAAGTCTCTTTCTCTAATGGTGACTGAACAGTTTAGGACATGGTCACTGAATGGATGGACTCAGGTTAGATACAACCCAGAAGAGGCAATGTTCGGTGACATTCCCGGAGACAGGAGGATGCGATCTGAAGGTGTCGTAGGAATCATTTCCAAGAGAACTGTGCCTACAGAGCAAATAGAGTTCAAACGCACAGTGTGGAAACTAACAGGTTAACTTAATTTACGTTTAAAACTATTTTTATGGAGAAACAAGATAAAAACTCTATTGAGTTCATATCTCACTTTAGAGATATGAACTACATTAAAGCATGATGTTAGTGGGGAATCGAAATTGTGGATTGTGGGAATGTAAACTTTTATCATGAGGTGGACAGATAATTCTCCATCATTCCCCAGTTCTCTTTAGAAGCCTGAAATGAGCATTTGGTAAAGTAATGTTCAAGGACGTCTGAGAGCACAGATTAGTCTGTCAGAAGATCTAGAATTCCTTCTATGTAAAATGGATGACAGTAGTGGAAGCAGAGCCTGGGTGTTACTCTCCTCCTTTGCAAGGGATTTCCTGTGAGAGATCCAAGAAGCAAGTGTGAACCATTTGCCTCTGAAAAAGGAGGAAGCAATGCTTTTCCAAATTGAAAGTCCTTTTAGTAGGGAATTCTGGTGTTTTCCATGTGTTAGCACTGAATGATTTTTGCAAAACTCTTCATAGAAATGATACGAAATTATAAATCCATCATCTAAGAATGAAAACTCACATTTGTAAGAAGTTTCAAAGAAAGTATGGCCTATTTTGTGAAAAGTAGCAATTCTTAAAATTTCCATAGCTTAATTTTCAAAAATATTTCAACATATCTTAGTGTGTGCGTGTGCGTGTGCACATATGTGTGTGTGTGCGCATGTGTGCACATACATGGAAACGACATTTTGCTCAATTTATATTTTGCTGATTTCTATGTAACATCCTGAAATGTATATCTGTTCTTTCACAGACCACTGAATTGTATTTGAACTATCTAAATAGGTCATATCTTACAAGTGTTAGGTCACAAAGGCTGTCCCTGTAGAAGGGACCAGTCATACCTTATAGCCTAAGCTCGGGTGAGACAATAGAAACAACTTCCTAAAATGCTGCCCTGTGTTTTATGTAGTAAACATAATCTAATCTAAACTAAGAGACTAAACTGAGAGACTCCCCCAAAACTCAGAGATTCCCTTCCCTCTAAAGTCTGAGAATGTAAGCAATACCTTACTGTGAAATGTTATTGGACCATCTCCTACTCAAGCTTGCCTGGGCCTCTAGAGGCCAACATTATCAAAGGACCTGAAGACCTAAAATCTGTCTTAATACATCTCTCTACCCAACCGGGAAAGAGGTTTTGTTATTTAAAATAGCATGTTATATAATTCAAACTTTAAACAACTGTGAAGAAAGCATTATCCCATTTTACAGATGAGAAAGCTGTGGGAGGGATCCCACAGATGCATCTACTGTGCATCCTGTACAAGGACGCCAATCTCTCCATTTACAACATGTGATCAAAACAGAGCAGATGAGACTGAGAAACATGGCCAGGCAAATAGTTTTCCAAAGCTGAGGTCTGTGTGCTCACGTGTTCTCACCGAGCAAAACAGTGTAACAGATGGGGGAAACCTGACAGCTAGACTGTATGTATCCCCGGATATTTGAACATCCTGAAACATACATGCAGGTGGGTGAGAGGGAAGAACTTACAGCATCAGCGAAATGGTCTTTTCCAATCTTACTTCTCCTCTATTTCCCTCAAAGTGAACTTGAGATAGAGAGAGGGAGGAAGGAAAAGAGGAAGAGAGGGAGGGAGGAGGAGGGAGGAAGAGAGAGAGGGCGGGAAAGCGAGAATAGCCATATTATTCATAGCTTGAAGAGCAGCGAGGGACTTTGCAGTATACATATATACATATATATGACATAATCCCTTTATTTTCTGTTTCCTCCAATCTCCCGGGTCCTAGGCGACAGTTAACCCTGTAGCTATAGTGATAGGAGTGGCCATAGCAACCTGTTGGAATCAACACCAGAACTCAAAAGAGAAAGGGTTTTAAACGCTATCCCATGAACTCCTAGCTCTCGGTGTGGGGTTAGATGCCACTGCTTTCTCCTCCCATATCTTGTTTCCATTCTAGTCTACAATGTATTTTGTAATTCAGCCCATGGCTCCATAGACTCATGTGTTTGAAGGCTTGGTCTATAGGGGGTGGCACTGTTAGAAGGTGTGGCCTTGTTGGAAGAAGTATGTCACCTTGGGTAGGCTTTGGGGTCACCTACACCTAAACTACACCCAGTGTGGCACACAGTCACCTTCTGCTGCCTTTGGATCAGCTCCATCTCCAGCACCATGTCTGTCTACACACACGCCATGCTTCCCACCATGATTTAATGGACTAGACCTCTGGAACTGTAACCCAGCCCCAATTAAATGTTTTCCTTTATAATAATTGCTGTGGTCATGGGGTCTCTTCACAGAAATCAGACCCTAGACAGTGATAATCTTTGCAAATTTTTAATGTTTTCCCTCAAGTCTTGGGGGATAAAACTATGGTCTGAGGACTGTATCAGAAATCTCTGAGGATCATGAGGGTAATCATATAAGTTTTTATAACTGTTCTGTTTCCTGACTGCAGGTATTGTTGCCCAACTTCACAATACTGGCTCCCATCTTCCAGCTGAAATCCTGTAGGTAACAGAACCATCGAATTCATGGAATCTCTGCAAAAATTGCCCAATTTCGAAAAACACAATATACTCTGCTGTCATGAGAGACAGAAGAGGCAAATCACCCCCAAGTCTTTGGGGATAATCAGTTGTGTTAAGGTTAAATGCTGCTCATGAAATTTTTATACGCCACTTAGGCTGAAACCTCCATTTATTTTTCTCTCACTGTGACAAAAAATGCTGGAGATATACCACTGAAAGTGGGAAATATTTGTTGTGGTTTATAGTTTCAGAGGTTTGAACCTATAGTGACACAGTATGTCATGGTAGGGATTATATATTTAATGGTAGGAGGTCATGCATGAGAGAATGGGAGATAGGGAAAGTGAAAGAGAGAGAGATGTAGGGAAGAGGAAGAAGAGGAAAACTGTAAGGGAGACAGAAAAGAGAGAGCAAAGCAGGGGTGAAGGCTGGGTTCCTAAACCTCTATAAAGGTAAGTATCACTGATACTTCTTTCCTTTAGACACTACCTTACCAAGGTTTTTCTCAAGAGCATCAGAGGCAGTAAATGAGTCTTTAATATATAGACCCTTGGGAGACATGCCAAATACAATCTGCAGCAACCGTGGAAAACAGAACTACAGTTGTCCAATGCATGGGGAGCTTCCCTTTGCACAACTAGCATCTCCTTGTGGTAAAATGTGCCCCACAGTGCCAGGAAGCAGCCACAGGATGGAGCCCTAGCTAGAACCAGTGGAAGAGTAATACTCAAGGTTCCTTATTTCCCTTGACTGCCTTTACCTATGGGGAAAGATGGTCCTTGGCCACCAATTCTATTGGTACTTCTGCTGATGATACAACCCAAAGGTGGGGCGGGGAGGCCAGAGAAGAGAAGGCCCAGGAAAGCAGATACCAAGTTCTGTAACGAATTCTATCCAGCAGCAGTAGCAGCTGCTTGTGGAAAAAGAACAAGCCTGAACAGGACGGTGCATGCTTGCAAGTTTTAGCAAAGTCTAAGATTTAAGCCAGTATCAAAGGCGACTGGAAAAGATCAGCTTCCTCCTCCTCTCCCATCAGGTAGGGAAGGTAAGGAAAGGATGAAAATAAAGTTTGTTATCAGTTATTCAATAAATTCAGGGCTCCTGCTTTTCAAATACCAACTGGTATTCTAAAATTGAATTTTTTACTTGCTCCCACAACAATGAGCTTTTGTCTTTTACTGTCTATGGCAATGCTGAGGATGAGCCCCCAAGACCTGGAGTCTACATGCAGCCTCTCGGGCCTTGCCCCCAAGTTAATGCTGATTGAAAGGCGCTAACTAATAGCCAATAGTCGGGAAGAAAAGACATAGATGGGGTTGAGGTTTCACAGGCTTGTGGAAGGGGGAAAGGAAGAAGGAAGCCACCATGGAATAGAAGAACATATAGGAGGGAGAAGGAGGCCAGGGGCTAGGGGCCCAGAGAATGTGGCCCAGAGGGCTGCCTGGTTGGAGTTGAGAGCAGTCCAGATGGAACCCACTAAATAGCGATGGCTTGTAGTCATCTATGGGAAGGTAGATTCTAACAGCATGGAGGGTAGGCAGCTGCCCAGCTATTGTGCTGCCTAAGGCATATTTAAAAATATAAAGTTTCTGTGTGTCTTTCATCTGGGGACATAAATGGTCTAAGGCAGGTAGAAACCCTGCATGCCGGCATTTTAATATTTTTTACAACAGGAAGTGGATTCAGAAGATGAGGGGAAAACAGGAAAAATATGTAGGCTGTTCCCTATCTTGGACCATTTTTGTCCAGCCTGCCAGAGTGCTATTGGCACTCATTGGCCAGCCTTGTTGCCAGGGCATTTGGTTGTCTTTTGCCCCTGTAGCTATTGGAACGCTTGGCTTTGCTCCATGTCCAGGGATGCATCCTAGGTGATGGGGTAGCACTTGAGAACCAATGGGCACACAGATCTTCTCATTCTGCCTTGAGATCTGAGTCTGAGATGAGAGCATATGACCCAAGGCCAGCACTTAATGCCAGACAATCTCTCAACTGACACCAAATTTAGGTTGCAATATGATAGCCGAAGGCTTATTTGACAGATATTTATTGAGATTTGTTTTTTTCTCTCTTTTTTCCTTATTTTCTTACTTGTGAATAACATCAGCTTAAGGAGTTAAGGAGTACTTTTTGGAAGTTTTGGAATTTAAGGAGTATGTGCTTTCAGGAAACTGGACGAAAAGTTTGAAAAATACTGTGAAACTGACAAAATTTCAGAAGTAGCTCTAGGAATGGATATGAAGAGAGTCTTCGCTTTCGGTACCAACCATATTTCACTCTGTGACTATCCACAGCTCCATCCATAAGGGCTATTTTTCTTACATCTGTACCCATACAGTTTCCTATGTAGGTTGACACTAATGTATCGATAGGTCTTGGTAATGTGACATGCTTCCACAACAAAGCCTGATCAATACTCTTGCGCCATTACCCCTGTTGCCCACTGGTAGGATTGAATTCTTCTGTATGAGATTCTCGGGTATAAAGTTAACGGAATGAGGAAAGAAAGAAGGAAATGAAAGATGACACACGGAAGCAGCCGGTCTCTGCAGGGCATCAGGTTTAAGGCTGGCAGTGGCTCAGGAGGTGCCCGTCCCTGGTTATCTAGATAGCTCCTTTGGCAAGGCAACAACAGCCCTCTTGTTGAAGGCCCCTGGCTTCTGTTGAAGGTGCTGAGTGGCTCTTTCTTTGGCTCCTCCCATTCATTCAGGAACACAGTGGGGCACATTCATTAGCCATGGTTTCCTTCATAGCCTTGGTAAGAGCCTCAGGTATCAGCCAGGTGCCAGCCCTACCAGGGGCATCTGATCAAGCCTCATTGATCCTCACCTCCCCCCTTCTCTAAAACAACACGGGGTTTTATTTTTAAAAACGATGTGAGCTCACAGTTGGCATCTCCTTAAAAATCACATCACATTAATACCACTCTTACAAAATCAGCTAAATCAATTGGTCAAGATCCTTATAATTGGAGGCTACTTAGGGAAAGAGAAGATGAGTGTAGTTAATAAATAATTGGTAAGAAGACAAATCATAATTACTAGCCAGATGATTCAACGGGTAGGTATGTCAGGTTGCAAATACTGTGAGTGTACCAGGAGCAGGCAGGTACTATTTTTACACATTAGGAAAAAAAAGATCCCCAGACTTCATACACATGACTAACCCATCTAGAACGCTCTCCTCTAGTACCATTTATTTTAGTTAATCTTCTCTTAGGATCATGCTTTAGTTCCTGCCCAAATTCCCCACCCATCCTGAGTGAAAATGACCAAATTCAATTTTATTGGCTTGTCCACCTGCCTAACTAGCCCTCCTTCAAGTCTTTCACAGGGAACTGTCAGCTCGAATCGGCTCTTCCCTGTGTCCTCTGCTTTTCTTGGTTCCTCATTTGTTCCACTCTTCCAGGTTTATTCATACTGACTTGGTTGCGGGATACAAAGATGGATAAAACGTCTATCACTTCAGGATGTTTATACATGATCCTATGGAGCCAGCTTTGCTAATGAGGAAATGTAGAGGGTGTGGCATAGCTAGCACGGGAAGGATTCCAATCTACCCAAGCAGCAGGGTGGCGAAATCCTGTCTGTATAGACCTTGTAAGTAAAATGACTTGGGCACAGGTGGCCTCCATTTGTTTTCCCTGCTCACCATTTTTCTGCGGGCAGGCCAAACTGCTCTGCTCAGTGCCTTCCTAAATGTTTCTGATGGGATGTTCTCTGATTCATGAATCACTTATCCTTTAAGAAAAATTCATCAAACCTTTATAACCCTGTCCATATATGAAGGATTTCGCCTCCCTCAACTGTAAGTGAAATCGTTCCGTGTTCTTGCTGTGGAGGCGCTGAACTCCAAAGGAGCAGAAGGCATTAAGGAAACCTCCTTCCCAGCTCACATAGACATTAAATGTGTCACTTAACCATGGTTCACTGAGTCCCACAGAGGCTGACCTTGTCTCTAACCTCACCCACTTTTCTGTGTCCTGGAGTAGCAGAGAGCCTAGTGTGCTACTGCTTCAGGTGGGTCAGGAACCGCTTCAAAATAGCCATGAATGGGCCTCTAGCTTACTGTATTTCACCTCTTTGATCTTGATTTCTCTCATCTATGAAAAAACAAACAACAGGCTCTCCTGATGGGGGTTCTGATAAGAGTAATGTACATATTAGGACTGTTCAGAATAAATGCTCAGTAAACGCTAGCTGCTATCACTCAGCTTGATAGGTGCTTTTCACAGCTCACCAGACCCGGTGCTGACAATGTTCATTTCCATAGCTGTCTGCTTTATTTGTGACACTCGTTATTCTTGTAATTATTTAAATCACTGCCTTCTCAGCTAGATTATAAGCATCTCAAGGGTGTCTTTAACACACACACACACACACACACACACACACACACACACACACACATTACCATCCACAATCCTATTGTCTAGCACAGAGCCTGGAAATTAGTATTTGTAAAATGAGTTCATTGCTTCAATGGTAAGATAAAGGAATTCTTTGGATAGGCACCCCATTGCTTTTAAAATGTGATTGGATTTTTATCAATAAAGTGAAGGAACTGTATTGTGCTATGACTTTGCAAGGTAATACAGAGGAGTCATTACATTGTAGCCCATGAAGCCCCCATACCTGTTAATCCAGTCTAGGCTCACAGCATCTGGGAGCTGTGAGAAACTCCAGAACCATCTTCTCATCCAAAGGCTCCATCTGAGAGCACGTAAGACACCATTGCAACAAGAATTGTGCATTAAAAACATGTTTCTCACAAACACCCCAAAAGGCTGTGGACTCTAACCGCATGTTTATAAAATTCAAAAACCTAAATAGTAACATCCCTGGGTGTCATCCAAATAGCTGTGGAAAGGATGAGATGTTCTATGTAAACATTTAACTAGAACAGGAAAGGAGAAGCATGGCTGATGGTCCAGGTCCAGCGTATTCTGTCGTATGGCTAGAGATACCAGCAAGAGTACCACACAGGGCTCTGGATGGCATCTGTTACTGAGGAGTGCAAGGAAACCTCACAGTAGCAGGTGAAGTGGACCAGAGCTGCTCTCTAGAAGCCAAGATCTGTTATCTCTCATGACTCACTTTCCCCTCTAAGCCAATCGGGTAACTCCTGGGCTTATCAGTCTTCAGCCTCCGGACATATTTTTTGGCAGACTTAAGAGAAACATTCCTGACATCTATCTACAAACTCTGTTTTTCCTGCTGACAGCAGATACTTCCCCTTTTAGACTGCTAGCATGGAGCACCTGAGAGGCCCGAGGAAAACCCCACCATCAGTTAGGCACATGGGAAACTTGGTCTGATAACGGTATAGAAAGGACTGATTTCCCACTCATCCAAAAGGTCAATCCAGTTCATAAATCATGGTTGCATCTGTGTGCCAGGAATACAGTGGCGACTGTACAATATCCTGATGCTGGCCCTTCTGTCGCGTAAGGGATACACCTGACGGGACTCTCAAAACATCTGAGAATGGTAGGTAGCCCCAGTGGTCAGGTAATTAAAAACCAACTCAGCCTCAGATGGCCTTGCATTCTCATAGTGGTCATTGGTCTTGGTAGTACGCAGAGGTAGGACTTCCCTGGACATCAGCTATGTTGAGGCAATTTCCCCTCTAAGCCAATCGGGTAACTCCTGGGCTTATCAGTCTTCAGCCTCTGGACATATTTTTTGGCAGACTTAGAGAAACATTCCTGACGTCTATCTACAAACTCTGTTTTTTCCTGCTGACAGCAGATAAACTTGCTGTGGATATGACCAACGATGGTGTTGCTCTCTGCACGGTACTTCCACTTCCTGTCAAGGGATCGTCTGGTAAAGGCGAGGGATCCCCCAAATCTTCCCACCATTCCAATCCCCAAATTTAGGCTCCATAATTTTATCGAAAAATCTAAGTGTTCCTCACATCCAACAGATAGTTCTGACAGAAGCTGTTTCCACGCCCCGAGTTCACGTCAAACTAACATAGGGCAGATTATTTTCAACCGTGGAAACTCAGCAGAATAGCCACCCAGTGTCATAGTTACTTTCTACAGCTCAGATCTTTAGAACAGCTTCAGAGCAAGCCATTCGTTATCATCTGTAATTTCAAATAATTACATGGGAGAGCCTTCAATTCTAATGTGAGCCATGAATCCTCTGCACATTGTGGGATCTTTGGCCTATAAAAGTGAAGAGAAGGAGTTTCCATACTCGAAATAACTTAAGAACAAGACATCATGTTTCCAATGGGAGAAGGGAAAGAAAATAGGAGACCAGAAGTGTCTGGCCAAGTAGTTAGGAAACCAGACTCCACAGAAGTGCTGGGGCAAAAGCTGTATTTATGAGCAAACTATGCGCTCCTTAAGTGAACGCCTGTGCAGATGAAAAGTCCACCTCCAAGTCAAGGAGATAAGATATGTACACAAAGATTTGAAACAATTCTGTACATGCAGGCCATCACCATGATAAGACAAGCATTTTGTGAGGACTTTACCACATACTAAGTGCTTTAGATCTGCTACAAAAAAGACATTCACAGCTGCTAAGGGAAGGGAACAAAAGGCTTGGAGAGGTTAAGTTATTTTTTAAAAAAGATTTATTTTTATTTTATGTGTTTGAGTGCTTTGCCTATATGTATATATGTGCATCATGTATGTGCTTGGTGCTTCTAGGAGCCAAAAGAGGGCATTAAATCACCTACAACTGGAAGAACAGATCATTGGAAGCTGCCATGTTGATGCTGGATACCGAACCCAAGTTCTGTGCCCAATGCTCATAACCATTGAACCATTTCTCCAGCCCCACAAGTTAAGTAATATGTCCGCGATCACTCAGCCAGTTAGACTTTACCATAAAAACTGACTCCAAACTAAGGCTGTCTGATGAAATATGAGACAATGGTTAAATCTGAACTTGGGATAATTGATGATTTCATAGTATAAACATAGCCTAAAGATGGATATCTCCACTTGTTAAATCTGATAGCTCTATTTTATATCTCACAATAAGAAGTTACTCTTCAGTAGAATAAGAAATCCAAACTTGAAGAGATTCCTATAGTTAGGAGTTTCATAAATTGACTCATGGGTCTATGTTCTAGGAACTTGAGCTCTTTTGCAGATGAACTATTATGGATACAGGAGGCAGAACACACCCAGAGCTCTCATGTCCATAGTATTCCATGTGATAAGCCCAGCCATGCTTAACCCTCTTTACTCTCACACAAAAGCACTGGGGAACACATGTCTAAAACATATTCATAGATGGTTTAGAATATAGCGCAGTGATAGAATATTGTATAGCATGTACAAGATACTAAGTTGGGTACCTTGCAGTACAAAATAGTAAGGAAGAAAAGCAGACAGGCAGACAGAAAAAAGGGAAGATGAGAAAAGATAAGACCTGACTTAGTAAGTAGATGGATGTGAGGTAGCCCAGGAAACTTAGGTTTATCTTGAGGGCTAGGCCTCCTGATTAAACAGGTCCTAGATATGAGAAAATCAAGCTGCTCCCAGTTAGCAGCTATATCACCTGAGGATTAGAATATCTTGTTGCTATAAATATCCTCGAAGCTACACTTAGGTTCTCCCTGTGATGTCAAAAACTAAAGTGTCAGCACCTTCCCAGTTGTCACACATGTACAAATGAAGAGTCTGACATTATCATATGTCATTTGCCTTACCCACAAGGTGTAGGATAAGATTATTAAAAGAAATGCTCTATTTTGAGAAAATATTACCTGTGTGTGCACAGGAAGTATGGTGTAAATATGGGGGCCAGAGGACGACTGTGTTGTTGCTCTCCTTCACTTTGTGGGACTGAGGCTCAAACTCAGGCCATCCAATTCGGTACCAAGTACCTTTACCCACTGAGCAACCTCACTGACCCCATTAAAAAAAACACACTAAAGGGTATTTGGATACTGATCCACCATGATTTCGGAAAGGAAACAGGCTACCTTACATCATGAATCCGCCACACTCAAAAACATTCTAAAAATCCACAGTTCAAAACCCAAGATGTTAATACTCCCTTTGGGATAGTCATTCTCTTTGGAGTTTGTCGTGTGTGTGTGTGTGTGTGTGTGTGTGTGTGTGTGTGTGTGTGTGCATGTGTATATTTGTATATACATATTACATATATTTGCTTAATAATCTTAGGCTTAAATTATTTATATCTCTCGGCTGAGTTCTTTCCTTCAAGATGGTAAGAAAATGGCCAGGATCATGGCACAGTCCCAGCCTGTGGGGGGCAGTCAGATTGACCTCTGCGAATTCTAGGCCAGCCTGATCTACACAGTGACTTCCAGGACAGCCAGAATTATATACCAGAGGCTAGGTATCAAGAAATAAAACAAAGGCAAGAACAAATGAGAGACTTTATATGTATATACTTATAAATGTATGTTAACATCATCAGTGATATATCAAGTATATGGTAGTTTATTTTTATAAAGACATTTTTGTGTGCTAGGAATTGAACCTAGGGCCTTGTACATGCTGAGTCCCCATCTTACCATAGACTCACACCCTGTCCCTTTCACAAACATTTTAAAAACAAAAGAATAATTGAAGATATGAGTCATATGAATGTGAACAGAAGTGCTGCCATATTGTTCCCATACCCAACCCATTCGCTTGGAACTCCCATTTTTTCTCTTTGGTCACCAACCCTTAGACTGAATCCGTGCTGGTGGAACACAGAAGTAACCAAGTCAAGTGAAAAAGGTCCCTTACAGTTTAGAATACTCTGCTGGAGAATCTGGTGAAGTTCAGAGGCTGCTAAGGATGGCCCATGGTATGAGTTCAGTAAGAGCAGGTGCATCTACACTTGATTTTCACAGTCAGTACTATCTGTTAAGGCTCTAGTAATTTTGCTCTGGCACATGCAACATTTTATTTTTAACTCTAGAGAGTTCGTTTTCTGATTAGTTGTAAGCCACAATGCTGTTCCCAAGATCCCTTTAGCTTTGAATTATACAGCAAGTGTCAAATTCATAGAGAATTAAGATATGAAGTTTATATGGTACATAATTTAAGATTACACAAAATAAATTATAATCTTTATTATTAACATCATAATGTGGTGGTAAATAGAAAAATCAATCTTTATTCAGGCTTACAGAGAGAAGGAATCCCAGATTCCATGTTTTAAACTCTCAAACCCATCTAGGATGGACATGCACAGCCATGGAAGGTAAGACCTCGGGTGGGGATCAGCTCAATAATAATTAAGGTGAGTAGAAGGCCAGCAACCAAAGGCTTGCCTGAGTCTGCATTCTCTGTGTTAGATTGATGCGGTAGCCTTCATAGGGCACAACTCACTTAATCCTAATATCCTATCAGCTAGGTGTACTCTATTCTTAAGACCTTCATTTTACATAGGAGAAAACCAGGGCAGAGAAGGATTAAGTGACTTGCCCATGACTCCCCAACTAGAAGGGTCAGAGCAAGCGACTGTGTACAGACTCTGTCCCTCCCCATATTATGCTAGGCTGACAATGTGCTGACGACACAAGTGAACATAAAAACACCTGCATGCTCATGCCATGAATATCTCCAGACCACTTGTCTAAGTTTAGTGGTCTACCAACACTCAGAGTACATGCTCTACAGATACTCGGAGTATGTGCAAGAATAGGATATGGAACTATATTTAAATATTTTTATTAAAACAATCAAATGGCTGTTTCTGTGAGCTGGTAGATTTTTATACCTCCTGTATACATTGTTTGTAAGTAATTGAAATTTTCTTGCCAACAACCCAATTTTTTCATAAGAGAAAACCAATTTCATCTGTGGTAGTAATTAATCCCATAATTTCTTTCTTGTGTGTTCTTTGTGCAGCGTTCATGATAAATGTAGACCTAAGAGGTCTTAGCTGTCATCTTGCCTCAGAGGGGAAGAAGCAGAAAAGCGAATCTGTGGCTATTAATGTTGTGAACTGGCATACTGTTCGTAGTGTAACATGCTTCTGGACATCATTTATAGGATTTACTGATCATACACCAGAATTGCCCATTCAAAGTGTTTCATGCACAATCCAGATGTTCACCACTGTGTGCTTTGATCAGGAAGCAGCATCAGTTCCTGGCTTGGACCACACAGCAGCAATTTCTATGTTTCTGCAGACTCTTAGCAACATGTTGAAGGCTGGCAGTATTCCTTTGCCATTACTGTCTGCCACCCAGGAGAGGGAATCTTTCAAAAGGAGAGAGAACATTGCAGGTCTAGTGTACCCATGAAGATCTACATCCAAATTTTCTGTCTCTCCTGTTGCCTTTGGATCGACTCTCCTCTCCTCCAACATCATGTCTATCTGGATGGTGCTATGCTTCCTGACATGATTAAAATGGACTGAACCTCTGAAACTGTAAGTCAGCACCAATTAAATGTTCCTTATAAGAGTTGCCTTGGTCATGGTGTCTCTTCACAGCAATGGAAACCCTAACTAAGACACGTATGTATTCATCTGTCCTAAACATTAAGGCTAAAGAGAACAGGGAAGGGATCCTCTACCCATAATGCTTTATGATAAATGTAAACACTTAAAAAATCAATTCAATACTATATAACAGCCACCAGCCAGTCTAGTGAGCCAGGCCTCTAACCTCAGGAACTTCAAAGCTGCAGCAGGAGGATTGCAAGTCCAAAGTTCAAAGTTTCAGGTCGACCTGTAGATAGTACCGAACCCTTACCTCAGAAAGGAAAGGTAGGAAGAGGGGATGTGTCTCAGGGATGGAGTGTTTGCCCAGCACGCATAAATCCATGAGTTCAATCCCTAGCAGGACCCAAGTGAATAAATTATTTAATAAGAAAGGTGGGAAATTTACACTAGCTTTCTAAAATAGCACAGAAAGTGAGAAAACTTACTTCAGTTTAATGTCTTTATTTTGTATGTTGCTTCAAGCAAGACGAAGCTGATTCTTCAGGCCTGTTGGGAACACATTTTTTTCCCAAAGATTATTCACAAAGTAGATTTAGAAAACTAGGTCAAAAAGCTCAGCCAAGGAGAAATATTACTGTAACTTCCTGGCCACAGGCCCACTCAAGAACTCCTCAAACATAAGCCTAAACCATGAGAAAAATATTTGCAAAAACATCACCACCCTTATTTTTATAAGTCCAAAGATAGCTTGAAAAGTTATTCCACTGTATGGTAGATTTAAATGTGTGCTTGTGTGTGTATGTTTGCATGCATATGTGTGTGCATGTATGTGGTTGTATATGTATGTGTGTGTGTGTGTGTGTGTGTGTGTGTGTGTGTGTAGGTACATGTATGTGCACACATGAGGAAGACAGAGGTCAATGTTTTTGGCAGAAGTTCACTTTTTTGGGGGGAGACAGATTCATTCATTGGCCTGGAACTTGAGAAGTAGGCTAGACTAGCAGGCTAGCTAAGCTTCAGGGATCTAAGACTCTGTTTCCCTAGTGCTAGGATAATCATTGTGTAAAAACAGGTCTGGCTTTTTCCACATTGGTTCTAGGGATCCAACTTATAAGGGCTCCAACTTCGCCAACTGGGCTCTACCAGTTGATTGATTAATTTAGTAATGCACAAAGTAGCTTACAGAGGAAAATGAAAGGGGTGAAGTTCCTCTTCAAGTACCTGAAGGCCACCCACTGGTCCCCATCTCCTAAAGGTTCTACTACTGCCCAGGAGCACCGAGCTGGGGAGACCAGGCCTTTAATGTATGAATCTCTAGACGACATACAATCTGAATAGAAATCTAGATACAAACTGTGACATTTTGTTTAGTGGATTTTGTTCATTGAGACTCATAGTCCTAAATAGCCAAAGGATCATCTCTAATCAGATAAAATCATGAAAAAATCTATATCAAAATGATTCAAAAGGATGCCTTGAGGAGATGTTTCAGTGAGTCATGTGCTCTCCATGCATCAGGACATGACCTCAAATCTCCAGAAACCATACAAAGCTGGACACTGAAGCAAGCATCTTTAACCTTGGCACTCCTGCTATGAAAGAGCAGGCAGAGACGGAATCCTCAGAAGCCTGTGGGCCAGGTAGCCTGGTATATGTGGTAAACAAGAGAGACCGTGCTTCACACAGGGTGGAAGACGAGGACTGATACCAGAGGTTGCCCTTTGACCCCTACACTTGTGCTGAGGCATTCACTTGCACTCACATACATGAGCATGTGCGTGCATACGCATGTGCACACACACACACACACACAACTGGAGTGTAAAGATAAAATATCTGTGAACCACAAACCCACGAGGTTCTTATTCAGCTATTCAAGTTAGTAACTAATAAAAAGAAAGGCAAAAAGATCTCTGATAGCACAGCAGAGAAAATGAGAGAATGAGAGAGTGAGACAGACACAGAGACACAGATAACTAGGAGTGCTGATGGTATCATTATGGATGGGTACAAAAACCTTTCAGATCTAGAACTATCAACAAGGAACATCTGCTGTTATAGTGAATACCTGTGTTATCCAGTTGTGTCATTTAACTATATAAGGAAGTTGAAAAATCTCATTAAAAAGTAAAAATAAAATAATCCCTAACGATATCTTGCTCTATTCATAGATCAGTGGCTCAGCCATTATCAGAGAAGCCTCCTTCTGCAGCGGATGGGAACAGATGCAGAGACCCACCGCCAGACATTATGCAGAGAGAGAAAAACCTTGAAACACACAGATCTAAATGGGATGTCTCCGTCAAATCCCTCCCCTCAGAGCTCAGGGAAACCTGTGGAAGAGGAGGCAGACAGAGTGTAAGGGCCAGGGGTGGTGGAGGACACCACAGAACGAGGACCTCTTATTCAGCTGTGTGAGGCTCACAGGAACTCCCAGAGACGGAAGCAGCAAGCACCGGGCTGGCGCTTCTGCACCCTGCCCGCTGCACATACATGGTTTCCAGTATAGTATTTTTTTTTTGTGGGTTTCCTGTGTGTACAAGGAGGACTCTGATTCTCATACCTTATTTTGGGACTCTTTCGTTTTGCTAATTTGCCTTGTCCAACTTCTGATGTGCTTGTTTTTGTTTTAGCTTATATTCTATTTTGTTTTATTTTGCTGGTGCTTTTTAGAGGCCTGTTTTCTCCTGTTCCTCTTCCTCCTCCCTGCCTCCTCCTCAGGCTCCTTCTATGCCTTCTCCTTCTCTCTCCTTTCTGAGATAGGGTCTCATTATATAGCTCTGCCTATCCTGGAACTCACCATGTAGACCAGGCTCGACCATCTACCTTTGCCCCCCAAGGACTGGCATTGGATTAAAGGATTGTGCCCACCATGGCTTGCTCAAAGCCTGTACTTTTCTAATGAGAGACAGAAAGGGAGTGGATCTGGATAGGAGGGAGGGTAGGGAAGAACTGGGAGAAGTCAAGGAACCCAAAACTGTAATCAGGATATATTTATAACAAAAGAACCTATTTTTAATAAAATGGTGAAAAAATTAAAAATATTTTTGAATTACTCATCTTACATATGTGGCCATGTGCTGTGGTGTATATGTGCAGTGTGTATGTGTGTGTGTCAAATGTGTGTGTGTTATATGTATGTATGTGTGGTACGTGTATGTGGTATGTGCATATAGTATGTATGTGTGTTATGTGTGTATAGTAGTGTGTGTTGTGTTTTTGTGGTGTGTATGCATGGTATGTGGTATTGTGTGTATGTATGTGTGGTTGTAGATGTGTAGTGTATGGTGTATGTGTATATTCGTGTATGAATATGTATGTTATGTGTATAGTATATATGTGGTGTATGTAGTATGTATTGGTATGTGTGATGTGTATGCAGTATACATGTAAGTTGCATATGTGTGGTATGTGTGTGCTATGTATGTGGTATGTGTGTGTGGTGTACAAGTGTGTGTGTAGTATGGTATATGTGTGTGTGTATATGTGGTTGTGTGTGTGATATGTAATATGTGTATAGTGTATATGTGTGGTGTATGTGTGTGATGTGTGTATGTATAGTGTATGTGTAGTGTATGTGTAGTGTAGTGTGTGTGTGGTGTGTGTGATGAGTGGCACATGCTCCCAGCACATGTATGGCAGTCAGAGGACATGTTGTAGGACTTGGTTTTCTCCTTCCACCACATAGGTCCCAGGAATCCCACACGTGCAGGTCATCAGGCTCATGGGCAGTACTTTTAATTATAGAACCATTTCACCAACACTTTAAAGGGCCAACATTTTTATTTCTAGTAGAATTCATTCTTAATAACACGTTGAAAATAACTCCACTCCTTTCTTCCTCCTTTTCTCTCTATTGTAAGACCTATGGGGCTAAGCATGTGCTTCTTAGCTTGGGCAGATAGAAGCTCAGCATCTGACTCTTAAATAAATTAGCGCTATGGCCCTTTCCAGCATGTGATTTTCTTTCTAACCCCAAACTGACCTTTTCTCGGTCTTGACTTTTACACTCTTCCCCATTTTGTTACTACTTATTTTCATTTACTGTTTGGAACGTGTGCTGTTGTTTAGGGTGCTGGATCTTCATCACGAAAGGCTGAGTACATCTAACTGGATTCTCCTGAGACCCTTCTGCTTGTGGCATGAGACAAATGGGCTGATTTGTCAAAGGTCATTGCATCACACACCTAAGTTCAAGATTCGGTGAAGAATAACCAAGCCTCTTACAGCTAAAGTGACATTTCTAGATGATTAAAAAAAAAAGGTAAGTACTGGAATTGAATGCTCCAGGACTTTAATTTCCTAATCTTCTGGACCTGGCAATAGAAAGGTTAATGTAAGCTATACATCCTGGAAATCGAGAGTTTAAATCCAAAGAAGTTAAATATAATCACAGGAAACACACAGCACAAGGGACAGATTAAAAGGAGCCACAGCTACAAATGACCATGAATGAGGGTGACTGACTGCTCTAAAACTGCAATCTCCCCAGCAGCCAACGCCATAAATTATCTGCCTCTCATTGCCTGATGTTTGCTGTTCACCGATACGACTCAGTTTAAGGAATTGGTGTAAATCAACTCAAGGAAGGCAGTTTTTCTTCACTTCTTTGTTCTGGCTTTGGAAACACAGGGTCAGGTATCCCAGCAAATTGTTGTAAGGTTGAAGAGACCATATGCAGAGTCCGTCACAGTAATCTACCAGCTATCCAACTCTCTTCCACATAAGTATTCATGCATGCGCAAGTCTTATAGTATCTTATATTTACACACACACACACACAAACACACACACACACACACACAATCTTTAAAGGATAAAGGTTTACTATATAATAATTGTTAGACTCAAAATAACTAGGGTACCTAATTAGTATATCGAAGCTGACCTGGGCCCCCGAGTTTCTCAGCATCCCTCAGTCCCTATCTGTTACTGGGTTTGGTTGGCCTACCATACCCCATCCCCGCCCTAAACTCCAGTCCAGGGACTGGACTGCATTCTCCAGCTGCCCTTTTCTATATAATCTAGTCATTTTGGTTACTTGGTCCTTTTTACTTCTACCCTTTACTTTCCTGGCTTTCCCCTCCCCTGTCCTCACATGGTCATGTCCACTCTGGATTCTCCCAGATGTCTCTGACTGTGGCGATGCTCTCCCACATATCTATAATAAACTTTCTTCTCCACCATACCTAGGAGGAGTCATATCCTTCCTTTTTTATTTCTTCTTTTTCATTCAGTAATTAGTGCCCAAATAAGGAAACAAATTTATTTACAACTCACAACAGTGCAACAGGCAATGATTTGACGCTAACATTTTTTGTTTTCTTGATGCTACTGTTACGTAGCCTAGGCTGGCCGGCTTTGAACTTGAAGCAGTCCTCCAGCATCAGTCTCTTTACTGCTAGGATTACAAGTATGTGGAGACACAGATGAGGCTAACATATTGCTTAATTCAAGGGTGTGATTCCCAGACGATCTTTCTAGAGGTCATGAAACCTGGTGTCCTTAAAGTCTGAGAGGTTCAGACAAGATATTTGTACAAATTACATGGTAATTTTGTAATACTCTGAAAGAGATTGAGGACATTTATTGAGCTAGCTACCTATATCTGCTTTTTGTACCTAATGTAGATTGAAGAGACATCTGATTGTGTAAACAAAGGACATTTCTAACACAGGGAGACTTCTCAATATATGGACCAAAAAGCTCTAATACTGAGTAGTCTTAGGTCAGTGGAGTTGGAAGGGGAGAAACCAAACCAGACACCCTAATCTTTCCACATAACAGCCATGGAGCTCAGACCTAGAATGAAGACCTAAAAAAGCCTCCCCTTTGCTACTTTGAATTATAAAGAAATCTAGAACCCTCAGGTCTCGGATCCCAGTCTGGTTTCCATGTCATAGGCCCACACAGCTATAAGGTAGTTCTGCGTCTTCTGCACTTCCCTTCCTGTGGGTAGACTGAAACCCTGAGGTTTGTATAATTCCTTGGCAGATGATAGCATCCACACAACCATCCACAGGACTTTGTGTGAATGTCAAAGGAAGGGAGGAAGAGAGTGTGTTGTCATGGAGATACCAAGGCAAATTGCAAGAGGAGAGAAAGTTGAAACCCATTCTGCTATCTCAACCGTTATTTATTCAAGTAATAAATCACAACATCTTTGTCAAAATCAATGGGGCATGAAATGGACTAAAAATAAACCTTGCAATCCAATCAACTGTCTTCCGCATAGCAGAATCTTCCAAAGGAAATGCTCCACTGCACAGTTAGCTCTGTCACCGTTAACATTTCTATATGAGCGCTTGTGTGTGCTCTCTCTTTTGTTCAAATTCCCTCTTAAAGTTCAGCATTAATCACCAAGGTAGATGAAAATAGAGGCAACATTACCTAGGGTACCATTTCATGGGTAGAATGGCTTCTAAATTTATGACAGGCCAGAAAAGTGAAACAAGCTTGAGGAAGGAAGGAATATTTCCCAGAGAAGGGAAATGACAGTTTCCTGGAGCATTAACTAGTCCAAGGCTCAGGGGACGGTCTTCAAAGGGAATTTCATTTAAGCTGAAATCTGGTCAGAAAAAGAAACATCAGTGTAGGACCTGACCACTGGCAACACAGACGCTGCCATTCTGTGATAGGAACTGAGGCAAACTGATTTTTACCTCCACACTAGAGCCCCAGTGTGTCCCTAGAAAGGTAAGCCCTCATTGTAGGGGACTTCTCTACAATGTAGTTGACTGAGAGGATAATGAATCTTTAGAGACAAGTAAGGTATCATAGATGAAGTGAAATTGTGTTGGTCTTTTATCTCATGATACACTTTCTCTCCCTTTTCCAGATTCATGGATTCATAGTTCCCACAGAGTTGGAAAGTCCTCAGAGAGCACAGGATGTGAGCTAGCTTTACTCACGGACTGATCAGAGGCCACGGGGCCAGTTTATTAGCAGGACCTGAGCTTTCAAAATTTAGGGTTTTTTTTTATTCCTTTTCTTACTCTCTAGGATTCTAGCACATACTGCCTTTTATCTGAATAAAAACGTTCTACCAAAAGCCTAGTGTACTTCATAGACTTATAGTTGATACATTGGTTTTGTTTCAAGGACTAATGATCCAAAACAAAGAGTTAAAACTGTTTCCTGTAGTCTCCTAGGGCAGGCTCTGACTATCAGAAAGTCTCCTGCCTTCTGTTTCCATCATTAGAATGGTTAAACTTCTATTATTCCCATATCCATCTTGCTCATTCACATTCTGTTCCTAAACCATGAACACTCTACAAATCTGATGAAGAAAACTCAGAAAGCAGATTAGAATTAAGTTCCTATTGTGAGAGAGCAAGGGAGAAAAGACAAAAACAAAAATAAAAACAAAAACAACCAAAAGACAACAAGCCCCAGAGAGTTCTGCTTTTTGAGAAATTTCAACTACAGACGACATTTTGTGTGGTTTGTAAATGGTGAACATACAAGTGGGGGACAGAATTTTGAAATAAGTTTACTACTAATCTTTTAATGTACTTACACATAAATAGTCACTGCTATTTTAAAATACAAGATATAAGATACGGAGACTTATTTTTATATATATTTAAATTCTAGAAATGATTATTGAGTTGTTGGTTTTCCCATGCCCTCTTCGGAATCATGTCTGTTACCCTTTGTTTGGTGTCTTTAGCCCCAAATGTGGGTGTAATGTGGACAGTTCCTTTTCTTCCCACTAAGGGGCAGTATAACCTGGAGTAGAAGGCAAGGTGAGGCAGACTCTGCCACAGACTCTGGACTTGTCCTAATTAACTCTAACAGACTAGCCATGGGCATGTTTTAAATATGGGACCTCTGCTGGCATCACCATGAGGCACTGCCCCATCTTCTCCCAACCCAGAAAGCTGGTGGTACTGAGTGCCACAATGCTCAGCTAGATCTGATAGTCCTTATCCCGTCACCCACTCTCCCACCACGGAAAACAGTACCTTGTCCACCAAAGGCTGCGGGACACATCAGGTTACTGTCCCCTAGACTATCCCCAGCTGTAGAGTTGGGAAGGAAGGCTGAGGGAAACCTGGACTCTGGGTAGATGATTCGACAGTCAGTCCTAAGTTACCTTGGCCTAGGTGTGGGTCCTACCAAGTTGCTGGGCATCTTCTAGTATCGTCTCATGCAGGATTTGGGAAGGCTGCAGCATGTGTTCTCATGGAAGGGAGAATAGCATGTGGAAGCTGTCTAGGTCACAGGGTGTGAGAACCAGAGCTAAGCTCTTTCTTACTGGTTCCTAGTCATCCTACAACTGAAGATCCACGTGATTTGATTAACTGCACTATTCCCTAAGGATTAGGAATTAATTAATTAATTAATTAATTGCAAGCCAATGTTCACTCTAGAGCCTGGGGGGCTTAAAACCCAAAAGAATATATTTATCCATTTGTACTACTTCAAAGAAGGTTTATTCTTGACCTGTAATTTGTTTTCCCTGAGAAAGTTGACATAAGGACCTTAACTCTCCAACACGCGCATAGGGACGAGCAGACTTTACTACATGTAATCGCCCGAGATGTAACTGACAGTATTTTCATTACTACATCAACTATAAGATATCACTGTGAGTGTTCAGGGTCTTTCCTTTTGTAGTTGATCGATTAAGAAAGTACCTTAATCAGTCTTTGTATGCTCATATAGATAAATTCTCAAATATGAAAATACTAGGCACTTCTCAAAATCTTTCCTATTGTGGGTGGTGAGGGATAACCAGGATTGGACAGAGGAAAAACCATCTTTGTTGATTTGAAAAGAAACAAAACAAACAATAGAACAATAACAACCTCTACCACCAAACACATAGCCTGATGTTGAGCCACCTGACTAATGACGTAAGCATTTAAGAGATTTGTAGCGCTGAAGGAATGGATTTCACAATTCCTGTGATAAGCTTTTGTAGTCCCATTCTCTGACTGCATTCTTGAAGCACTCTGCCTGCACTCCATCCCTTCTTGGGTCTTCCTTAATGTTCCACTGTCATGATTCTCCTCTTCTCCCCCTCAAGAGAGATATACTGTTAGTGCTGTAAGTCAGTGATACAGTGCTTGTCCAGCATGCGAAATGCCTTTGGTTCAAGGCTTATTGTCACAAGATTTTACATAAAGAAGACAGGGATTGAGGGTCAACTTCAACTTATACTTGAGAACAGGAATGTCTGTGTATAGCAACCTCAAAGCATGGGATACTGTTGGTTTCAAGATGGGGGAAACAGAGGCTCTATCCTTGTGGTTTTCTTACAGTTTGGACTTAGACTTGAGACATCCACTTCCCCCCTAGGAATTCTAAACCTTTAGTTTAGGCAGAACAGATATCTGGGTTGGGGGTCCATTCACTAGGAAGCTAAAATAAAGCTTCTATTGCTGGCCCACATTCTTGGGCCAACTCCCAAAGCACTGCTCTCCAGAGAACTGACCACAGATCTGAAGCTGGAGCCTATGTTCCAAAGACCAGAGGGAAGAAGATCAGAGATGAATAGCTTCAAAGTCCATAGATAACTGCTGTGGGACCCTATATCCAGAGAATGGGCTCAGATGCACAAATGTCCTTTCTCCTAAATCCCTGCATGAAGAGAGGTATAAAAACTTAGATGGAATGTAAACTATTTCTTAAGGAAGTATGCTCCAGTTGCTTCTGCCCAGAGAGACCATGGACTCACCCTTAATTGTGACTTTGCAGGCCTTCTGACTGAAAGAGCAAAGATAAGGCAGGGAAGGCCGTGTGCAAAAGCAGCCGGGAGACAGGCGAAGGATCCAGATGGAGTTGGTCACCTCCAAGCTTTCAGAAGGCTGCTGTGAATTTCATCGAATTCTCCTACAGCTTCCCTGACAGTTCCTTTCACATCAGCCCTGTACAGACAGCCCACCTTTCTTGTAGCTCATCCCACTAATCCTTGCATAGAGACTCAGGTTTACCCAGTCTTCACTCTCCAAATGTATACTATAACAAGATACCCACACTGCTGGGAAAGGAAAAATTGAAAAAATCCTTTAAATTTTGTTCACCCATCTTGAGATGGGCTGAACTGACTGAAGAGGGCGGAATCAGGAGATAGCATAACAGGAAGGGCGGTCCAGAGATGCAGAGAACAGAAAGCTAATACATCACCGTATGGGTGTTATCAAGGGAGCCCACAAGAGCCCAAAGGAACCCTGGATACCACATGGGGCCACCTCTCACTTCCTGATGGAGACAGAGACTTGCGTTCAGGACTGCTCATCCACCTGGTGCCAGGTACAGGTGGCAGGTAAATGTGGGCTCTAAAAGTCATGTGTTTAAGGGGATCAGTCAAGTGTTCCAGGGGTTCAGTTCTGAAAAACACCACTCCCCACTGAAGTCTTCCTCCCCATTTTCCTCAGTGAAACCCTTAAGAAAAAAATAACAGGGTTTGCTTTCATTCTTTTTGCTTGTTTGTTTTGAAAGGAGGAGAGGATTTCAGCTTAGCCATTTCTTAATTCTCATATCTGAAATTAGAAATACCACCTCGATTTCTCAGAATGACTATGGGAATTAACAAATGTGGGAAAACAGCTAGTATAATGACTGGCTACTCTCCCCACCACCATCCCATGTCTATGTGCCTCCTTGTGGTCCCCTCTGGTCTTCTCTTATAAAGTCTGCCCTTCCTTCTCAACTTTCCTAGGCAGAAATCTTGAGAAAATGATATCCATCGTCTCCTCTAGCACAGGATGTTACCATCGGCCAGGAAGGTAGCAGAGTGTGGGAAAGCGCCAAAAGACTACTGCAGTGGATAGGCACCTCTGCTCCCGAGGTACAGGTGACCTAGTGGCCCAGGCTCAGAGCTTCCGTTCTGTGCCCTGTCTCCATCCCCTTTGCTGTGTGTTAGCCAGAGTCTAGAGAATCCCAGTACATCCAGCTTCTTACCTTGAGAGGCACAGCAGCAGGTGGAGCCAGGCAGCTCTGGCCGATCTGAACGATTGGGCAGTATCTGAAGAGCTGTGCCCTTGTTGCCGGCACTGTGGTACCTATTTCTTCTTCACAGTTCTTTCGAAGTACCTCTGAGTTTGCAGTCCCTCTTCCCTGGAGTGCTCGTTTGCCTCTGTCAGATGCATAGGACAGGGTGCTTTGTGGAACTGAGAATTCAATGACATTCCTGGCTTCTGGGTCCATGTCCCACAGGTCCTCGTGGGCAGAAATGACTGGCCAGCGCTTCCAGCCTATGGAAGGACTGCTGTTTCCATCATTCAGTGTAGGAGCTGGGCTAGCAAGCCTACACGGCAGCTGCTGTGGTAGGCCAGGATTTTTAGAAGCAGGGGCCAGGCCATGCCTACCAAGTGGGGATCCACAAACACCACCCCTCCTTACATGCAGATTCTGGAATTTCTCTGTTTCTTCCTTCTTTTCCTTCAGTGAATAACAATTGAAAGCAGCTGGTCTCTGTGTTCCAGGGCTTTCCTCAGGCAGCAGGCTCCAAGGAGAAGTAGCCAAGTCCTGCGAATGTCTGTCCCAGGGAGCAGAGAAGAAGCTTGTCCTGGGACTTGGGAAAATGTGTCCCTCCTCCAGGCCCCCTGGGGCTACCGTTGAGACTGCGGTTGTTGGAGAAGGGGCGGGGAGAGTTTGGGTAGCTTGGATTGGGGGAAGCTGCAGCTGGATGAAAAGGAAGGAAGTTTTCATCTGCTGTGGCTGAGGCTGCTCGGCCATTTCCTCCAAGGGAGCAGAGCTGGTCCTTGCCAGGGTTTCAGACCTCAGTGTCTCGGCAGCTGCAGGCAGACATGACTCAGCCCCACGATTTCACCTCAGTCTGTGGAAGGAAATAACACACCTTTAGCACCCAGGGGGACTTTGCAATGGGCTTGGGGGCCAGAGGATCGTGTTTACTGGAGAACTGGACTCTGCTCAGAGTCACAAAACAAACATTTGTGGAGAACAGTGTACAGATGGATGTGTGTGGAGAATAGATGGGTGTGTGGGGCGGGGGAGGCAATCAAGACAGTCTACCATACCTATGTCCAAATGGAATCATTTCTCTACCTTTAAGCGTTCGTTCTATTGCTTAATCCTAAGTTATCTTGACTATTCCTGTGATTTGGAGCCTGATCTGAAAGACTCTATGTTGCTTATAACAACTGGAACACTTCATGGGGCTCTTCTTTAAAGACTATGGTTCCTTATGGGTTCCCAACGGAGGTAGGTCTCATGGTCCAGGCCAAAGTAATTAAAAGTATAGTTTGAATGCATTGCCCACCAAATTCAAATGTTGCTGACATGACTGAGAGGAGGGACGTCTGAGAGGTGATTAGAGTCTGTGTACCCCCAGCCTTGTTCATTCTCATCATAAAGAGGCTTCTGGAGGAAACTCAGATGGTGCTAGTGGTGGGCCCAGAACCTTCTTTCTCCCTTTAAATTTGTGAACTTGTTGCAGCAGTGACAAATATTTCTATTCTAAGTTGCATTGGCTGGAATATGGGAAATGCAGAGAAATAGGTGATGGTTGGGAGCTGATGGGAGGACTGGCTTGGAAGGCAGTGTAGGAAACCTTCATGAGAAATTATTAAATATGAGGAGGGCTAATAAAGGAGTGTTGGTTCTGGGTAAGAAGTAGGGAGTAAGATACAGAGAAACCATGGTTATGAATGGATAGAAATAGCATTTTGATTGAAAAGATAAACTTTGGTGACAAACAAAGATTTCTCTGAGTCTTCCTTTCACTTAGAGAAAACTTCTAATCGTCTCGAAGACTAGTTAAGCATACCTAGTTGACAGGTTTGATATTGATGTAGGAATTAAATGAAGAGTACAAAGTGCACAACCAATTCTCAGTAACTATTAGCTCCTACTCTTGAACGCCCATACATACTTGAAGTCTAGAGGAAATTTGTTCATGAAGTCAAATAATTAAAATATAATATATGTGGGTATATACATCCTACATACATGTATGTGTACATATGTATTGTTTGGGCCTATATTAGGTGGTCATTTATGTATTTTTATGCTTCCTGTCTGAAAAGAAAGACTCTAGGACTAGAGGAATTATTGGTGAGAGTCAGCAGTGAATTTGGGCTTAGGAGACATGAGCTTGAGTTATGGAGTAAACATCTATTAAGTGTGACTCACAGCATATCTTTGAACCTTGTTGGACTTAAAACTGTAAAACAAATGTCTATCCTTCCCACTTGACAGAACTCTTTTACAGGTGGGATGGGATAATCTGTATAAGAATGATTTGTAAGCACAAAAATGACATATAGATATGTATGCGTATATATGTAAATATATACATATATATAGTCTTTGAGTTGTGGCATGTTGTAATATATACAGACACAAGTGCATGTGCATACACACACACACACACATACCCCTCTATGTATACATGAGGGTTATTTTTAAGACAGTCTCAGATGGTCTAAGCTGGCCTTGAACTCAGCATGATCTTAACTCTCAATCTTCCTTCTTCTACCTTTCAAGTGCTGGGGCAATAGGCATTCATCGTCTATAATAAATAATAATATTATTTATACTCTGAAACTAAATAGTTCTCTGTAGTTTCTATGAACTACTATGGTTTCATTGCTTTGAAAGGATTCTAAGTCAGCCTTCTATTTTCCTGCCACCATTTCAAGATTCATACAACGGAGATAGAAATGTCCTATAACTTAATGCCATCATGTCTTTGCTAATGCCCGCGCTCACACCTCACCTACTGGTGCCCGCGCTCACACCTCACCTGCTGGTGCCCACGCTCACACCTCACCCGCTGGTGTCCACGCTCACACCTCACCCGCTGGTGCCCATGCTCACACCTCACCCACTGGTGCCCACGCTCACCTCACCCTCTGGTGCCCCCCACACCTCACGTGCCCCACCTCACCTACTGGTGCCCACACCCACCTGCTGGTGCCCACCTCACACCTCACCTACTGGATGCCCGCTCACACACCTCACCTTGGTGCCCACTCACACCTCACCTGCTGGTGCCCACGCTCACACCTCACCTGCTGGTGCCCACGCTCACACCTCACCTACTGGTGCCCACGCTCACACCTCACCTACTGGTGCCCACGCTCACACCTCACCTGCTGGTGCCCACGCTCACACCTCACCTGCTGGTGCCCACGCTCACACCTCACCTACTGGTGCCCGCGCTCACACCTCACCTACTGGTGCCCGCGCTCACACCTCACCTACTGGTGCCCGCGCTCACACCTCACCTGCTGGTGCCCGCGCTCACACCTCACCTCACCTGCTGGTGCCCACGCTCACACCTCACCTGCTGGTGCCCACGCTCACACCTCACCTACTGGTGCCCACGCACACCTCACCTACTGGTGCCCCCCCACACCTCACCACTGGTGCCCCTCACCTCACCCGCTGGTGCCCACGCTCACACCTCACCTACTGGTGCCCACGCTCACACCTCACCTGCTGGTGCCCACGCTCACACCTCACCTGCTGGTGCCCACGCTCACACCTCACCTACTGGTGCCCACGCTCCTTCAGCACTATAGCTTCTTTCCCCACTATGAGGAACTGTCAGTTCCTTCTGGTGAGTTTGATGTGAAAGTGATGCAACCTGATAATGATAATGATGGTGACCGGAGCTACTGTCTTGGTGTCTTTGGTCTTCTATTTTAAAATGACATAGATTGGGTTACTTATAAATAACAAAAAGTTAGTTTCAGGGATGGAGAAGTCCAAGAGCAAGGCGCTGCTATATTCTGGACAGATGACTTTTCAACTTCAGTCGCACGTGAAAGAGAGGATAAGGACTCTCTCTCTCTCTCTCTCTCTCTCTCTCTCTCTCTCTCTCTCTCTCTCTCTCTCCCCCTCCCCCCTCGCCTCATTGGGTGGCACAACCATCTCCCAATGGCCCTCTTCCTATTTCCATCACCTGTCACCCCCAGAAGGTGGCATGTAGTCCATTCTGTCTCAGGGTTCCTGGCACTGCAGTCTGCAGAAGCTGCTCTTCCATAACTAATACAGAAGTTAAGCAGATGCAGATGATGCAGGCCGGGGTCTAGCAGACTCTAACAGCTGCTCCTTCCATACTGATTCGCTACACGCTAGTGCATCTAGCAGCTACTTTTTTGCCATGGATAGAAATAGAGATTTGGAGAGAGTCTTCTACAAAAGCAAAAATTTCACACATCCCTTCTTAAGTCTCAGGGCACATCATGTTCTGTGACTTTTCAACCTCGTACTCTTTCCATATTGGCTGACTTTCCTTTTTTTTTTTTTTTTTTTGTGCCTCTTCTCGAAAGGCAAGTCCAACTCATGTCATTGTAGATGACACTGTGTCTGGTGCCCCCTTGCTATGATCATTTATGGAAGGACCAGATGGCAACTCTTGGAAAATATTTTAATTAGGAAGTCTTTTATCTCCATCCTGTTTCTATTTCCTTTCCCAGCCCCACGCCACCCCATCCACCCATTGGCATCTTCGTAGTGAATCTTTGTATTTTAAGTTGATGTGTGCCCACCCTGGCAGCTGATCACAGGGGGCAATCACATTTGAAGTAAGTGGGAAAAATGTTGAAACAGACAGGAACACTGGGCCAAAAGGAGATTCAATGCTCTGTTCTGTGTCATGTGCAGATGTCCGGGCTTCCCAGCCATGTCTTCTGCAGTTCTTTCCATGTATGGGATAGTGGGTTTTAGTAACAGAAGTCCCAAAGCTAGGCAGAGGTGAGCAGACTTTTTCTACAAAGAGAGACTGGGCTGGGGGCTGAGAGCGAGGATGAAGGACCAAGGTGGCTGTGCTCCATGTCACCCCTACTCTACGTCCTTCTTGTATCTTCTAATAGCTCCAGGTTGTCCCCGGTGACTCATTTCACATAGCTGTGAGTTTCCTGGAAACAGCTGTCACAGAACTCTGTCAGACAGATAGGAACTGCTTTAAAAAGCACAACCTATGAGTAATTCAGAGAAACAAGGGCACCTTTCTGTTCAACTGGGTTATGACTATAATTTATTATGTGTGCTCCCCGCTGGACAAGTAATTCTCATTGGCTATTCACTCCCCATTAGGTGACAGAATTAAAGCAACCAAGGCCCATAGATGAAAAAAAATTAGGTGAGATTCTTAGTAAGTGGCAAAGCCAGCACTCTCTTGTCTGGACTCCGAAATCTCTGCTGTTTCACTGGAGTGCTTGTCAGACCCGTACTTGTCTCCCATGCCACTATCCCATCCCTCATCGCTCACTGAAGCATATGCAACCCCTTCTCTATTTGCTTTTAAGTCATCTAAAGAAGACTTAAACTTACTCTCTGTGGGCATCAGTGTCCCCAGGAGAAAGACCATCTCAAATTGGCCTGAACCTTCCCTGCTTTCTTGTATGTTTTTTTAAATAGTGATTCTATGCCAGGGCAGTTTCTCAGGCCTCTTCACTTAGACCATCAGTCTGGCCTCTCCCTTCTTCCTTCCTCTCTAACTAAATGATGTGGCATCCTGCACCTTGGCAATAGCCTAACACCTATGTGTCCCCAGACACTGCCTCTCATTAGTCCTCTTTTTTCTAGTACTTTCTGCCAGCCATGCTCATTCCAATGCCAACTTTGCTGTGATGGATACAAGGAAGAGGGAAAGTGGGTAGAGAAGCAGGAAAAAAGCTAAAGCTGTCAACATTTCCCTTTTTCTAACTTACTCAGAGTTATACTTATCCAAAAGATTTTTAACATTGCAAATGTCTCTCAGAAGTAAAATATTTGGCTCAGTTATAAACTCAGATTAGAGCTGCATGTTGGTATTTTTTTTGTATATATTACAGATAACAAAATGCAGTGAAACACTATCAAACTGCCATGTTTTCAACAGCACGAGTAGAAATTGGTGTAGGAGACACAAACATTCAACAGAGTATGCTTCAGGATAAGTGGATGGGCTTCCTGGGTGTGAGCGTCTCGCTTGTGGAATCCAGAGGGAAGAGTTGGGGTTCTTTCTTCTCTTTTAACCTTATTTCTTGAGAAAGGAAGATACCTCACAGAACCCGGAGCTTGCTGATAACCTAGGCTGTCTAACCAATAAACCCCAGGGATCCTCTTGTGAAGTGGAAACTTTAAGGGTTCTTTGGAAAGTCAGTTGTGTTTTTCTAAACTGAACACAGACACACGACTAAGGCAGACTTGTGAAGGAACATTTAGCTGAAGCAGACACAGGAGAGAGGATGTTCTGCTAAAGCAAACACATGAAAGGACACATGATGAAGGATTCTTTGCTAACAACACTCACGCACTGGTCTGCCTTACATTGCATAGTTGAGCTGCTTTTGTCCGGACTCTTTGGACTCCAGCTCATTGCATGCCCATGCTGAGGCAAGGTATGTGGAGGACACATGATGTTTGGATGTTGATGCAGTGATGGAGAGAGAGTTTGGCTCACTGGTATAGTCAGCTGTAATGCTTGTGGGTCTCCCATCTTCACTGAGATTCACTTCCCTGAGAGGCACAGCTGAGAGCTTCTTCTGGCAGCCCTCTGGGTCCCCGCTGCTGACTCGAACTGAGGCTGAGACTTGGCTGTCTCTGCTAGGTCCTGTCGCCTCTGTTGCTAAGCCAACGCTACTGAACTGGACTGCTAGTGTATCCGTGAAGTGTTTGTGAGTGGATTGAACTGCTGCTACCAACCTGAACCGCCTATTTCCAGACAACACAGACAAGAGCTGCTCCAAGGAATCTCTCTAAACAAGTCCACTTCCCCCATATCCTTTCTTTCCCACTATCTCTAGTGGGTGATGGGCTAGAAGGGAGGTTAAAGCACTTAAGAACCATCATTAAAAATAGGATTTGAAAAAACTAAAGTTCCAGTCTTGTCTCTGCCTCCCAGCACTAGGTTGATAAACAAACACCATTATACCTAGATTTCTATGAGGGCTGGAGATCAGAACTCAGGTCCACATGCTTATCCAGTAAATGAAGAACTATTACCAAAAATACGTCATTGGGTGACTACATTTTACCCAGCATCCACATGTTTAAGAAGGAAAGAGAGAATCTGAAGCTAACTTGTCCCAGCAGCGAGAAAACAACAGGGAAGGCTGAAGCCAGATGCCTACAGCATCCTCTGTCACCATCTGCGTCTTGTGGAACACAGAGCATCTTTGCTGCTGAGGAAAGGACAGAGTTCCTGTGGGACATTCCAGCATGGTGGGGCGAGTCAGAATAAGCAGCACTGTAGACAGATACAGGCCTGGGGCTCCCAGTCACCTCTGCCTGGCACCACAAGTACTTTTGAGGGCTACAGACAGGCCATGAGCATATGTGCTTATCACACATACTCAGCCTTCTAGTGAGAATCTGGAAATAGAAGAAAGGCTGATTTATCTTAAAAGACCATGGTGGCTTAAGACAGAGTAGGGGACGAAGGACAGACAGACAGCAATACTTGACATCAAAGTGATTTCCATTAGGTTTATTCAGCTGCTTAGATGATAGGAAATGGCTCTTTGGTCTATTTGACACACATGTACACTAGACTTTGCATTTCCTAGGATTATTTCCTCTTCCCTAGGACTTAGAAGTCAGAGAATAATAGACTCTCCCATAGGATGAAATGTTAAAAATGCCAGGAGGGCTTCCTGGATCTTTGGTTCCATAGTTCATTAAGATGTCACACAATTAAAAGTCAGCCCTGTAACTTCATTGCCTTAGAGTAAGTAGTGCTTTAGGTTCAGTAGTGGATTCTCCTTTAACATCTGAATTCCTCTGTGGTGGTGTTTAGATCCGGACTGGCCCCCAGAAGTCCCCAAGTTCCTATACCCACATCCTAGAAAGTGTGAACACTGTAAGAGGTGGCACCTAGTGGAAAGTCTTCTGGTTATCAGAGGAAGGGATAGAGGGGTCCTGTCTCTTCCTTTTCCTTTTCCTCCCATGTTCTATCCATGACGTGAACAATTCTTTTCTACTCTGCTGCCATGCTGTCCAAAGCAAAAGGGCCAATTAGTTGTGGATGGAAGCCTCTACAAGCATGAACCAGAATAACCCTTTTCTCTCCAGAACCTGATTGTATTTCAAATATGTGTTAACATTTCCTCTAGGCTCCTAGCAACAGTTACCTAGCAATGGCCAGGTATGAGCAGGAGCCAGGCATATAAGGACTGCTTGGGCTGGCTTGTTGAGTTTCTCTCTCTCTCTCTCTCTCTCTCTCATGTCCTCTGGCTCTCTCTCTCTCTCTCCCATGTTGGCTGGCCTCTTCCCCTCCTTTGCTCTTTCTCTTTTTCTCTCTCTTTCTGTCCTTCTCTGTCACCTCCTTTCTCTGCCTCTGTTCTCAGACCTACGTCCCAGGTCCCAAATAAACGTCCTTCTACCCTAGGCCTATCCTGTGGCTGATACCTTAGGAGGATGCCTCAGCACTGGCCCGCCAAAGCACCCCCTCCTGCCACATCATACCATGTTTTATGAAACACAACGGTATGTGTTATAGTAATGGAAAGGGGTGAAGAGAAAACCCTGATACCTTTGTTACATTGGTGCAAGTGATTTTCTCAGGCTACATCTGTATCCAGGTGCATTTAACCTTTGCACATCACAATGTGTTGCCATCTACGAAGTTGTTACATGAGAACTGTGCATAATATATTAAAGAAGCCTAAAATGGTGTAGCCCATCCCATACATAGCTACCCTGGATCCCATGTGGCCTCTGGATCTTGAGTCTGATGCACCTGGTTGACTGTCCAGGTCCAGTTTCTCCTGTGGTAGTAGTGGAAGAATAGGGCCCACATGCCAGGGATAAGCCTTAACAGTCCAATATCCTAGGGTCACTCAACAAAAGTCAGGAAGACTGGCAGCTAAACTCAGCAGTGCTAGTCTATAGGTCTCAGAGTTTACAGTAACAGCTGAGCAGAGCTGGTGGGCTTTCCTTCAGCTCTGCCCCCTTCAACTTTTAAAATACAGCCAGTGATTCTAAACCACAAAAGAAAGGAAGAAAGGAAGGAAAAAAAGGGCTTGGTTTTACTCTATCGAACTCCTTTTATCATAAAGATTTGCATGGAAAAAGACATGGCTACAGTTGCTTTTTGTTCGTTTACATTTGAGGTAGAAATCGAAATCTTAAAAACAAACAAAATCTTAACAAGCATAAAACTGTGAGGGACAACAGCTGAGGCCACAATGGTACACATCCTGGTCTCTGGTCATGGAGGCCCATCTGAGGGGCCAGGAGGGAAGGGAGAGACAGAGGGGAAAGCAGCAGTCTTACTTGGTTTAAAAGCAGTTCCTGGGATGTTCGAAGTCTTTTGTTTCTAATGAGTTATACACCAACTGGAAGTTTTTGCTGTTTCATGATTTCCCAATCTTACACATTGACCCATACCTTCTCATCTATAGATTGTGACTATAACATTATCTGTTTTGTGGAATTACAGCAAGCACTAATATTTAAGAAAACAATTTATAAAATAGATATCACTGTGTCAAGGTGCATTATTTTTCTTAATAATCTACTTCACAAAAAATTAATCTACTTCACTTAAAGTTACAAAACATCTCACACAAATGATTCTCCGAAGAGATTCTGACTAACTCAAAGCTTGAAGAATAAATAGTAATTAGGTGGTTAGGGAGGAGGAGAGAGATCATTTATGCCCTGCTGAGGCAAGACATCCATACAAAGAGAACTTGTGGCCTGTGATTTGCAGGGCAGGCTGGGGCTTGCAAACCCACAGGGAGGCAGGGATGAGAAGAGTAGGGTCCCAGAGGCTTTGGTTTAGAATTATGAAACATGAAGTTTGAGGCAGGCAGTGACAAGAGCTCAATCCTGGGGTGGGGGTTGTTGCACATTTTGTTAAGGGAGCTTACAATTTATATCATAAAACAATACTTTAGCTACTCAGTTCAGTATATATTATTCTATACAAACATATGCATATAAGTAATCTATTTAATGAGCATACCTTTTAAAAGAGACTCTTTACTGATGCAGTTTTGGAAGGTGTTCATTTACACCATCAAGCCTGATTCTTTACATCAGGACTTCTCTGGGCTTGGTTTAGACAGCCCTGCTATATAGATCTTGAGTTGGCCTTGAACTCATGATCCTTCTGCTCTGCCTCCTGGATTACAGCCATGTACCACCATGCCCAACTTTCAAAACCTTTAGTATGCAGCTACGCTTCATGAATTTTCAAGAAGGGAATACAATGTTTAGGACGATTGACCACAGGCACTTTTCCTGAACTTCCCCCACTGGCATTTCCACCGCTCCAGGGTTTTCATTTCCTCAGGGCACAGTGGGAAAAGCTGCAGCCCCGAGGAGCCATCGTTGGGCTCACAACCTGTCCCTGCTTGTAAATATCACTGCGGCTCTATCAGCATTTCCTCATCCCTCCTATGCTCGACAAACCCGCCCCACTAAGGCTTTTCTTTGCAGGAGACACTGCTTCTTCCCCAAGAACACAGCCCAAGCCAGAGGCAGAGCATCTATTCCACTCCTGCATGCCTGTTCTTGCTAGTCACAGGGATATGGGCCCTCCATCTTGAACCAAGTGGCCCTATGTTACTATAAGATGTCTAAAAGATCCAGTGAGTCTTACCAGGCCAAGAGTGGAAAGTTAGTAAAGACAGGGCACCATGTGTCCCAGTGTCCTTGTCCCCAGACTTCTCTGCCATCTGGTGCCTCCCAGTCTATAGTCTCATTCCACAAGCTTTGGTTACACGCCAAGGGGACATCCTTAATGCATTTTTTATAGTGACATAATAACACATTGAAAATGTCCATTGGCATCTATCTGTGAAGTTTCATATTTTACTTCCTTTCTTCATGCTAGATGCCAGACTACCCAGGTATTAATACAATGCCACGTGTCCTAATAATTAAAATTGAAACAAGATTTTCCAGCCACCCTTCACAGTAGCTTGGTTTACCCTCTCCTCTATATTCTTTGTATTTCTCTGGATTCTACGGTGGCAAAGATGATTCACTGGGTGAAAATTGAGGAGGTAGAACCCTGCAGAGCCCAGGAAATGGGCAGCTGAGGTGGAGTAGATGAGCCTAGCAGGCAACAGACACTGCTTTCATCACAGGATCTATGCGGGCACTGCACCCTGCCCAGTGTTGACTTGGCTGAAAATTTCTGGATTGTAAAACAGCTTCTGAACAAAGTGCCCATTTAAAATGGTCTGCAAGAGGTAGGCCGCTTGGCATGAACTCAGTTCAAGCCCTTTTAACCCCTCTCCTCCATTGCACATCTCTCCTGGTATTCTGGACAGAACCTGGCTCCCTCCCCGCACCGCCAGGTACCTTGGGTAAAATTAGACTTTGTTTGTTTTGAAGTGCATCTTTTAAAAGCCATGGCTACTTTTGAAAAATTCAGAAGTCGTAGTGATTTTAAGCACTCTTTCCAGGCACTGTTTTTAGCCCAGATATTTTGGAAGGACCTGGGCCCCCAAACCCCAGGGCTGGCACACACATGGCCTGAGTAAGAGGACTTGCTCTCCCAGTTTAAAGCAATCTGATTTGGAAAGAGTGAGAGGATGTGTGTCTAAAGATAGCCATGGGAATAGGGGATCTTTTTCCAATTAGTGCAGACAGATTCTTTTAGCCTGATTAGCCCCCTAAACCACAAACTTTAAACGTTTTGCAGTTTGTTAGTACAAATACATTCTGAAAAAGCCTAGGACATTCATTCAAACATGATAACTTGAACATAGCAAGCAGAAGACTGAACTGTCTTATCAACTCAAACATTAAGTCTTAGTAAAATGATAATTATTGTATACAGAACAGTCATGTATCTATATCCTTCCTTTCCTTCTGAAAAGATATGCCTGTCCATTAAATTATTTTATTCCTCTATCATCTTTGCCTGCAATTTCTTTCTAATTCAATCCATTTCATGTATAGTGGTAGCTAGGGATATTTGCTTACAAAAAGAATCCAAATAATTTTGAGATTTATTTTGCTCAAAATATTTTACATTTTCCTATAAAGTCTAAAAATAGGAATAGGTGCTCCCTGTGTTCTACTCTCGGTGTTTACCTTTGTGCTTCTAGTAACAGTTGGCAAGGACCGCTCACCTGCCTCCCTCACTCTCAGTTACAAACTTTTGATAAATACTTGCTGAGTATTCTGAACTATGCTAGCAGATGAAATGATGTTGGTAGCTATCTCACTTTTCAATTGCTGGGACAGATCACCTCGGCCAAGGCAACTTACAGAAGAAAGCATTTGTTTGAGGTTTATAGATCAGAGAGTTAGTTGATGACCATGGCAGGGAATATGACAGCAGGTGAGGAGTGAGGAGACATGGACTAAAGTTGTAGCTGAAAGCTCACAGCATATAGGAGGAAGGGAGAGAGAGAGAGAGAGAGAGAGAGAGAGAGAGAGAGAGAGAGAGGAGGGCTAACTAGAAATGGCGTCAAACTGAAGCCCACCACCAGTGACACACCTCCTCCAGCACGACCACACCTACTCATCCTTCCTAACAGTTCCATCAACTAGGAACAAAGCACTCAAATATATGAGTCTATGGGGACCCTTCTCATTAAAATTTCCATGGTAAGTAAGAGTTATATCCTTAGGTCTTGTAGAAACGTCAGTTGAGTAATAACTCTTGGAAATTAACAAGATTAAAGAAATAAACTGGCTCATATACAGAAGTTTTGAAATGCCACAAGAGATCAACAGGAACAGTGACAGAAAATAAAAGGCACCAGAAGTTTCCTCTCTACTGACGCTGACATATAGCACCTCCAGGATCTTGAAGCAGACGAACCAGCACATGTGACAGGCCTAAAATGAACCTGTTTATAAGGTGGCCACAGAAGGTAATATGCTCTCTAGTCCAAAGAGTATGATGTGCATGTCTGTGTGGGACTGTTACTCAACCAGCCACCGTTGAATTGGACAACTTAGAGTGCATGGTGAAAAGAAGTAGATTTTTGTCAGGTTTCAGGTTGGATGAGGAACCAGATAGGTAAGCCTGTATAGACAAAGCTCTAGAGAAGGTCTGAGTTAGTATGTGCTAGCTTGAGAAGATGTGGAGGGACAGGTCTTAGAGTAAAAGTGTGTGTCAAGACTGGTCTGACAGAGAGGTTGAGACCAGACCTGCAGAAAAGCAGGAAATTGATCAATAGTAATGTGCTGTTTAGAACTCATTAGAAGCCTGAAGTCAAGACTGAAATGAGCCAAACATCTGAAAGCATGCTCAGGCTTAGAAAGAAAAAGATGGCTGAATTCATTCATGGAAGTAACATAGATAAAAGGAGTCATTATAGTTATAAAAATGCTCCAAATGGTAGGATATAGAAAGAAATGTAAAGCAAGAAATGGTGCTCTCGTGAAAACTCATGAATGGTGAGCTGCGTGGAAGATCACAGAAGTGGAGGCCAGGATGAGGCTGAGGGACTTTCACAACAGAGATAGTTGAACTCATAAACTAGGAAGACACGGGATGAACCAAAAATTTGATGTTGTCAGCTGAGGTGTAAGAGATGCTCTAGTGGTCTGGGATGCAACTCCTGACCCAAATAACTAAGTCCATAGAAATAGAAAGTATTTGAAATAAGAAGGTAAGGAAATTGAGATGTCAGGAAATTGAATCATATTTTTATAATACACACCTCATTTGTTTAATGTGTGTGTGTGTGTGTGTGTGTGTGTGTGTGTGTGTGTGTGTGCGCGCGCGCGCATGCGCGCACGCGTGTTCAAGCCATGGCCTATAGACAAAGGTTCAGGCTAAGGACTGGGGCTCTAAGTTGATGGACAACTGACTCTCGCTTTGGAAAGAAGCTGATAACAAGGTTTTGGTAAAGAGGAGTTGAAGACAGAATGAGTAAAACTAGAGAGCAAGCTGTAATGGACAAGGAGAACCTGAACTTAGAGAGTTCCAATGCCTGATGTCATCTGGGGAACCAGAAACTCTTGCCTTCCTGAGGCCTGATTTTAGTCCTCTTCTGAATGGGCCAGCCCATCTGTACCAGAGTATTCACCTGTCTCTGGATGCGATGTGAGATGTGCCTTCAGTAACTGGAGATGCTAGCTCCATTGCTTTCCATAGCCTCTAGCATCAAACACTTTGTGTATATGGTAAGTGCTTAAAGCAGGTCACTTAGTGAATGAAACACGCTGGAAGGTATGCAGGACAAGTATTATGGTTCATACTTTAACCCCAGAGATTCATTATAGGACCCCTTTGCCCTCATCACCTTTGCTGGAGATGGAATCCAGAGCCCAGCTTATACTACATAAACAAGTACCCTGACCCTGAGCATCTGCAGTGAGGTGATTTTTTTCATTTACATAAATATTAAAATAGATGGAGGGGTTAACAATCCAGGCTGTGCATTTATTTTAGCTCAGCTATGTGACTCCCTTGAATGAGTAGAGGTAGACCAGTTGCTAATATGTCATGTTACAAGAAGGCAGGGTGAGATGTCATGCTTCTGTAGTGGGAAGCATCCATCTGCACAGATTAGATAAACCAAAAGTCCACAAAATGTATTCCTAGTGTGATCACTCCAGCAACATTACAAAGGGTGGATCCATTGGGTGGACCACCAGATGCAAAGTGTATGAAACTTAAATACAGTATTTCTCTGGTGGGGTTGGGACTATGAGTAATCTGCCCTGACTTTTCAAAAGTAATTTACTATTTTTGAATTGCCTTTATAAGAGCTTAGTCAAATTACAACTTTATAATAACACGACATATACTCACATATATTTAATCTTTGTTAAACAGAGGCCTACATTCAAAAATTAGTTTCTTGCCTGTCCCTGGTGAAGAGGAAGGTACTTACTACCTAGGACAGATGGCACCAGTTACCCTGACTTTACTGTGGGCATCTTACCTGGACGGCAAAAAGTCCTGGGTGGACACTTGGAACTACATAGGTAGTGTCACAGCTGAAGGCACCTTTTCTGAGTCCTTTGTTAAATGTCATTGAGTAGGAAGCTGGGAGATGACTAAGGAGTTGAACTGGGGAAACTAGGAGGGAGGTGAAGCTGCATCTGGTTCCACAGCATCCCGTTTCCACTGCCAGTTCCCCCTGCTCCTCTCTCATCAATTGCTATTCCAGTACCTCCAGCTGGCAGTTCCGGGGTAAATCATGATTATGTTAATGATACCTAAGTGTGCTTGGATACATCCTCTGCATGGCATTGAGTGAGTTTTGCTGTTACAGGCTGCCAGCTTTGGAGGGTCTAAGGCGGCCTTATGTCCCCTAAGTCAGAGCTCTCTTCCAAGTTCTGCATGTAGGAGAATCTTAATATGTGTTAAGATTGACTTAGTTAATTTCTTCTCTTTGAAGCAAGTTTCCACAAGGATGGTAGGTGGGATCTAGAAGGGAATGAGAATTTCTCGAGATTTGAGTGATACCTGATTGCTTTGTTAGTGAACATTTTCATATTCAAGAAGCTTACATTTTTCTGTATTATCTATATTATAATTTAATAAAAAGGAATAAAGAGAGAAAGAAAGGAAGGAAGAAAGAGAGAAAAGAAAAGAAAGGAAGGAAGGAAGAAAGAAAGAAAGGAAGGAAGAAAGAAAGAAAAAGAGAGAGAAAGAAAAGTGGTAAAGGAAGAGAAGAAAGAAAAGCTTGGCTGTAAAGCTAGGTTGAGGAGTTTGAACTTGATTCAGCAGGCAAGGCAGGCAGCTGGAGGTGCCTCTCTGTTATGTAGCTGGGTTGAGGCAGTGCCCTAAACATGCTTAAAGGGTGATCACTTTGATGCTGGAGAGTAGTTTCAATAGAATAACAAAAAAATGACAAATTACCTAAATCTTGAATAACAAGGGCTCAGAATATGTTGGGTTGACGATAGTGATACTTTAAAAGATAACCAGGGCCATTCACTGCACAAGGAACCAGTTTTCTGACAAACTACAGAACGGATACTCAACACATGTTCCAGGATGATTTACACATGCTAATGCTTGATATCACATTATACCTTAGTTTGGCCTCTATTGCAGTGAAATCTCTCACTGCTCTCAGTTGGAGAAGAAACAAGACAATCTATCACTGAGACTGGCTCAACTCCTTGGATGAGCACCAGCTTTGGACTAATTCTTATTCTCAAAGCTATGCCTTTGTGAAGACGCACAATGTCTACTGATGTATACATGGCCAAAGATTGAGCAGTGCGAACCCTGCCTATTGAAAACTAAGATGTTTTGGTTTCCAATACATTCTGACAATGCTGTCAAATGTTTCTCTTGCCAGGTAAACACTACTAATTGTTTTAGGACCAGTTCAAATCACCAGTGTAATGACTGAGTGTTTGATATTGAAGAAACTATTGTTTTCATTGCCATATAACACAGATGTTAAGGATTAGATGGAACAGATTGATGCTTATAGGTCTGAAAAACTATGAAAAATAGTTTGGCTAGGGGCCCTTAACATAATTTAAATTCATGTATGACTTCCACAATTTCAAATTAAACAATCACAGAATGACACAAATTTGTTGGAATGTAATTCAAAGTAAGCATGTACATATTTCTTCTAGTTCTGCAGAATGTTGATCTCTAAATTCTCATTAGACACCTCATTTAATTTCTGCATGATGATCCAGTAAGGAGAAATAGATGAATCATGGCCATACTGACTTTTCTCAGCCCCCAGGGAGAAAATAAAGGTTTGGGTTCTGAGATGAGGAAGGAGTTAACATTGTTCCTTAGTTTGCATAAATCTATAATAGTGTGCACAAGTAATCTGTGTGAGCTGATCTAATCATATCATCACTGTGTAGCTTTGCCCTCCTGCCAGTCACGAGTCTAATTTTATTAAGTTCCTCACATACCAGGAGAATCTTAGTGAGCAGCCAGTTTTCTACTCATTAGCTGTGACCTTCTAGTTTGTTTACTTGGGCTTTGCTTTGGCCTCCTACCCTCAAGTTAACACACTTTTGACTCATAACCATACTGTCACTGTGTCCTCTTGACCCAAGACAAAGGCAGATGAATGGAAGTATTGATGCTGACTTTATAGCTTCTGTAATGGGCAGCATGCCTCAATTCCTCTCTCTTGGTTCTGGGTTCTTTGAAAGTAAGGGAGAAAGGAGAAGGCCAAGAATTAAACAGGTTTCATGGTCCTCGAGGAGTCATCATTAAGCAAATTAAAAGGAAATAGATTACTTAAAGTAATCACTCAGATACTCACATATTCTCAATGGTTTAGCAAAACCCAGCAGTATTATAAGACTCTTTGGGAGTATTCCTAACAAGGATGTGTCTATTTGGATGTCAAGGCCACATCTTATAAGGCTCAGTGTTGTGTGGTGGTGGCCTCTTGTTTGATACTGATGTCTTTTGTTCAATATCGTTGTAAAAGGCCAAAAGGAGGCAGGGGGTAAAAGACCCACTGCAGAGGAGTTGCCACCAGTAAATTAGGATGGGGTTTTCTTCTCAACTAGTAAAAGAGGTAGCGTCTTAGAACACTTGAACTGCAAGCTAATCTCTCTCTCTCTCTCTCTCTCTCTCTCTCTCTCTCTCTCTCTCTCCTCTTCTCCTTTCTTCCCTCCTTCTCTCTCCCTTTATTTTTCTCTCCCTTCCTCTATCCTTCTCAACACACACAGATACTACACACACACATGCACACACACACACACACACACACACTTTTATCTGTCTGTCTATTTCCTATCAATCAATCTGTCTACATATTTATCTATCTATAATCTATCTATGTATCTATCCCAAAAGCCTTTCCAGAGTCTATTTGGGGCACTTGCTTGATCTGCCCTGTTAAGTGCCCATTTTTAGTCTCTCATTTAGTGTGATGTTCCTAGGTAAAACCACAGGCAAGTGGATGTGCTTGGTTCTGAGCTGCTGATTCTACATTGTGGTTTTGAACTTAAGGGTATCACAGTGTCACAGTGTATAGAACACATTTGAAATGGGTTATTTTCCTCAAGACTAAAATACTGAGTGTTTTGAAATCATTTGACACCTTGTTTTCAGACAAAGGATTGTGCACCAGCCTGCGGGATACCACAGCTCAGAAACTAGGCAAGTTGCAACCAAGCACTCTACCTCCCCAATCACTCCCCTGACTCAGCCTCTTTCCCCACATTATTCCTGCCTTCTGTGTTGTAGAACTCATCCACACAATTCCACACAAACTTGAAGGCAACTCTGTGCAGGTTGGGATAATTCCTAGCTGTGCCTGATATAAAGGTTATTAACACATGCTGCCTCTCGAAGATGCTCTCAGGGTTTGCAAACATGCACGAAACAATAACAATTACAGTTGCCTGCTCTCAGCTCATGAGAACAGAGCAAGGATATACAGCTGTTGTTCTCAACCTGTGGGTCACAACCTCTTTGGGGGTTGAATGATCCTTTCACAGGGGTCACTAAGACCATCCTGCATATCAGATATTTACCTTATGATTCATAACAGTAGCAAACTCAGTTATAAAGTAGCAACAAAAATAATGTTATGGATAGAACAATATAATATGAGAAGCTGTATTACAGGGCTACAGCATTAGAAAGGTTGAGAACCACTGGTATCCAGAATCTTTTTAGCACAATTACAAAGAGGGGAAAAAAAAATCTCCTGAGTTATGAGGAGAAAGTTAAGGGCTCTCTTACTATGATTACAAATTATTTTGAGAAACTATGCATTATTATCATCTTTCAAGACAGCCTGGAGGCTCTTAAGTTCCTATTAAGAAAATTTCAATGCATTTATGTAAAAATAAGAATTTTGATAGAAATGGACAGCAAAAATATAATTGTATCTGAATAACCTTACCCAAGAAATTTTTAAAAAAAGTGACTGTTTCCTCAACACGTGTTATCTGGCTTTGGTGAGAACATTTCCCTTCTCTCTGGAAGCTTCTCTTCAGTAAGGATTCCTACCTCTTTCCAGATGGAGGGCGCATATGCGCTGCTCCTTCCTGCCCTTCAGACTGACACTTCGCTTTCCCTGCTGATAGAATGGGTGACAGCTAAAGAGTGTATACTTTTCTTGGCCCTAAGAAAGGGTTTCCATTTCTCCCTAAGAGTGGGGTTAAATATGTAACCCTGCAGATTATATAGTTTTATATAGATTACAAGGTAAGATGATTTTATTTAAATATCTGAGTACTACTTGTCTGCCTTTGAGCCTTACTGCTTTAGCATGCTTTTGGAACTCCAGCGCAGCCAGCCTGTATAAGGTACACAGCATTGTGCATCTCCCAGAACTTCTGTAGCACAGAGTGTTGCATTTATACTCATCAAGCGAATTGGGAAGTTTCTCATCCTTTTGTTTTTCCTTGCATGGGAACATCTAAGCTGTGAGTTGGAAATCCAGAAAACTTTCTGCCGCCATCATTTCCATCTCTAGTGCTCCAAAGAAGTAGACAACCAAACCTACTGTTCCCGACAGCAGCCTGTGTGCAGAGTCACTGTGATGCTCTTTGCTGACAGCTCATCTGTATCATGACAGAGTTGTCTCATTTACTTTTGGGCCATCACTGAAGCCTGTCTTGTGCATTAACTATTTCTGGGCCACCACTGAAGCCTGAGTTTCTCATTGCCTGCCTGCCTGCCTGCCTGCCTGCCTGCCTGCCTGCCTGCCTGTTTGGATTCCTTTCAGCTATGGATCTGAAAGTGAGTCAAAGCAAAGCTTCACTAGACATTTTTTCCTGAGACTTAGACCATTTCAATGTGCTTCTTAAAAATGAGTGTGGATCTGTATGTGCACCCCAGAGCTAAGGCTGTGCCATACTTCTCCATAACCAATCCTGCCTAGGGAGAGCTGGTCTACCAGGAGTGCTGTCAATCCAAAGTTCACAGGTGAAACCACCACTTTTGCTCTAATAACTGGCCAAAGAGGGAACAGCCAGAAGCCCACAGAGCACAAGAATTGAGGAGCAATAGGGGACAGGATGCTTCCTGTTTCCATCAGCACCCTAGAGCTATCCCTGTGACACAGGTCTCCACACCCAAATCCCACCTGGAGAGAGCTGGTCTCCCAGGAATGCTCACACAGCTAAGATCACAAACTCACGGCTCACAGGAGGGACAAGCTCCAGGCAGAGACAAGCTCCAGGCAGAGACAGCAAGACCAACTAACACTAGAGATAACCAAATGTTGAGAGGCAAATGCAAGAACCTAAACAACAGAAACCAAGGCTACTTAGCATCACCAGAACCCAGTTCTCACACCACAGCAAGTCCTGGATACCCCAACACACTGGAAAAGAAAGATTCAGTTTTAAAATCACATCTGATGATGATGACTTTAAGAAGGACATAAATAACTCTCTTAAAGAAATAAAGGAGGACACAGGTAAACAGGTAGAGGTCCTTAATGAAGAAACACAAAAATCACTTAAAGAATTACAAGAAAACACAAACAGTGAAAGAATTGGACAAAACCATCCAAGGTCTAAACATGGAAATAGAAACAGTGAAAAAAATTACAAAGGAAGACAAACCTGGAAATAGAAAACCTAGGAAAGAGATCAGATGTCACAGATGCAAGCATCACCAACAGATTAGAAGAGATAGAAGAGAGAATCTCAGGGGCAGAAGGTACCATAGAAAACATTGACATAACAGTCAAAGAAAAGCAAAAGGCTCCTAACCCAAAACATCCAGGAAGTCCAGGATACAGTGAGACGACCAAACCTAAGGATAATAGATATAGAAAAGAGTGAAGATGCCCAAATTAAAGGGCCAGTAAATAGCTTCAACAAAATTATAGACAAAAACTTCCCTAACCTAAAGAAAGAAATGTCTATAACACAAAAGAAGCCTACAGAACTCCAAATAGATTGGACCAGAAAAGAAATTCCCCCATCATATAATAGTCAAAACACCAAATGCGCAAAACAAAGAAAGAATATTAAAGGCAGTAAGGGAAAAAGGAAAGTAACATATATCCTGAATATCTATGCTCCAAATGCAAGGTCATCTACATTCATAAAAGAAACCTTACTAAAGCACAAAGCACATATTGCACTTCACACAATAATAGTGGAAGATTTCAACACCCTCCCTCTCATCAATGGACAGACCATGGAAACAGAAACTAAATGGAGACATAGAGAAGCTAACAGAAGTTATGAACCAAATAGATTTAACAGATATCTATAGACCATTTCATCCTAAAACAAAAGAATATACCTTTTTCTCAGCACCTCATGGTACCTCCTCTGAAATTGACCACATAATCAGTCACAAAACAGGCCTCAACAGATATAAGAAGATTGAAATAATTCCATGCATCCTATCAGATCACCATGGACTAAGTATGGTCTTCAATAACAACAAAAACAACAGAAAGCCAGCATACACATGCAAGCTGAACAATGTTCTACTCAGTAATAACTTGGTCATGAAAGAAATAAAGAATGAAATTAAAGATTTTTTTTTAGAAATTAATGAAAATGAAGGCATAGCATAACCAAACTTATGAAAACAAAGCTAAGAGAAAAATTCATAACTCTGAGTGCCTCCAAAAAGAAACTGGAGAGAGAATACATTAGCAGCTTGACAGCATACCAAAAAGCTCTAGAACAAAAAGAAGCAAATACACCCAAGAGGAGTGGACAGCAGGAAATAACAGAAGTTATGAACCACATGGACTTAACAGATATTTATAGAACATCTATCCTAAAACAAAAGGATATACCTTCTTCTCACAACCTCATGGTACTTTCTCCAAAATTGACCATATAATTGGGCACAACACAGACCTCAACAGAAACAGAAAGATAAAAATAATCCCATGCATCCTATCAAACCACCATGGGCTAAAGCTGGTCTTCAATAACAATAAGGGAAGAACGCCCACATCTACATGGAAGTTGAACAATGATCTACTCAATGATAACCTGGTCAAGGAAGAAATAAAGAAAGAAACTAAAGACTTCTTAGAATTTAATGAAAATGAAGGTACAACATACCCAAACTTATGGGACACAATGAAAGCAGTGCTAAGAGGAAAACTCATAGCTCTGAGTGCCTGCAGAAAGAAACAGGAAAGAGCATAAAAGAAACAGGAAAGAGCATATGTCACCAGCTTGACAGCACACCTAAAAGCTCTAGAACAAAAAGAAGCAAATACACCCAGGAGGAGTAGAAGGCAGGAAATAATCAAACTCAGAGCTGAAATCAACCAAGTAGAAACAAAAAGGACCATACAAAGAATCAACAGAACCAAAAGTTGGTTCTTTGAGAAAATCAACAAGATAGATAAACCCTTAGCCAGACTAACGAGAGGACACAGAGAGTGTATCCAAATTAACAAAATCAGAAATGAAAAGGGAGCCATAACAACAGCTAGTTGTTGAAATTCTAGAAACTATCAGATCCTATTACAAAAGCCTATACTCAACAAAACTGGAAAATGTGGATGAAATGGACAATTTTCTAGACAGATACCAAGTATCAAAATTAAATCAGGATCAGATAAACCATCCAAATAGTCCCATAACCCCTAAGGAAATAGAAGCATTTATTTAAAGTTTCCCAACCAAAAAAACCTCTGGACCAGATGGGTTTAGTGCAGAATTTATCAGACCTTCAAAGAAGACCTAATACTAAATACTCTTCAAACTATTCCACAAAATAGAAACAGAAGGAACACTACCCAATTCGTTCTTTGAAGCCACAATTATGCTTATACCTAAAACACAAAGACCTAACAAAGAAAGAGAACTTCAGAACAATTTCCCTTATGAATATCAATGTAAAAACACTCAAAAAATTCTTGCAAATTGAACCCATGAACACATCAAAAGAACACATCATCCACAATGATCAAGTAGGCTTCATCCCAGGGATGCAGAGATGGTTCAATATATGGAAGTCCATCAATGTAATCCACTATGTAAACAAACTCAAAGAAAAAAACCACGTGATCACCTCATTTGATGCTGAGAAAGTATTTGACAAATTTCAATATGCCATCATGGTAAAAGTTTTGGAAAGATCAGGAATTGAAGGCCCATACTTAAGCATAGTAAAAGCAATATACAGCAAACCAGTAGCTAACATCAAACTAAATGGAGAGAAACATGAAGAAATCCCACTAAAATCAGGGTCTAGAAAAGGCTACAGACTCTTTACCTACTTATTCAATATAGGACCCAAAGTCCAAGCTGGAGCTATTAGACAACAAAAGGAGGTCAAATGGATACATATTGGAAAGAAATCAAAATATTACTATTTGCAGATGATATAATAGTATACTTAAGTGATCCCAATAATTCCACCAGAGAACTCCGAAACCCGATAAACAACTTCAGCAAAGTGACTGGATATAAAATTAACTCAAACAAATCAGTAGCCCTCCTTTATTCAAAGGATAAACAGGCTGAGAAAGAAATTAAGAAAAGGACACCCTTCACAATAGTCACAAACAATATAAAATACATTGGTGTGACTCTAACCAAGCAAGGGAAAGAACTGTATGACAAGTAGTTCAAGAAATTGAAGGTTTCAGAAGATAAAAAGATCTCACATGCACATGGATTGGCAGGATTAATATAGTAAAAATGGCCATTTTGCCAAAAGCAATCTACAGATTCAATGCAATCTCCACTAAAATTCTAACTTAAATTCTTCATAGAGTTAGAAAGAGTAATTTGCAATTCATTTGAAAGAACAAAAAAACCCAGAATACTGAAAACTATCCTCAACAATAAAAGAATTTCCCTGACCTCAAGCTGTATTACAGAGCAACAGTGATAAAAACTGTATTGTATTGGTAAAGAGACAGGCAGGTAGATCAGTGGACTAGAATTGAAGACCCAGAAATGAACCCATGTTGTTGTAAAATATAAAAAATAAAAAAGGTATGGTTGTCTTTTACCTCACTAGGTCCAGCACCGCAGTGCCCTAAGATATCTGCTCAATATCTTGACAGAAACATATCCCAACTCTGTGGTGGCCCAGACCAGCCACCCCATACGCCATTACACTTAAATCTACACATGAAAGAACACACAACACAATAATCTTTGACCCAATTGATAAGATATAATTGCTCACTTAAGCATACAAAGCCCGGTACCATCCATCCCTTAAGAACATTGATAATAACCTGTAAATACACAGAGCGGAGTCTTTTTGTCAGCCTCCATTGTCCTGCCACGGCTTCTCTCCTCCTCCTGTCTCTACCTTTCTGTTCCAGTCTCCTCCTCTTCCTTCAAACTTCTCTGACAGGCCTCCTTCTATCCTCTACCTGCCCCTCACCTGTATTTTACAAATTCAGTGGGGAGAAGGTTCTGGTGAAGTCACCTGATTCCTGAGTAAGGACTAGGTAGCTGACCTTGGGGCAGTAGAATTAGCATCAAAATACAGATAACTCCAGGCAAACCATAACAAACCCATACACCTATGGTCACTTGATTTTTGACAAAGGAGCTAAAACTATCCAATGGAAAAAAGATAGCATTTTCAACAAATGGTGCTGGTTCAACTGGAGGTCAGCATGTAGAAGAATGCAAATCGACTCATTCTTATCTCCCTGTACAAATCTCTAGTCCAAGTAGATCAAAGGATCATCACATAAAACCAGATACACTGAAACTAATAGAAGAGAAAGTGGGGAAGATCCTTGAACACATGGGCACAGGGGAAATTTTCTTGAACAGAATACCAATGGCTTATGCTCTAAGATCAAGAATCGATAAAAGGGACCTCATAAAATTGCAAAGTTTCTGTAAGGCAAAGGACACTGTCAGACCAACAGATTGGGAAAAGGTCTTTACAAATTCTACATCTAATAGAAGGCTAATATCCAATATACACAAAGAACACAAGAAGTTCGACTCCAGAGAGTCAACTAACCCTATTTAAAAATAGGGTACAGAGATAAACAAAGAATTCTCAGAGGAATATAGAATGGCTGAGAAGCACTTAAAGAAATGTTCAACATCCTTAGTCATCAGGGAAATGCAAGTCAAAACAACCCTGAGATTCCACTTCACACCAGTCAGAATGGCTAAGATTAAAAAACTCAGGTGACAGAAGATGCTGGTGAAGATGTGGAGAAAGAGGAACACTCCTCCATTTTTGGTAGGATTGCAAGCTGGTACAACCATTCTGGGAATCAGTCTGGAGGTTCCTCAGAAAATTGGACCTGAGGACCCAGCTATACCACTCCTGGGCATATACCCAAAAGATGCTCCAACATATAACAAGGACACATGACACTATGTTCATAGTAGCCTTATTTATAATAGCTAGAAGCTGGAAAGAATCCAGATGTCCTTCAACAGAGGAATGGATACATAAAATGTGGTACATTTACACAATGGAGTACTACTCAGCTATAAAAACAATTACTTCATGAAATTCTTAGGCAAAAGAAAGGAACTGGAAAATATCATCTTGAATGAGGTAACCTAGCCACAAAAAACATACATGGTACATACTCACTGATAAGTAGATATTAGCCCAAATGCTTGGAATACCCAAGATACAATTCACAGACCATATGAAGCTCAAGAAAAAAGGAAGACCAAAATCTGGAAGCTTCGTTCCTTCTTAGAAGGGGGGGACAAAATATTCAAGAGAGGTAGATGGTGGGAGAGACTTGTGAGGAAGAGAGAAGGGGAAAAGGGGGCAGGATCAGGTATGGGAGGAGACAGGGATGATATACAGAAGGTCAGGAAATTGTACAGAGGTGTGTAGCAATGGTAGAATGGAATTGGTGGTAGCCACCTGCAAGTCCCAGATACCAGGGAAGCCAGAGACTCACAGGACCCGAAGGGGATGGGATTAGCTGAAATGCCCAAGAAAGGGGAGGAAGAACCTGTAGAGACCATATCCAGATGTTAGGCAAGGACCCCCATTTGAGGGATGGGACTACCCATCCATCTCCAAAATTTTAACCCAGAATTGCTTGAGTCTAAAGGAAATACAGGGAGAAAGAGTGAAGTAGAGACTGAGGTAAAGGCCATCCAGAGAGTGACCCACCTCCATATTCATCCCATATATAGACACCAAATGCAGTCACTATTGCTCATGCCAAGAAGGGCTTGCTGACTGGAACCTGATACACTGTCTCCTGAGAGGCTGTGCCAGAGTCTGAGAAATACAGAGGTGGATGCTTGCATCCAACCATTGGACTGAGAACAGGGTCCCCAATGGAAGAGCTAAGGAAAGGACTGAAGGACCTGAAGGGGTTTGCAACCCCATAGGAAGAACAACAATATCAACCAACCAGACCCCCCAGAGCTCCCAGGGACTAAACCACCAACCAAAGTGTACACACGGAACAACCCATGACTCAAGCCGCATATGTAGCAGAGGATGATCCTGTCAAGGCTCGATGTCCCAATGTAGGGGAAATGCCAGGGCCAGGAGGCAGGAGTGGCTGGGTGGGTGGGGGAGCACCCTCAGAGAAGCAGGCAGAGGTGGAGTGAAATAGGGGGTTTCCGAAGAGAAAAACAGGGAAGGATATAACATTTGAAATGCAAATAAATAAAATATCCAATTAAAAAAACAAAAGAAACAAATGAACAAAACAAAACAAAAATATGCAAATAAAAAATGAGTGTACCATAGGGTTACTAAAAACACAACAGCTCATTTCATTTTACCATGAAAGTATATTACCTTTCTTTGTGCCCCCACTCCCCAGGATAAAATGCAGATAAGTGGCTTACCTTAACCTTCTACAGACTACAAAAGAAAGGACATTCTAGATATTCATCCATGGTGTATGAGTTTGGTGAGCTTTGGCTGGCATTTCGTTTTTCGTTTTCTTTTTTTCATGTTTCACTTTACCTAAATCTTTAAAAGAATAAACCAACAAACAACAATTCTCCCTTAACCCATGTCTCCAGCCAGCCCAGCTGCACTTTCTGTGGGTTTTCATGTGCTCCAACAGACTCGTGTTCACTCAGCTCGAAAGATTGCATTTCCAAATTCTGAGTATGGGAGCCATGGCCCAGCAAGAGCAGTGACCCAGGAAAGCCCTGCTGTGCTCCTCTGGGAGGCTGACTCAGACTGGCAATGAGAATTCGCCATGCATTCCTTCTCAACAGAAATTTACCGAAAGGTTTCTTTCACTCATTTGTTTATTTTTGCATAACACACTCTGCTGCTGTAAGTGATGGTTTATGTAGGACATATTTCTCTTTTTTGTTTTTGCAATGTTTCAGTGGCATTTAATTCATATCTTACCACATTTCTTGTTTTAAAGGGTTTTTAGTGTATTCACAGTGTGGTACTATAACCTCTCTATGTGATTCCAGAACTTTTAAAATCTTATCACGAGTGTCCTCCATGTCAGTTGGGAGTTACTTGTCTCCTCTCTCACCTTCTTCTGGAAACCAACAACCGAATTTCTGTCTAGTCCGGGTATTTCATATGAATAAAACCATGCAGTATGTAGCCTTTTCTATTTACTTTCCTGGTTTTTCTTTCTTCCCCCCTTTCTTACTTTCTCCCTCCATCTTTCCTCCTTCCCTTTATCCCCCTTTTTTCTTGCTTTCTTTCTAACAGTTTCTCAGTGTATATCCCACCTATCCTAGAACTAGGTGATCCTTAGTTTTACATAATATGATTCTCCTGTCTCAGCTTCCCCAGTTCTGAGATTCCAGGTATGTGTTACCTTTTCTAGTTTATGTTTTCAGTTAGAAAAACAGAGGCTGGAGAGAAGGCTTGGCAGTTAAAACCAGTGGCTACTTTTGAAAAGGACCTAGTTTTGTTTCCAGCATCTGCATGGCAGTCCACAAACACCAGTAACTCTAGTTTCATGGAGCCTGATGCTTTTGTGTGCTGTCTGGATTCCTGAATATAAGGGTACACATAAATGCAAGCAGTGCTACACATACTCTCTCTCTCTCTCTCTCTCTCTCTCTCTCTCTCTCTCTCTTGTCTGTCTGTCTGTCTCTCTCTCTCTCCCCCTCTCCCTCTCTCTCTTTCTCTCTGTCTTTCTCTCTCGCTCGCATGCATGCATGCATGCATGCATGCATGCACACACACATGCGCGCACGCACAGCGAAAATATATCTTATCAGGCTGTTGAGATGGCCCAGCATGGAAAGGCTCTTGTAGTGATTAGGACAATGTCTGCAAGATATGAAACAGTGGAGTCGCTGTGTTCACTGTATGGCTATAACAGTTATGAATCCAACCAAGGGATACTGATGTTGCATCCACTTTATGGCTATTTTGAAATAATGTGACTGTGAACATTTGGATGTAGGGTTTTTTTTTTTATATGAATGTAAGTCTTCATTTCTGTTGTATATGGTTGTATATGGAGTTGAGTTGTCTGTATGGATAAAACAATTTATTTATGTATTCAGTTAAGAAATACAAAATCTCATAGAAAAGAACGTGGGAAATACCTTTGAACAGGTACAAGAGACAATTTCCTAAACAGAACACTAATAGCTCAGGCTCTAAGATCAACAATTGACAAATAGGACTTCATGAAAGTGCAAAGCTTCTGTAAGGCAAAGGACACTGTGAGTTGGACAAAACGGCAGCCTACAGATTGGGAAAGGATCTTCACCCAACCAACATCTGACAGAGGGCTAATATCCAAATTTATATGAAATTGAAAACATTAAACACCACCAACTAACTGAATAATTCAAATAACTGAATTTGAAAGTGTGGCACAGCGCCAAGTAGAGAATTCTCATTAGAGGAATCTCACATGGCTGAGAAGCACTTAAAGAAATGTTCCAAGTCCTTAGTCACCAGGGAAATGCAAATCAAAACAACTCTGATAGTCCATTTTATACAGGTCAGAATGGCTAAGACCAAAAACTCAAGTGATAGCACATGCTGGTGAGGATGTGGAGCAAGGGGAACACTCTTCCCTTGCTGGTGGGAGGACAAACTTGTACAACCACTTTAGAAATCAATTTGACAGTTTCTCAGAAAACTGAGACTAGTTCTACCCCAAGACCCTGTTATATCACTCCTGGACATATGCCCAGAGATGCTCCACCATTCCACAAGGACATTGGCTCAACTATGTTCATAGCAGCTTTATGCACAATAGTCAGAAACTGGAAACAACCTATATGTCCCTCAAGTGACGATTGGATTAAAAAAAAAGTGGTACAACTACACAATGGAATACTATTTAGCAATGAAAAACAAAGACATCACACATTTTGCAGGCAAATGGATGGATCTTTAAAATATTGTCCTGAGTGAAGTAACCCAGTCCCAAAAGGACTTGCATGTTATGTATTTACTTATAAGTGGATATTAACCATAAAAAACAGGATGCCCATGCTATACTCCATAGGCCCAAACAGGCTGGACAGGAAGGATGGTACAAGCAAGGATGTTTGAGCCTCACTTGGAAGGAGGAATGGGATTGTCATGAAAAGCAAATAGAGGGAGAGAACTGGAGTAGGAGAGGGGATCGGGAGGGGAATGGGGTGTTCAGGGTCAGGTGTACAGAGGGGCAGTGGGGATGACTGGATGACTATGAGAATGAATGGAAACCTGCAACCAATGGGGTAAGGGAGGTAGGGAGTATCTCCAGAAAGAAACAAAGATCTGAGATAGAGGAGGTGCCCAAGAATCAATGGGGGTGTCTTTAGCTGTGACTTACGGACTCAGGATATGGAACCTGGGAAAGCTGACTCCTGTGGCTAGGCAGGAACCCTGATGGAGCGATAGGGACAACAACCCAACCATAACACTTTTGACCCAAAACTTATCCTGCCTACAAGAAATGCAGTGATGGGGATGGAGCAGAGACTGGGGAAATGGCCAACCAATAACTGGCCTAACTTAAGATCCATCCCATGGTCAAGCACCAATCCCTGACACTATTAATGATACTGTTACACTTGCAGACAGGAGTCTAGCATGGCTGTCCTCTGAGAGGTCCCACCCAGCAGCTGATTCAGACAGAGGCATACACCCACAGCCAAACAATGAATGGAGCTTGGGCACACTTATGGAAGAATAGGAGGATGGATTGCAACCCCTAAGGACCTCCACAGGAAGACCAACAGAATCAACTAACTTAGACCCTTGGAGTTCTCAAAGACTGAACTACCAAACAAAGAACATACATGGGCTGGAACTAGGCCTACCAGCTCATATGTGGTGTTTGTGGGTTCTGAACAAGTAGAGCCAGGCTATCCCTAAAGATGTTGCCTGTTCATGGGATATGTTCTTTTAACTAGGCTGCCTTGGCTGGCCACAGTGGGAGAGGATGTGCTTAGCTTCACAGAGATTTGAAATGCCAGGGGGATCAGATACCCAGGGTGGTCCCATTGGCTCAGAGGAGAAGGGAAGGGGAGAATGGAGGGACGATTTGGGGATGGGGTGACAAGGAAGGGGAGCAGTGAGCGTGATGTAAAGTGAATACGTAAAAAAGAAATTAATTTAAAAAATGAGATACTGAAGTTGCATCCACTTTGCAGACTATTTTGAATTCATGTTACTCTGAACAATTGGATATAGTTTTTTATGTAAATGTAAGTCTTCATTTCTGTTGTGTGTGGAGTGGAGTTAAATTCTATATCTCTATGTTTAATTTGGAGGGGCAAGTGGAAAGTGTTTTCCACAACATTAGCATTTTACAAAGGTAATAGAAATAGTTGAGAATTCCAAGATTGTTATTATCCTTTTCTAAAATTACGTATTTTTCTAAAACTACCATCGTCACCCTAATGAATGCATCATGACTAACCATCACGCAGAAGTTCTTATATAAAGTTCCTTAATGACTAATGACACTATGCATCTTATTATGCCACTGTAATTTGCATATCTTTTTGTGAACTAACTATTGAAATCTTCTCTATTTTTTCAGCTGCGTTGCTCAGCTTTAAAGACTGAACTTAAGAGTTCTCTCTATATTTTGAGTACCAGAGCTCTATAGGATATATGGCTTGAAGATAGTTATGTCCATTAAACTATTGTTGAACTTTTTTTTTTCTTTTTTCTTTTTTTTTTCGGAGCTGGGGACTGAACCCAGGGCCTTGTGCTTGCTAGGCAAGCGCTCTACCACTGAGCTAAATCCCCAACCCCATATTGTTGAACTTTTTGTGCCTTCAGTTATACAAACATTCTTAATCATGATGAGACTTGATCTCTCTCTCTCTCTCTCTCTCTCTCTCTCTCTCTCTCTCTCTCTCTCTCTAAATTAGGTTCAAGTGCTTGGAGGACTATTTTGTAAGATTAAATCTATCATGAAATATAGCATTATAAAATGGCTGAACAGTGAAGGCTCTCTCCTAAAGTAAGATGAGATCTCATTGCAGCCAGGGCTCTGTCACACCAGGCCTACATGGCACCTTCTCAAACCAAGATGCTTTGGGGACTGATTTCTAAATGAAACTCGGCCTGCTGAAAGCATGAGTCAATTAACATAGAAAAGCATTTGTAAGCTTAAGGGGACAGACACTGAAGTCAGAGATCATAGAGAATCAGAGCAAGAACATTAAAGATCACCTCAACCCATGTCATTTCATGTCACTGTGGGAACTGAGATGACAAAGAACAATTTTCAAAGTGTCAACTCTTGGTAACTTACTATTAGTCCTTGAAATTCAAGGAAGTCTTTGAAGTCTAAACTATCATAATTATCCTAGGACTTTCTACACTTCCTTTACTCTCAGTCTCTCACACTGTGCACATACCAATGGTGCCACTATTCAAATAATGGGATATGCTTTTATATTCTTAGGTTGTATAACTTTTTTATATTTTTGATGTATCTATATAAAATATACTCTTCTATTTTATATAATCCATTATACATCTATCCTCTCTTTTTTAAAGACAGCATTTCTCTGTGTAGCTCTGGCTGTCCTGGAACTAGCTCTATAGACCAGATTGGCCTTGAACTCAGAGATTCATCCCCCTACCTCCTGAGTGCTGGGATTAAAAGAACTACTAAGCCTGATAAACAACTTCAGCAAAGGGGTATAAAATTAACTTAAACAAATCAGTAGCCTTCCTCTACTCAAAGGATTAAACAGGCTGAGAAATAAATTAGGGAAATTACACCCTTCACAATAATCACAAATAATATAAAATACCTTGGTGTGACTAACCAAGTAAGTGAAAGATCTGTATGACAAGAACTTCAAGTCTCTGAAGAAAGAAATTGAAAAAGACCTCAGAAGATGGAAAGACCTTTCATGCTCATGGATTGACAGGATTAATATAGTAAAAATGGCCATTTTGCCAAAAGCAATCTACAGATCCAATGAAATGCCCATCAAAATTCCAACTCAATTCTTCATAGAGTTAGAAAGAAAAATTTGAAAATTCATTTGGAATAATAAAAAAAAAACCAGAATAGTGAGAACTATCTTCAACAATAAAAAAACTTCTCAGGGAATCACTATTCCTGACCTCAAGCAGTATTACAGAGCAATAGTGATAAAAACTGCATGGTATTGGTACAGAGACAGACAGGTAGATCAGTGGAATAGAATTGAAGACCCAGAAATGAACGCACACACTATGGTCACTTGATCTTTGACAAAGGAGCTAAAACCATACAATGGAAAAAAAGATAGCATTTTCAACAAATAGTGCTGATTCAACTATAGGTCAGCATGTAGAAGAATGCAAATTGATCCATTTTTATCACCCTCTACAAAGCTTAAGTCCAAGTGGATCAAGAACCTCTACACCAAACCAGATACACTCAAACTAATAGAAGAAAAAGTGGGGAAGAGTCTCGATCACATGGGCACTGGGGAAATTTTCCTGAACAAAACACCAATGGCTTATGTTCTAAGATCAAGAATCCACGAATGGGACCTCCTAAAACTGCAAAGCTTCTGTAAGGCAAAGGATACTGTTATTAGGACAAAACGGCAACCAACAGACTGGAAAAAGATCTTTACCAATCCTGTATCTGATAGAGGTCTAATGTCCAAAATACAGAAAGAACTCAAGAAGTTCTCCAGAGAGCCATATAACCCTATTAAAAATGGGGTACAGAGCTAGACAAAGAATTCTCTGCTGAGGAATATTGAATGGCTGAGAAACACCTAAAGAAATGCTCAACATCCTTAGTCAGCAGGGAAATGCAAATCAAAACAACTCTGAGATTCTACCTCACACCAGTCAGAATGTCTAAGATCAAAAACTCAGGTGACAGAAGATGCTGGTAAGGATGTGGAGAAAGAGGAACACTCCTCCATTGTTGGTAGGATTGCAAGCTGGTACAACCATTCTGGAAATCAGTCTGGAGGTTCCTCAGAAAATTGAACATTGATCTACCTGAGGACCCAGCTATACCTCTCTTGGGCATATACCCAAAAGATGCCCCAACATATAACAAAGACACATGCTCCACTATGTTCATAGCAGCCTTATTTATAATAGCCAGAAGCTGGAAAGAACCCAGATGTCCTTCAACAGAGGAATGGATACAGAAAATGTGGTACATTTACACAACGAAGTACTACTCAGCTATCAAAAACAATGACTTTAAGAAATTCATAGGCAAATGGAATGAACTAGTAAATATCAACCTGAGTGAGGAAACCCAATCACAGAAGAACACACATGGTAAGCACTCACTGATACTAGCCCAAAAGCTTGATTTACCCAAGATACAATCCACAGACCACATGAAGCTCAAGAAGAAGGATGACCAAAGTATGGATGCTTCTCTCCTTCTTAAAAGGTGGAACAAAAAATATCCATAGGAGGTGATATGGAGGCAAAGTTTGGAGCAGAGACTGAAAGAATAGCCATTCAGAGCCTGCCCCACATGTGGCCCATATATATACAACCATGACAACTAGATAAGATTGATGAAGCTAAGACGTGCATGCTGACAGGAACCAGATATAGATGTCTCCTGAGAGACACAGCCAGAGCATGTCAATACAGAGTCAAACGCTAGTAGCAAATCACTGAACTGAGAATAGGAACCTCATTGGAGGAGTTAGAGAAAGGATCGAAAGAGCTGAAGGGGCTTGCAACCCCATAAGAAGAACAATGCCAACCAATCAGAGCTCCCAGGACTAAACCACTACCCAAAGACTATACAAGGACAGACCCATAGTTTCAGCTGCATATGTAGCAGAGGTTGGCCTTGTTGGGCACCAATGGAAGGAGAAGCCCTGTGGTCCTGCCTAGGGTGGATCCCCAGTGTAGGGGAATATTGGGGGCAGTGGGAAAAGGGGGGTGGATGGGGAGGGGAATACCCTTGTAGAAGAAGCAGAGTAGGATGGGATAAGGTGCTTATGTCCAGGAAGCCAGGAAATGGAACAACATTTGAAATGCAAATAAAAAATAGCCAATAAAAGGAAAAAAGTATATTCTACAACTGCTTGCCCAGGTACATACAGGTATTATCTTATTAATAAACAAAGTCAATAGCTCCTAGTAAGGCTTGAGTTTTGAGAATATAAATGTACCCAAATTGAAAATATTTAATTGTTCATTTCAAGAGATTAAAAATATATTATTTCTATTTTCTGAAACATTTTATTTCTATTATTCTGGAAATAAAGCAAACCTTTTACAAAGTATATAATTCATACATTTTGCTTGCTTAAAAGTCACTACCATGTGCATGTAATAACTGAACAAATTGATACTTTATTAATGTTTTAAAAGTAATTTCAAGATTTAGTGTTAGAAGGAATTGTACTGGGGAAAGAAATATAGCAAAAATACTTCCTCATAAATCCTAGTTAACTTCCCAGGTCAATATTTTCATAAGATCATGAGTGCTTTTTACAAAATTAGACTTTATCTCTCTACTGAGTATTTCATTCCTAGAGAAATTTTTACCTGGGAAATGTCTCCTCTCTCAGGAGACAAAATGGAGAAAATATGTCAAGGGTGATGAGAGCACTCTCAAAATATGACCTTCCACTAGTGCAGAGGTAAAGGTAAACTAATTTATTTTTTAGGCAGATGGATGTGGAATCAGCTATCTAATGGGAAAATGACCCATACCAGGAGTCAGATGTTTGAGGCAAAGTATATTTTTGGATTTTGGCAGCTTGTTTTATCCTTCCAAAACCCAAGCCTATGTGGACCATGTGTCACAATGCGAGAGACTTGGAAGCTTCTTGTGAGTGCAGATCTAGCACAAAGAAATGTTGACTGCATGGACTACAGGCCCTTTCTACCCCTTTAGAATCTAAGAGCTCTAAGACTCTCTCTCTCTCTCTCTCTCTCTCTCTCTCTCTCTCTCTCTCTCTCTCTCTCTGTGTGTCTGTGTCTGTGTCTGTGTGTATGTATGTGTGTGGGGGGAGGGATAGAGAGGAGGCAGCAATGTCAGGTCTATGTGTTCTTCCATATCCAGTCACCAAATGAGTTTTGGGATGGTGTCCAGTAGCAGGATTTAGAGAAGAGAAGGTCTGAGTTACATAGGCTAGGGTAAGAAAAGAGTCAGCATGGAGTCCATGCTTATTCCTCCTTGTGAGTACAAATATTTCAAGCGGAAGTGGGGACATAGTATATGAGATTCAAGAAGCAATGCTTTTCAATCTCATAGTTTGAACTGTGTGGAACAGTGGACCATGCCACCAAACAGAACTGGTAAGGTTGTAGCAGATTCAGAACCCTGGTAAACCTCACAATTAAGAACAGGAGGGAGCATGTGACCACAACTCCCCACTAAGAGGACCATGGTAACCAGTCACATAGCATAGAAACAAGAATTTTCCATGCTAATGAGGCATCTACATAGGCCCTGAGTGTTGAGCCAATGAGCTTCCCTTCCTGCGCATCCATTCCTGCAAAAGATATTTATATCTCTGGTTCACCCTGAGTGAGACCTACGCATCTTCATCCGCCATGAATAAATTAGTTGGACAACAAGGACTATTTCCTTCATCAAAATCTGCTGCGGGCTGGGGATGCATTTGTCATACAGAGCTATGCCTAAGTCTCCCTTAGAAGCCCCTCTATGTTCTTGGCACTCACTCAGAGATAAGGCAGATTTCCCCTGTCCTCACTGCAGGCTTGTGGACTCCCATTCTTAACTTCTGGGGACATATGGGTGCACAGGAGTTTGAGAACCACAGCCTCTGTCCCAGCCTCTGCTGTCTCTTACCCAAAGAAGCATGGCTGGGACCTTATCTTAGACTGTATTTCATCTCCCTGAGCAGCACACGTAGGTGCTCTGGCATCCCAGTGGTGCACAATAATGAATAATAATGTGTCTGAAGTAATATAGACTTCTATGTGCTATCTTCAGACCTAACTTTCTCTTGTCAGTTCCAGACTCAGATCTCTACCTGCATACTCAACAGCTCCTTTCAGCTCTCTTAAACATCTCAACTTCAACGCCTTGAAAAATCCAGCTAATAACTTCTCCCCTCTGCAAATCACCCCATTGCCATTGTTTATACATTAGTAGCATTGTTCCTGAGATCAGTAAGAGTGATATCTCGTCTGGAAGTTTAATAGGCATCTCAGACTTAACAAGAACAAAAGGAACTCAGATTTTCCCAGCTGAAAGCAGCCAAGGTTGGAAGCAGACTATAATGCCTCAAACAGAAATGCTACAAGCAACACGGACATAGGCTGTATTTTGAAGCCTGTGCAACCAATGACCTTGTAGATGTCTCTGTCTTCCACTACAAGAATTATCTACTCTTCAAGTTAACCTGAAGAGAACTTTTAAATTCAGATTGTCCTAGAAGAATCCCATGATATACAGAATAAAATCAGAAATTCTCTCTCTGCCTCACATAACTCTCTGTAATTTGGTCCTGTTGGTTTTTTTTTTTTTTCTTTTCTTTTTTTCGGGGTTGGGGACCGAACCCAGGGCCTTGCGCTTGCTAGGAAAGGGCTCTCCCCCTGGGCTAAATCCCCAACCCCTGGTTTTTTTTAAGTATATTAAATTTTACTTTTCATTTATCCACCTTGTATAGTCACACGGGTCCTCTCAAATCCTAACGATGCCAATAGCTTAGGGGATTCCTGTTAATTTTTTTAAAACAATAGACTTTGTGACTGAATAATATTACATTAAGTATACACATCACATTTTCTTTACTTGCTGAACATCTCACCAGCGTACCACATCTTTAGTATCTACCTGAACTCTGATTGGTACCTAAGTTGATCCTAATTACCTTAGCTACTATAAACAGTTGTCACAAATATAGCATCTCTTTATTATGTGAATTGTATTTCCTTTGGTTGGTTAATATTTACATATAATATATTAACACATATAATGTAATTTATTTAATATTTAAAACTAGAAGTGGGACTTTTGGATCACATGGTATATCTATTTGTAGTTTTATTGTGGAACCTTCATTCTGTTCTTCATAATGACCATGTACGAGAGTCCCCTTTTCTTCATATCTCTGCCAACATTCGAGAAATCCTGTTATTTTCAGCAAACGTATAGAATAGGAGAATACTATGTTAAGTAAAATAAGTAAAGAACAGAAAGACATGAACCATATGTTCTTTTTCATATGTAGAAGCTAAATAAAGCTGACCTGAATTTAGAATACTGATTACTTAAGGTTGGGAGTGTGGAGATAAAGAATATATATATATATATATATATATATATATATATATATATATATTTGTTGTGTGCTGTATTTATCTGCAGAGAGAACTTATTAACAATTGATAGATGCTAAGAAAATTAAAAGAAAATACCACAGGCTTAATAGACTCATGCTTAGAGATGTCTTATAGAAAAATTTAGCAGAAAGTAGTTTCCAATATAGCCCACATCGTTTCCTACTACTAACATCTTACATTCATGTGGTACATATGTTAGGTTGATGAGCCAATATTGATATGTTATTGTAAGCTAAAACCCATAATTGATACCTAGGTTCACTCTTGTGCTCATTTCTGCATATAGATAAATGTATTGTGACACGTGCTTATGGCCTGTTCAGTCACTTTCCTTGGTGATAACAGCACTGTACAGAATTGTTCACTGCCCTAAAATTTCCTTCCCTTCCCTCTTCTTAGTTCACTCCATCAACCTCTGATACCCAAGGATCACTTTCTTACATCTATAATTTTACCTTTTCAACAATTCTATTTAGCTGAAATCAAAGTGTGTATCCTTACTAGATTTTTTCACTTACCAAAATACATTTAAGGCTGTCTAATCTCATTTGGTGACCTGATCGATTTATTCTTGTCACTAAATGCTATTCTACTGTATCCATTCACCTATTGAAGGATATCATTTTGTTTCCACATTTTGGTTATTATGAGTAAAGTTGTCATGGACAAAAATGTCAACTCATTTGGAAAAGTAACAAGGGACATTATCATATGCTAGACTATTTTTAGTTTTATAAGCAACTTTCATAATGTCTTTCAAAGTCGCCGTACTATTTTGCATTTTTTTATTTTTGAGATTTATTTATTTTTATTTATCTGAGTACACTATAGCTATCTTCAGACACACACCAGAAGAGGGCATCAGATCCCATTACAGATGGTTGTGAGCCACCATGTGGTTGCTGGGATTGAACTCAGGACCTCTGGAAGAGCAGTCAGTGCTCTTAACCACTGAGCCATTTCTCCAGCCCCTATTTTTCATTTCTACCAGCAATGAATGAGTGCTTTTGTTAGACCCTGTCCTTGGTAGCGTTTGAGTTGTCCCTGTCTACTAGTTGTGTAGTCTCTTTTAATTTGCAACTCCCTGATGACATAAAGAGTATTTTTCCATATCTTATTTGTTACTTCTACACTGTCCCCAATGAGTATCTGTTCAGATCTTTCAACCTCTTTTTATAATTTTTTCATTTGAAGTTAGCTTTAAGATTTCTTTGTATAATTTGGATATAAATTTCATATTTCTGCAAGTGTGTGAAATGTCTTTTAATTCTCTTAACACTTTGACAGAACAGAAGTTTTTAATTTTCATCAACACATGCAAGGTCACTTAGTTTTTCTCATATGTTAGAGTTTTATGCATTTGTAGTTTATATTTGGATTTGTATCCAACTGGAGTTAATTTTTATGACATAAGAGCTATCTCTACATTTTTTGCATGCAAATGTCTGGTAGTTTCATACCATCTGCTGAAAAGATGATACTCTCTTCATTCTTCCCTCCATTGTTGGCAATCAGTTCACTCTATCTGGGCTGATTCCTGGATTTTCTCTTCCATTCTGCTCATTATTTGTCTTGCATTTTTCCCAAACCTCACAGTCTCGAGGTTGACTACAATCATCCCTCAAAGTTCATTCTCTTTTATTATTGTGCTAGCTATTCCAAGTCTTCGGCCTCTCCATGCAAACTTTAGAATTCATTTTATTAATATTTACAAAATACTTTTCTGGGATTTTGATTAAGTTACACTGACCCCATAGATCCCTCTGGGAACATATGACATCATAACCATACTGAATCATCCTACCCATGATCCTGACCTCTTTCTATTTGAACCTCTTTGGTTTCTTTCATTAGAAAGCAATCCCTATTATCTGTGAGCATAGGGATAAGCAGTTAAAATGCACTTAGTAATTGTACTGGTTTAAGAAGTGGACAATGGTATGCTCTCTCTTCTCCACCAACCTACAGGTAAATTCAGCTCTCACGCCGACCCTTTCATCACAAATCTTCTGGCAGCGGATAGAGACCATTACAGAAAATCACAACTAGTCCAAATGCAGAGAAAAATGAACTGGTCAGAATCTATAATGTGACATGTACACCTAAGGTTTAGAAAATATTGCAGACGAGGTGGGTTGAAAGACTGTAAGAGAACAAGACATCTGCTATGAGATAGTGTCTTCTATGTGTGACAGGGAATCTTAACCTAAAGAAGTTTGACAATCTAAAGAAGACCTGCATAATTACAATGCCAGCTAATATGTCAATACTACTGTGGACAGTCTCAGAAGGTGCTACCCTTACATGAACGACAGGCAACTGGTGACTGTTAAGAGACAGATAATCTATAAATATGCATTGAATATATATAACATTCAGATATAACATTATAGATTCAGGAGACACAACCGAGAAGAAACGAAATGACACCCCCTGGACTCATATTATGAAGATGGGTTGTAGGTATTGGACAACAAGCCAAATTAGATGTTAACCATGTTATGTTTGACAGGGGTGCATGAGATGAGAGAAAGAAGAGCAGAAATAGGGTGTAAAAAGGGAAATCACTATTTGATAATGTTACCAAAAAGGACCAGTGAATCAAATTTTGAAGCTGGGGGGTCAAGCACATTTGGTAGAGGTCAGGGGGAAAGTAAGCCATTCCAGGAGCAGAAGTAGTGCTGTGAAGTGGAAGTAAGAGGCTAGAGGGCAGCATGAGGGAGGGGAAGTGGCAAGACATGTAAAACACTCCATCATCAGAGTGAACTGGGGGTCGTTGCTGATTCAGACTGGAGGATTACATGGTCTGTCTTGCAGAATAAATGATCATTGTCTGCTAAGCAGAGAATAAATGGAAGTGGAAGTGTAAGAGAGCATGATGGGTTGGGCTAGGGGGAAACCTGAAAGCTACTGAGACTGCTGAGGGTCCATAGGGTCCTATTTAGCAAAGCCAGAAGCACTGACTGGTACTTTAGATATGGCATACAGACAAGTCTTAGTAGAACTGAAAAGTAATGCCCGTAAACAAGTTTACTCAAAAACAAAGTACTTACTACCTGTTACCCCTTGTAGTGCAGTATAATACTTTAGTTTTCTAGACCAAAGGTGGAGAAATGATCTGTTCCACCATCCACAGTGAATTTTAGGGGTTAGAGAGAGCTCAGGGGCAAGTGCTTGCCTGCTAATCATGAAGATTTGCATTCTGATGACAAACAATCATATACAAACCCAGGTGTAGCCATGTATGCCTGTAGCCCAGCTCAAGAGACGGAGCATGGGAAACAGAAGAATAGTGGACATTGCTACCTAGCCAGTCTAGCCAGTGCACAGCTCCAGGTTTACTAAGAGGCCCTGTCTCACAGAGATTACTGTAGAGAAAGAAAGAGAACACACAGTGTTCTACTCTAACCTCCCCATGTGTAAGCATTAGAGTGTGAACCCCCACATACACATGTACTTATATGCATAATGCATGCACACACACACACACACACACATGCACGCACACTACAGCTTCTCAGTATTTGGCCTAAGGAAAGAATGAGCAGTTACCTAAAACTGAAAACAAAACAAAACAAAAAACAGGCAAAAACATTGAGGATCCCAGAGCCCATGGGGGAAAGGCTGGAAGAATAAGATGCCTAACTTTGAACATGGTATGTATTAGGCTTTAACACTTATTAGATTCCAAAATAAAGTTGTAGAGTGCAACAGTCAAATTGACATCTGGCTCTTTTCAAGCAGGGACAACAGGATACTTGCCTTTCCCTAAATCTTGATTTCTTCCATAGATGTATGCTGTTTCGTATGTGCTTATTCTAGGGCCTCTTCTCCTCTTTACTTGCTTAAATGCATTTTCCTCTTCGCTTTTACTATAGCATGTTGGGCACTGCTTTGCAATTATGAGCTGATTTACTCCTTTACCACATTGTTCTCTTGCTAATTCTCCACACACCACCCACTACAAAATAAACAATCAAAAAATTCCACTGAGTAATTGAAACTCACAGGGCCCATTCATCTCTTACACTCAGTTGTCCAGTTTCTTGATACTTAATGCCACTTCCCATCTTCCATACAAAGCACGGCCTGGCACATGCTGTTTTAATCAATGTGAATTACATTCTATTTTTATGGATGTGCTTTTCACATTCCCCTGGGCATGCAATTTATCAAGCATGAGTAATATCTGGCATAGGGTGCCTCTAATGGCTTCCTTTTATGATTAGATCAATGAGTGTCTGAATTAAGAGAGGACATATCTAGGAAGAGAATGCCTCCAAACCCTTTGAAAATGGTGTTAAGGAGAAAACATGGCAGTCTGAAAACATTCACAATGAAATTGCTTCAGGCCACTTGAATCGTTATCTGTGGAAACTTGGAAGCATTTTAGAAGATTTTCAGCAACCAGTAATGTGGTGATTGACTTGATCCCTGAATTCTTAAGTGAATTTATGCACTTTTCTTTAGTGTTTAACATACTTTAAAGGTCACATTAAGCACAGAGCTAACTTTAATAAACCAATTCTTATGTTTCCACTACGGTGCCACAAACCCTTGATTTTCAAAATGCTGTGCCCAATTTTCAAAAATACTGTGTAAAACTTAATATAAATAAACTCTTATATATTTATAAAAATATCTAAAAATTTTTACGTGTATTTATTTGTTGTATTGGACACATTCATGCCACAGCATGGATGTGGAGGTCAGAGAACAACATGCAGAAGAAGGATGATGTTGTATCCTTTCACCTTGTGGGCCTTGTATATTAAACTCAGGTCATCAGGCTTGGTGACAGGTACCTTCACTCACTAAGCCAGCTTCCAGCCCATGTGCTCTTTTAACACATGGATAGTTTTATATTACTGTGATAAAATATTATGAACAAGGCAACTTACAGAAGGAAGCATTTGCCTTGATTTAATATTTTACAGGGTTAGAGTCCATGATGGTGGAACAAAGGAATATAGGAGAGCTCATATCTTGATCTTCAGTCATGAGGCACACACACACACACACACACACACACACACACACACACACACGGTTGGGAGAGAGGGAGGCAGGGAGGGAGAGAGATGAAGAGACAGAGAATGCACTCTGGGAATGGCATGAACTTTTTGAAATCTCAAAGTGGCTCATTTCCTCCAACAAGGTCACACCTTCTAATCCTTCCCAAACAGTTTCACCAACTTGGGAATTGATTTTAAATACATGAACCTATGAGGGTCATTCACATTTAAGCTACCAAAGTATCCAGCTATATATAGTCATTTGTAATTATTTTTTATTATTCAGTCTTTTCTTTCTTTCATTTTATATATAAACATGTATTTGTCCATATATATTTGTCCATATATTTGTATATATATATATATATGTATATATACATATACATATATATACTTGTTCAGAGTTTCAAACATCTTATTATATAGAGTATAATCTAAATAATACCCAACAATTGGCTATTCATTACTGGGTATTTACTATTTTAAGAAATATACTGCAATAAACAGTTTTGTGTAGTTAAACACACACTATGTATACATATGTATGAATATATTATGATTAATCATTAGACGTTTCTTAAAAGGATATTTGCTGTTATACCTCTTAACTGTAATTGTTATGTCTGAGAACCCTCATAAGACAGTGGTGGCCACAAACACATCTAAACAAAATTTAATCAGAATCTAGCTTTCTATGATCAAAGCCTTATTACCAAAGCCTTCCACATTCATCTTTAAGATTACCGGTGAGCCAAAAAGCAAGTAGCAGATGTTGACCTTGGTGTGATTAATGTAATAGAACTCAGTTGAGGGCAGATGCAACCAATACGTTTTCATCCATTCCATGGGCCCATAACAGGCTGTAGTGGTGATGTCACAGTGTGGCTCAATGCTCCGGCATGACTCACACCTGTCTTCTGAAATGCTCCATTGTGGCTTTATTTCTGGGTGGAGTGAAGTCTGACTCACTCACTGACTCAACCCATCAACGCCCTGAATCTGCTCATGAAAATACCACATGGGGATAAGACTGCAACCCCCTCTGCTATTTAGCAAGCACATAAGGCACAGACAGACCCGACCTATGAAGGTTTTTTGTTCTCGAAGCCCCACTGTAGAATGCAGCTAGTTCTTGGGATTTCCCAATCCTCTCCCTCTTCCACTGCCAAACTTAATATCATCATTTTAGCCATGTTTGTTACTCTGCTCCCCAATAGCACCATTAACAGAAGATCATTAAGGAGTAATTCAACAGGCATGGTGATTGATGGGTGTAAAATCATGACTGAACACTTGAGGTAAATTCTTGTGCTTAGAGATGGATATATAACTTATCTGTAAATAAGTAATATAAAACTGAATGTTATTTGGGACCTCCCTCTTCACTAGGAATTTGAGAGCTTCGAAGCCCATTTTGACTGGGTTCTTTTTTATCTTTTCTTTCAAGAAGAAAAATCCTGGTTAGGTGAAAAGCCCAAGTTTAGTCAATGCCCTTGCCCTGCCTTAGCCTCTCTGGTGGCTGGGATACTGGTGTGTGGCCCTCAATTTTTGGTCTGGTAATTCCTTTGCTTCTTCCTCTCAAGGGACAGGACTGCTTTTACCAAACCTTGCAAGTCTCCTTGTTCCTGTACAGTTCCAACACCTACATCAAACCAATGTCTGATTTACTTTGTTCAGGCTTTCTAGTCTCACCAGAGATTTTTCTGTGACTGGATCCTTTCATGGTAGAAGAGATTGTTACTATTCCATTCAGGAAACCTCATCAGTAGTTCAGGAAAAACCAGATCTCTGGTTAAGCCATTATTAAAATCAGACCACCTTCCTGTCAACACACGCACACACACACACACACACACACACACACACACACATGCAAGCATGTATGTGCTCCACTAAAATGAGCTGCTATGCTCATTGCTATCTCCACATTTAAAAACCCGCCTGGGAAAGGCAGGAGGGTCATCTTTGCATCTTCTCTCTTTCACTCCCTCTGGCTTGCTGTCCTGAGTCAAGGCTCAGAATATGAGCAGACGGGAGAGATGGGACAGACATACTTGAGGGGAAGAGGTAAAGGAGAATGTGGCATACTTATTCAGGAGCTGGGAAGAATGCTGTCACAAGGGAGGCTGCATAAGGAGTGAGACTCTATTTCCTCCAGGTGGTGCTTACTCAGCGTCAAGCTATGGAGTTTTGTTATAGATGTCTTTTCTCAGTTCTTCACACACTGGGCAGTTAAAAACACCACATACCATCTGCAGGAGTTATTTCTTATTCTACCTCATTCATTGGTCATTTGGAAACGCACCGGGCAACAAGAACCAACATACAGATGCCCCTTCCTCTGAACTCGCCACTGGCTTGACTCTTAGCTCTCATGGGAAGCTCCATTTTGAAGAAACTGATAGTGATGGAAGATGGTTCAGGCCCTGGCTTTAATGTATGTAATAGACATCAGTCATGTGGTCTAGAACACCCACCTTGATCTCTCTCCCTTTTCTGCATAATTGCCTGGAGGTCTATGGACCACGTTGAGGTAATTTGTTATGGCCCTTGTTCTGTAGGAAAAGCCAAGGACATTCACATGTGGTTATGTGAGCTCCATGAGGTAAAGAAGACACATCAGTGGGGAAACTACTGCAATCCAGATGGTACATATTAGGCATAACCCATGATCATACCGGCCCTTCAGCTCCTCTGCTTATGTACAAACAGGTGAAGAACAGAGGGGGAATGAGGTCATGTATGTGCGCTATGCACAGAGCCCAGAAAGGACCCAGAAACAAATACTTCTAATAAAATAGCTACGCTTTTAGCGTTTACCTTACTATAGGAAATACTGCATATACTGGCCAGTCAATGATGGACCTATACGGTTTCAAGTCAGCAGCTATACACATTTTTATGTAGTGTTACTAGCATCTCCTTGAAATACACTTCATTTTAACTTATAATTGCAGGCCAATTTTACTGCATTTAATAAAAGTTTAAGCACACGTTTACTTGGGAGGCAGGGTGCTCTATGATGAATCATGTGGAGTTTGGGGCTGTTTCACTTACAGCAAAAATTAAAGACAATGTATTAATGCATAGCACTGCTGTTGAAGCATGGGCACAGCGTGATTTTTCTGAGATGTTGTTGGCATAAAAACTCCAGTTCATATTTTACTTAACCTAAGGCAGACCTGCCTGTGGAATGCACGATCGAGGTCTATCCACAGTGAGTTTCCATGTTTGCTCCCTCATCGGGTTTTGCTTTAAATTTGCAGAAAATGTTAAAGACTTAGTTTAAATAGCGTCCAGACCCAAAGGTACAGAGTTCTGAATTTGATCCTCAACTATCAAAAGCAGGATTCTTCCCACATAGGTTGTCATTCCGAGTGGGAGCCAGCACCCTGCTGCTACCCTGTTGCCCAGCCGGCCTGCTGACTGGGGCTCATACTGGTGAGAATTTGCCCATGGAGCTAGAACTTGGAGAAGGTTTGCATGTGCGGGTTCTGGAGCTGATTTGCTGTTCCAAGTTTACACTGTGGGATGCTGGGAGCATAATTGAGTCCCGGGTGCTCAGGTTTCTATGGAATCACAGTAACCCAACTCAGTCCTCAGAAGGACTATCCCCCCGTTTCACATTGTCGGAGAATTTTATCTCCGTCAACTGAAACCGTCGCTGAGTCCTGTCTTCTGCTTAGTCTACTGTAGTAGGATACTGTTTCTGTATCGGCTCCTATCTCCTCTCTGTCTGCTCTCTACTCTCAAGCAGCTGGTCCAGGAATCAACCCACACAGACTTCCTAAATCTTGTAGTTGCCAGATTCTGGCAGTCATGGCTTTCTCGGCATCCCAAAGACTCTCCAAAGTGGACCCTTCTCTGAACTAAAAACTCGCACTTATAACCTAGGCTCTTTGCCCGGCACGATGGAGGTCTGCATGATCTTGCGTGATCTGGCTCGAGCTACTTCATGTATTTTCAGTCCTGGATTCTTATCCACCATACTCCAGGTCAGCCATCCCTTTCCTGTATCCACTTTTGGTTTTCTGAGTCTTTTCCTTGATGTAAACTTGTTGCTTCACTCACAAGGCTTGTTTCTTATTCAGGTCTCAGCTCTGTCTGAATTCAACTGGGCTGCCACAAAATACCGTCGGATAAACTTAAAAACGATGAGAATTTGTTCTTCATAGTTTATTCTGAAGCCTGGGAATTCAAGATTGGGATATTCAGTGTCAGGTGAAGAGCCCATCTCTCCTGGGTGGTTATAGTCTCGCAGAGAGCCAGCACACAGTGTGAGAGGCTAGAATGCTCTCTGTTGCCATTCTTGAAACTGGCACCAATCCCCTCCATGAGCACTCTACCTCTATGATCTAAAGACTCTTCAAATGTTCATCCATTTGGTCTCATTGGGATTAATATGTCAACATGAATTTTGGAAAGAGACAGCTGACTGCTATCCTACACCATATTCAGAAAGACCTTTAATGACAACCATGGCTTACATGACACTCTGTACATACTTTTATGGCATTTACCATACTCCTATTTATTTGTCAATTGTTCTGTACGTCATTTTATCCTCTAGCATCCTCATTTAATCTCCAGGAGAACAGGACCTCACTCATCTCAGCTTCTGTCATATCTTGGCAACTAGAGCATCCTGGCATACAGCGTATTTAATATCTGCTTATTAAATACGTTAATGTTAACTCCACCCTGAGAGGGGGAAGGAAGGATCAAGCCTGGAATCCGTCTGACTCTTCCATCTTCCTCACCTCAGCTCATTTCCTCTTTCTAATGCTGTGTTCCAATCAGCTTCAGGTTTGAACTGCAGAGTAAAAAGTAGTCATCAAGAAGCTGCTTGTAAAGCTATGATTCCCTTGTATGAATGAAATGATGACCACTACATTCTTGTTAAAAGACTCATTTCTTCAGCTCATTGTCAGTATTCTAATAAAGCTAGAACAGTAGCCTGTTCTTTCACTTGCCTCCTCACATCCCTGTCATTTTTTTTTCTTCTTGGCCAAACCTAAGGTACCCCATGGAGGGCAGAGATGCTCTGGTGAGGTACTGATAGATTGAGGTCGATGCAGACACAGCCCTGTAATCCTGCCCAACCAATTGTATCAGATGTTGACTGTGTGGGCCAGACAGCATGCAAAATTGCAGGAGATGAGGATTCAGTGCTGACAGAGACGAATAGGACCTGCCCTGTTCTGGAAGACTGACAGAAAGAACACTCCAAAAAAGCACAACTTGGAACTTATACAGCTTCTCCCAAAGGTGCATGCCGTTGGGCTGGAAAGCCAGCCCTCTGGATTGTTGTGAGGAACAGAACGACTCAAAGTAAACACAAGCCCCAGAAAAGTCTTGACTCATGACTGCGGTTGGGCACATGCTGACTGGTCCAACCACACCCATGCACATGTCTATGTGTATGGGTCTATGTTCATGCACACAGATCGTAGTGATTGTGGAAGGCCAGTACTTGAAACAGTGAGCAGTACCTGAGAAAGCAGTAGGCTGAATAGGTCCATGGAGCGGGAAGAAGGATTAAACTGCTTCTAAATGGTATCTATGTGTGTTTCTGAAAATGTATTTGCATTTCTCATTTTTAACAATGACATAAGCTTTGCATTTATGTGGTGTTTCCTTCAGGTTACTTTGCTTACCTGTTGGAAATTCTCTAACTAGGCATCAAAATAATACCGCCTGGACAGGAGAAAACATCGAATCTCAATGACCAAGAGAATTTGAACAGGGTCATATCAGTTCTTGGATTCTCCTTTATCCGTAATTGGATCTAAGAAGCAGATTCTTCTAAGTTTTAATTTTGAGTAATTTACAATAGCTTAAAGAAGTTCGCACAACTCCAGTAATTTTTAGAAATCAATATAATATAAAGGTCTGCCTAATTTTTAAAGAAATTAATAGGTGGGGTTTCATATTCAAAAAGAAATAAAACAGAATAGGTTTTATTCATAAAGGGAAATTGGATTTACAAAAATGTGATATGATTTAAATAGCCTCCTTTAAATACTTTAAAAAGTTTTGTTTAGACATGTATGCTAGCACATGTTAAGTAATCAAATTTATCAAATAAACATGCAAATCTAACATAAATATTTTATTTTAGATAGCTAAGACTCCACTAAGTGTTCATCGATTCATCTTTATAAATCAATAGAAAAGGGGACAAACTAAGGGAAAGAAAAATGTGTAATCAGTTGTCAGAAGAGGAAACCCCAAAGTTCAACAGACCCGGGTTTGTAAACGAATGCTGGTGCCTGTCCTTTGTCCTCTCTCATTCCTGGGCACAGACCACACAGCCGGTGTGGACAACTCCCAACCTCATCTTAGCAATGTGCCGGCGGAGTGCAGACAAAGGAGAGCCACAATTTCTGCCATATTTGCCTACAGGAAAGTCACTTTCCCTGACTTCTCCATATTTTAATATAAAATGCAATATTCAAGCCTACAGCAATTTTTTCCTGATGGGCAATTTCAAAACCCTTCCTCCTTCTCTTTGGAGTGTGCTACTGTTGCCTACAGTCACTTGCAGACATGATAGTACATCTTCCTCCTGCCAAAATGTGGGTCAGTAGGCAAAGGTTACATTTCCACCACTCCTGCGCCTTTCCTCTCCCCAGACTACCACCGCTAGTGCTCAACTGTCAATTCTTATAGGATGAACTTTTTTAGGTTTCTTAAGCACGGGGTTTCACACAGCACTTGTCTTTCTGTTTGAGTCATTTCATGCCGTAGAAGGATTCCCATTTCCATAGGTCTTTCTGCGAATGACAGGATTTTAATCTGCTGGTGACTGATTAGTATTCTATCGTGTATCTGCACTGCCTTCTCACCCCCATTCATCAGGTGGCACATACGAGTTGCCTCCATTTCGTGGCTATTATGAATTGAGCTAGCATGAGCATGGGAGGGCAGCTGTCTGTTTGACATATTGATTTCATTTTCTTAGGTTATATACACTGCTGGGGGATTTCTAAATCATGAGGTACTTCTCGCTTTACTGATTTGAAGAATCTCCATACTGTTTTACATAATGATTGGAGTAATTTACATTATAGCCAGTAGTATGCAAGGGTTTCCCCTTTGCCACATTTCATTTGTATTTCACCAATGACTCATGATGCTCAACATTTTCTTTTTCCACGTAATTGCCATTCGTGTATTTTCTCTCAGGAACTGTCTATTCAGATTATTCCTCATTTTAAAATTAACTAATTTGGTTTATGCTATTGAACATTTGAATATAAAACTTTAATATTTTCAGGAGCTGGAGTTAGCAGTGAAAAATACTTTTTGCTCTTTCAGAGGACCCGAGTTTGGTTTATATCACCCACATGGTACCTCAAAATTCTATATGGCCCCAGTTCCAGATGATCCAATACCTTCTTTTGGTCTCTATGAGAACTGCATGTACATGGTATATGAACACACGTGCAAGCAGAACACTCATCATATAAAAATAATACAGAAGAAAATAAACAAATTCTAAAAAAAAAACATTCAAAACATAACTATGAATCGTATCAAATATATGCACATGTGACTAATGTATGAAAACTCAGATTGGAAGAATATGTACCTGATTCTTGATAGTAGTTATTTCTCGGGAAGCAAAGTAAGGAAATTCTGCTGTGGAGAAAAAAATAAAAAAGGGCTTCAATGCTATCCATAGGGTTTAGTTTTTATGACTAAATACACTAAATCATATATATATATATTTAAATATATTATATACTTATATTTTTAAATGAGCATTTCTTACATATATTTAGGCTTTATATTACATATAATATACAAATAATATGTTATTCTTTATCTATATATTTATGTATAATAAACATATCATGTGTATTATATATAATTATATAATATATTAAGAAATAATCATATACAATTATTTTATATGTTATATAACAATTCTATTTAATTTATATAACATTCATATATATCCTAATTTATATATATATATATGTATGTATGTATATATACACACACACAAATAGAAATTTTCTAGACATGGATCATACAGGGAAAACTGATTGTATAAATCTCTTTTGAAACCCATCATCAATGATTTCAATGTAAATACTTAGAACAGCCTTGGTAGAAATCAGGATGTTTGGGACAAATTCTCATTTTTGCCTCTGGAGAGCCTGCTGTTAGCATGGACCAGCACATCACTGAAAATAAAACATGCATTAGGATCATCTTGGTTCTTTTAAAATAATTTGTAAGATTTAAAAAATATAAAAACTTAATAGGTATTTTGTGTAAAAATTTCAAGGATTATATTTTTGCATAAACTGTCCTCTTAGCATGTGTTGAAGGGAATAGAAACAAGTTGAGAATCTCTCAGAAAAAAAAATGTAACCAAAGATTTTTTTTGAAAGATGTCACAGCAGCTAAGAATACTTGGTCTACAGTAGGCCCTAATTCAGTGGCTCACAACCATCAATAACTCCAGTTTGAGGGGGTCCAATGTCCTCTTCTGAACTCCAAGGACACTGCATAACGTGGTACAAAAACATGCAATGCATGCATTGGTCTCGATGGTTTTAAAGGACAAAAAAGGAATACCAAATTGAGTGGGTAGGGAAAAGTGGGTGAATCTGGGAAGTTGTTGGAGATGGGTGGATTGGTAAATATAAGCATATTCTGTAAAAACTGTAAAGAGCTAACACAAGTATGAAAACGATTCTGGGCTTTGGCTTGATTTGATTATAGTAGCACATAGAAACACCAATCACTCATCATTACGGACTCTGCTAATTGAAATCATTGTTTTAATGCAACTTTCTATTCTTGTTCTTAGGTTGTGATGTGTAGGCTAGGCACGGCAACTCACGTCTACAATCCCAGAATTTGCAAGGTGGTGGAATCAGGGGAATCTCCTGAAATTCAAGGCCAGCCTGATCTACAAGTAGAACTCCAAGCTAATCACAGCAATAAACAAGACCGTATCCCTCGTAATTAGAACATTAATTAAATAAAATAAGGCAGAATGCAATACATAATAATGGAAAATATTCATCAGAAATAGAATATTAGTTATTCATAATTTCACAGTCTATAGATAATTATTACCGAGTCAATAACTTTTCAGCTCTTTTGTATTTATGTATTTTTCAAAAGCACTATTTCTTGATTTAGCTCTTTCCATTAAGGCTGTTCTTCCCTTCTCTTGTAGAATCATATTCTCTACAAGTATAATTTTGTTTTATATCAAGCATTCTACTCTGCAACCGTAACTGGGTTTATTTCTTCATCCGAACACTGCTTCATAGATTGCAATTCACCCATGCAGACAGGTAATGTGGTTAGCATCCCAGTGGGTCTTTGCCTCACTCCTTCTTATTTTGGAATAAATTTTAATAAATTTAAATCCCAAGTCAAAATTTATGGGAACACATCAAACATGTTTTTGCTGATTATCTTTATGGAAACCGAGTAGTCATAGAAAAATCGTAATGCTGTACATCAACTCCATTTCTGTGATGTTAAATTATTTTCATATAAATACCTTTTGGAACTTTATAATTTAATTAGAAAAAAAATCTTTTCAAAAATTGGGAGGGAGGGTTATTTATGTGCATGAGTGTTTGCCTGAATGCATGTTTGTGCAACATATGTGTGTGTGGTGCCCACAGAAGCCAGAAGGGAACACTGGATCTCCTAGCACTGTGGTTATAGTTATTAGCTGCCGTGTGGGTGCTGGAATTGAACCCCTGTCCTCAGGAAGAGGACTTTTAACCTCTGAGTTATCTCTCCTGTTTCCAACAATATTTTTAATGGCACCATTAGAAAAAATAGACATAATACAAGTCAACAAAGGTAGCAATAGAGGATCTGAAGGAATTCAAATGTAAACATTTCTTATAATAAAAATGCCACAAAAACAAAATAACATTTGGCATGGTGGTGTATGCTTGTGATAAACACTCGGAGTCTAAAGCAGGAGGATCATTTGCGAGGCCAACCTAGGCTACATAGCAACACCCTGCCACTCTGTCTCAGCAAACAAACAAACACATCAACGTAGTCTGAGAGAAAATATCTGCTCCTGTAGTAGAGGCTAGTTTCGAAAGGTAAGAAATCATAAGTCAGTAATATGACAATAAAACAGAAAAATAGGTAGAGGTTATAAAAAGAAACATGTAACAATGAAACTTGGTTGTTACTAAATATACAGGATGTTCACGTTTATTAGTCATAAGTGTGCTATAAGTCAACTTCCTGGTTCACATCCATCAAATTCATTAAAGTCAAATTGAAGAATTACATGTAATTGGGACTCTCAGACATTGATGGCGAGAATGTAAATTGTTTCAAACATGTAGAGAAACACTGAGGCCAGCAGCTGCTTAAGTTAACAATGTACACTCTTGAAGCCTGGCTCTTAAAGGAGGCCAACTCACAGGATCAGAGAGCCATAGGTTTAGTGCTGAAAAGTAGGTTTCTCTTTAAATATTGTTCTCCATACATTCACTTTGCTTCACCATGACACAAGTTCTGATGTAGGAGACCAAAGAGCAACAGCTCTGTGCGTGTGTGTGTGTGTGTGTGTGTGTGTGTGTGTGTGTGTGTGTGTGTGTGTATGTATGGGTGCACGTTTTGGGTATTTTGTTGGAGATATGCCAAGAAATCAATACATGCCCAGTTGTTAAAACTGTCACCAATGACAAACTAAGAATGGTATCCTCGTGGGAGGAAGGGCAGGTGGCTGGTACCTGGTGTTTCCAATGTTTGCAGCAATTGGTTACTTTAATGACAGTGGAATTGAATGGCTATTGCCAATCTATTTAAGGTATATTGGCATTTTGGAAAGAAAACCTGGAGAACAATTTACTGTCAATTCAGAGTAAAATGTGGAAGCCAGGGAGCCTGTAGAGAAAACCGATCAGAGCCTCAGGGCCCAGTTGTCACAAGAGAGGGCGCTAAAATATATTCAGCTCTCAGGTAAGTAGGTCTGCTCCGTAAAACTCAGGACCTCATGGTCAAAGACACAAACTCCACTACTGCAAAGAAAGAGGTTGAGCTCAGCACTTCCTGATACCAATCTCGAGACACCCAACTCCACAAGAGCAGCTGGGAGAGGAGGAAGTGTGCAGGCTGGTGTGGACACGCTCTGTTTGATTATTGCGGTACAGTGGTAGCAGGCAAAGGTGAGGTGTGGTTGGTGGGATGGACAGTGCAGTCTTGATGTTCCAGTTTACAACCCAGGTGCCCAGCTGCCGGAGTGTTAAATCTAAGTGAACACAATAGTCTTTATCTAGAAACACTTAGCTATTGGCTTGCTCAAGGCCAAGCCCCAACCTTGGGGACAGCCTGTCTCTTGTGACAGATCCATGTTGAGCACAGAAGCTAGGTTTCTATATCTCATTAATCCTGAGAGGTCTTTCCAGCCCTATGCTCCTCCCCACGACCAAGGACTGCATTGTCGCTTCTGTTTCCGTCCCGCAGAAAGGAGCGACACCACGACGTTCTTCTCAAGGAGGTTTATTCAGGAACCTTACAACATGCAAACAGGAATCTTTCTTTTCTTCTCTTCTCTCCCTCTCCCAGCCCCGGAGCACACTCCCTTATATCCTCCTTCAACTCCCCCTCCTCAGTCCAGACTGCATAATCTCAGTTCATAGGTCCACGTCACATGGCCTGATCTTGCGTCATGGTGCGCCTGCGCAGTCTCACAATGGACGTGGCTAGTTTCAGGTGTGTGAGGAAGTCAGGTGCTGGTCATGAGACTTCACTGCAGTCCTGGGCGCCATCTTGGGACTGCCACCACACCCGCTCCCCACACTGCATCACAGTTTAATCTTCCAGTGAACCTGTACCTCAGACCCTCTTACAGGCATGGCTCCAAGCACTAGCTACAAACCTGTTTCTGTCTCAATCCCTGTTCTGAGAAAATCCAGTCAAGAGTATTACTGTCACTTCACAGAGTCTAGCTATTTATGCTCGTTCTCAAGAGCGGCAAGAGTTTGCGTCTCCTGCAGACCACACATCTGACTCCCCATTAACTGCTCCTAATTTCTCTGCACTTTGAGACAGTTTTCCTAATGAATTTAAGAACATCTGACCATTAACAGCTCCATGAATACTTGTATTTGATACAGACTCCCTCCTGAGACTAAACTCAGGCTTTTCACACCAAAAGCCCTCTTAAATGTTGGGAACAAAGGGCTCTTAAAAGATTTCAGGTTTACAAAGGCGCAATTATGCTTGGAGATTCATGGGTTTAGCATTTTCTGTCAAGTTCCTTTTTTTATCTGTAGGTTTTGGATCCCAGGACTGAGAGCAGGCAGGTCATGGAGCATTCACTGGAAATAATGAGGTGTTCTTGAGTATCTCTGAAACTACTCCAAAGCAGACTGACACTGATTTAAAATCCATGTAACATGCTCAGTTCCTGCCAACCTCTTCTAATTAGATTATCTGGGAGTAAATGTGAATAGTTAAATGATTCCTTCACACTACACAAAGGAACTTCTCACAGTGGGCAACGTGACCGGGAGGGAAACCAGCAGCCATGCTTCATCGCTTATCTGAAAGTCTTTGACAATCTGACTCCAGCTGAGCTCGAAATGGTAACGTGCAATGGAGAGCAGACACTGACCCACACAGGCTGCGACTCAGGCCACAGCTGAGTTGGCTCATCCTATGTGACTTGTCCTGTTTAGTTGGGCGGTGTACACACAGAAAGCTTGATTGTTGCTTTTTATGGAGGTAGAGTCACAGCCAGGGTTCATTTAACTCATTTCAGACTGGACAAACCCAATGGGTAAGTCAAGATTGGGACGTGGCATGGGAGATTAACTTTCTCTACCTTCTTACCTAAGTGCAGCTGAAGCCATAGCTGTTGTAAGCTTCCTTCTGGGCCTATGTAAAATAATTTCATTCTGTGATATCATCAAGAAAGAAAAGTCAACCAACAGAATGAGGGAAAATATTTATAAATAATTTATCTGATAGCAGACTAGTATCTAAACAGGAAGAACTCTCAAAGGTCAATAATAAAAGAAAAAAACCTAGTTGAAATAAACAAGCCATTGGACTGAAATTTCTAGAAGAAGTTATTCAAGTGAGCAGTAAGTCCACAAAAGATGCTCAACAGGAGCCAATAGGGAACTGTAAAGTTAATTCACAAACAATTACCACTAGGATGTATGGATTCATGCAGGCAAAGGGTCACACATCCACACATTGGGCAGCCTTTGAATTGCTCATGAGATTATATGATGGAACCACTGCTTTGGAAAATAACTTGGCTGTCCATCAGAAGAATTAAGCATACATCTAGCATATAACCCAACAATCCACTACTACACGGAACTTAGGAGAAAAGAAGACATGTGTCCACACAAAATCTTAACTACAATTGCTCATGACCGAGTTACTCGTGGAATCACCCAAAGAGAAAACAACTCAAATATCTATCAACTGATAAATAAATGATATATTCACACAATATAATATTGCTTAACTATAAAATTTTAAAGAGCTGACACATGCTACAATATGGATAAGCCTTTTTCTTTGTTTGTTTCTATTACTTTTAGGATAATGCACCAAGTAATGGATTTTACCGTGGCACCGGCACCATTACCTTCTCTCATTGTTCTCTCCTATTTTCACTGAGCCTTTAATGTTCATGCTAGACAAGATAAAGAAGTTGCAAAAGGTCATATGGTTTATGGTTTTTATTTCTACGTAGTGTCCAAAATAGACTAATTTACAGAAATAAAAAATAGATACCGGAATTAGAGCACCAGGAGATAGTAAACACAAGTTGCAATAAATGAGTCTAAGATTGAATTTTCGAGTTATGAAAATGCTCTAAAATTAGGTTGCACAGTTCTGTGAAAATTTAAATTCTCCAAATCATACTTTTAATGAGAAAATGTGGTATGTAAATTATACTCTAATAATAACACTTTTTAAAGAAATAACTTCCTTATTGTTTCCTCTTTCTTTCTTGTTTGGAGATGGACTGTCTATTCTAAATCCTCTGGAGGACAGCCTGCACCTAAACACATCTGTATTTAACTCACTGGAATATGCTTTTCATGTGGCCGAGGCTACGTGTCTGACAACTTCCTCAAGTAGAAAATTTGTAAGGATGGAGAACATCACAGAAGTTCTTTGGCGATGACGTAGTTCTCGTAGTACTTTTGCTAAGGTTGCTATGGCATTGAAACTCCCCTTTATGTCTACTTTTATCCATCCACCATTCTCTGTCTCTCTGTCTTTTTTTTTCCTGGCATGCATTGTATAATATTTCAGTAACTACTTGAAGTGGAAACATCTAGTTTCTTTGGAAAGCCAAATGATGTCTTGTTAAAGCAGACACATGAAAGGGTGTTTTCCTGAAGCAGATATAGGTGAAAGGGTGTTTGGATATAGTAAACATGTGAATGGACCCTTGATGAAGGAGTATAAATATGACCCCACAGACAGTGGGAGACGAGCACAGCGCATTGGTTTGGTTTGTTCCACCTCGCTATTCTTCACTGACAACACACATGTATTGGTTTGAGCTCACCTTGTGGTAATGCTGCCATTGAGAGGAACTCACCAAGAACTACTCGTGAGGTTCCTGCATCAGCTTGCCACTTCCAGGACTTTGCCTCAGTCCAGGAAGAATAATATATTTCCCCCTTGAAATTGGGTTTGAATAGGTGGCTGATCTTAGTTCATGGAAGGAAAGAAGGAAGACGTAACTTATGACTCCTGGAAATTTACAGAAGCTCCAAGCTTCCCCATCAGCCTTCTTGTACCCATCCATGATAGGAGGGTGAGCACTGCACACTGTTACCTCCTTTAGCTAAGCCCTGGATGGCAGAGTTATGAAGCAGAGTCATGTCAGGGTGCCCAGAACCCCAAGAAGGAAGCTATATTCGTGGTATAGCTACTGAATTACTCTTTTAAACCCAACAATACTACAGAGGCAGCTTACTTACTAAGGTGTCATTACTTCAGCCATTCAAACACTATATTCTGAACATCTTTAAATGCTGTGGTCAGTCATTACTAAATGATATTAAAGTCATCTGCTTACAGAATTCTTATTTATAATGAAATATAAAAAGGACAGGGATGACCAAAGTATGAATTACATGTTGAGTGATGTGAACTACAAGGTATCATAGGCAGGTGAGGGCAGAAAGAGGTTATTTGTGCCTCAGATTTCACCAAGCTTCTGAGAAAGGTGTGTGTGTGTGTGTGTGTGTGTGTGTGTGTGTGTGTGTGTGTGTGTATCTGTGTATCACTTGTTATTCTTTTTTTTGGGATAGTTATTTTAGAAACTAAAAGCTGAATTGCATGTAGATTAAAAACAAATCCTTACAATTTAACAGAAAATATCTAGCTATCCATATGTATGTACATAAAATATAAAATAAGATGATGGTAATTTAACAAATTGATTTAATTTCAGATGCAAAGCTAAAGCAACTTAACACCACAGATTTTCAGTTGTTTACAAGCCTTTTCTTCTTTTTTAGTTAAGATTTATTTTTATTTCTGCCCGTGTATGTGTTAGTGTATATGTGTTAATGTGTGTTATACACACACACACACACACACACACACACACACACACACACACACACACACACACGTGAGCATGCTTGCCGGGACCAGAAGAAGGCATCAGATGTCTGGAAGTGAACCACCAAATGTGGTTTCTGGGACCCAAACTCTGATCCTCTGGAAGATCAGCAAACACTCCCCACAGTTGAGCCTTATGCTCAACTTTTCTTGTTAATTGTGCACAAATGTTCTTTGTTAAAAAGATGGGTGACATAGTCTAGCAGTGCTTGTTGGGGGTTGGGTGAGGTCAGTTCACCCAGAATACAAAGGTATTTCGTAACATATCTGATTTAATTGCAAGGTGTTCAGGGGAGAGAAATCTGTGCCCCCTCGCCCCAAGCTATGGAAAAGTCCTTTACACACTTTACCTCTATCCCATAACTGTACGAGTAAAGAACAGATTCAGAGAAACTAGGGAGCTCATTCCAAGTCACACAGCCTTATAGTGTCAATCTGGGACATGGAGACAAGCATTTCAATTCTCATACTATTCTTAGTTTTATTTCTAATAACTATAAGCATAACCACATCTCACCTGCCTTATGACCTGGAAGTGAGTTCAGCTGAAAAGCTGGATGCTGAATTCAGTAACTTGGGACCTCGTTATGAGTGTCTCTAGAGTTTGGTTATTTAATAGGCCACGACTAGACAGCACCTGGGCTGTACACAGGTAGAAAGGAGCAACACAGGCATTGGGGCCCACTGTGGGCAGGGATTGGAGTATTTTAGGATTAGTCAGTGTTTTGAGTCAAGATTAGTGGAACAGGTTAGACCTTTGCAAACAGAAGGAACACGTGGGTAAACAGAGATACGGAATGTGCGCTTAGAGAAAAATAGTAGTCTTGTTTTGGTACATAAAATACAAGTATGGACCTCAATCCAATCAACAAAGGATGAGGAGATATTGCTCCTCGTAGATGACAGATAGGTCTAAGCCTGAAATCCTGTGGCATCATCAATGGCTGTCCGGTCAGCACAGAGAACAAGTGGAGAAAGGACACTTCCTCAAGCAGGAGCCTCACCCTAACTTGAGTAATGGACAGTTCCTGAAATTTATATCATCTTTCTGAGAGAGAGAGGAAAAAGAGCAAGGACAGTTTTAAATGACTGGAAAATCTTTAAATTGATATGCACACTTGAAAATGAATAGATTTCCCATCTTTGGAAAGGATGGAGGTTTAGGGTAGAGTCGAGACTTAATTATAGGAAAATGTGGATAGTAAGGTTTCTGTCTACTTAAGCCTGTGCCAATACCAGCCATGCTACACACGTAAGAAGGGAGGTTATTTACAAGAAGCCATATATCTTAGAAATTCAGAACTGTGGCTTTCTGAATGGATGTCTTGTTTTCTTAGATAACTGTTCTATTTAATTCCATTGGCTGAAGTACAGTCCAGAGAATTTTCCATTATGGTTCAGTGACTGAGACCTACAGATTACAAAGAAAAAGAAGTATGCTCGTTTTAGTCTACATGGAAGATGGCCCTGGGGAATGTGGACTTCCCTACCAAATGCTTCTATGAAAACTATTTACAAGCTTCTTGTTTTACAGATACATTTATAATATTAGTATTAATGGAAACCTGAATTTTCTTTAGAATTGGGCTGATGTGACTCCTCAACTCTCAGCGAGGCTTGGTCAAACTTCCTTTAGCTGTTATGCTAAGTCCTGCACGGTCATAGAAGGGACAGCATGACTTGCTTCCTGCCCTTGGAACAGAGCCAGCAGGGCGTGGGCCTCCACGAGTGTTGAGGGTTGCTGGGGGTGAGGCTTGTTTGTAAAAAAATATATCTATTTCACTTCATGTTCCTCTTTTGGCAAATATTCTCCCTGCCAGGGTTATTGGGGAATGTCCTCTTTGTCAAAATTAATGACTCCATGATAATCAAAGACAGCATGAATCTGGGAGGTGAGATTGGGTCTACAGTCTCAGCAAAATGGTAGAATTTTGTGACCTTCAGGACAGCCCTTAAAGTTGTGCAAAAGAACTCTGAAACCATGAGTTAAAAATATATAATTCCTCAACTATGCAAAATATAAGGATGCAATATGAATTATATGAGGGACTTCACAGACCTAAAAGAACAAGGCAGCTGCACAAGCCAGCTTGTCAGAAAGATATTAAGGAAGGAGATAAAGAGACTTGGAGAGTGGTAATCACAGGGCCAGATCCCTTCCAGCTAAGTTTATTGTTTATGCTTACAAAGGCAGACAGATTCCTGAGTTCAAGGTCAGCTTGGAACAGAGCTAGTTTGGGCCCTGGCCTGGTGAGAATGGTAATCTCAGGACAGGATCATATCAAGCAAGCTTATTGTCTATGCTTTCAGAGGCCAGATCTTTGAATTCATTTGCAATGTTAAAAAACGTGCTTACTGTCTCTTTCTAAGAACTAAGGAACTGGGATCAAGGAATGTTTATTCTTGGGATAATCAAAAGGGAACCTGAGAGTGGACAGTTGAATTGACATGTAAATAAAAGATAGTGCGCTGAGCTCTCTGGTGATTTTCAGAAAGTGGTCTCAAATAGAACACAAGGCTGTCACCTTGTAACCCAAAATTGCTTGTACCCCAAGAGTTCTTTTCAATGCTTCTAAACACCCCTTCCTCAGAACCCCTCTCCACGCTGAGGCTGGTCCTTGGCACTATTAGATCTTGATTTTATCCCTGAAATTCTGGCCCTCTTTCATAATCTCTAAGACTACAGCTACCACATCATTATTAACTTTCTTCCATCAAAATTAACATCGTGATAATGGATTAATTAATATCAACAATTTAACAGGATCTAGAGTCACCAAGGAGCTAATCCTCTGGTCATATCTGTGAGGGATTTTCTAGATTAAGTAAATCCAAGTGGAAAAACTGAGCCTAAGCGTGTATTCCTCACCATATCATGGGCTAGGGACTTGGACTGGAGAATAAGCAGGAACACAGGGAGCCCTCTGTTCATCTCTCTGTGCTCTGTGGTGGTGGATACAGTGTGATCAGCTGTCTCCAGCTCCAGGTTCTCCCAGACTTGCCTTCCGTGCTTCACCATAGACTCTTCTTGAACTTTGAAACACAATAAACACTTGAGTTGCTTTTGTTGAGTTTTTTTGTCAAATCATGAGGAAAAAAAAACCAGTAAAATAATGAAGTCCTTTCTAATTTTAGTTTTCCCTTGCCTATTTGTATATGATCTGAAAAAAAAAGTCAACTGGAGATAATTTACTCATCTTTCTGAAGGTACTTTCAGAATTTTATCTTCACAAGAACAAAGGGTACAGACAAAAATATGCAGGACCGGCATCAGACTTTTAGTTCAAATTAAGTAACTCTGTTTTGTTTGCTGCAAGGACTATGGGTTACTCTATGAGGGAAAAAAATGTCCCGGGTAAGGCGAGAAAGCAAGTGGGGTTTTATACTACTCCCCAAGAGCTCAAGGGTTAATGAATGATAAACAAGTAACTCATAAGTAACTCAGTATGCACCTTCTGTATGAGGGTTGATATAGGAGGTTTCTGTGTTTAATTTCTCTTCATCTCCCTTGAGGGGTTTGAAATTCTTGTAGTTTGAATGGACAAAGAAGACATTAGCACTCTGTGTATGACATTCAAAATGGAATTTTACAATTATAAGATAGACTTGCTTGGAAAGCAGGTACAATAATGATGTGAGACCATGTGAAAGGGAGAAGGTTGTGTTCAGGTTGAGACCATGAGCCAGGCATCATGGCACACATTACCCCAGCACTTAGAAGTTGAGGCAGGGGGAGAGCTACAAATTGAGGTCAGCCTGGGTTACTTGGTAAAACCCTCCTTTAAAAACAAAACAGCAACAACAAGCAATAGAAACCTTAAAGCCAAGATTCAGATATGGAGTTAAGGAAGGGGACGTAAACAGGATGAGTTAAGTCTTTTTTTTTTTTTTTTTTTTTTTTTTTTGTCTGAAGAGAGTATGGGAACAAATGGCCAATAGAAGTATTACTTCATGCTTCATGATGGAAGTTGAAATCTCAAGTGCTGGAGAATTTAGGGCTGGTTAGTCCTGTGATGATTTCAACGCCCCCAGCATAAATCAAAGCATGTTCAAGCTAAGGTTTAGAGTCCGTGCTCTCTGCCTCTCACACATCCTCCTGGTTGGAGAGGCTAAATTAAAGAGTAGTATCAAGGAAGCAGAGCCGGGGGCTGACCACCTGCACTAGGGGCACGAATGGGAGATGGGAGACGGGGATGCACATTTAAGGAGCCCAGTCATCGAACCCATGGGCCATTCCTGCTTTGACTGTGAAAGCTGAGTGTGAGTTCAGAGTGGGAGCCCCAGTGCCATCCCCTGAGGGAACTGAGATTCAGGTATGTCAGGAAAGCCAGCGCAGCATCTAGCACCTAGGTGACAGCTAGGCTTGAACACAAGACACAGAACGCTTGAGCCCAACCCTTGTGTATCAAGTGTGCTTGGGGCTACTCTGCCCACCTACAGAGCAGATGTCTCAGGAGAGTGCCATGGACTTGGCTGTGGAGATACAGAATCTCCACAAGAGGGGTAAGAAACAGAAGCAAAGGTACCATAGCTTCACATAGCCAAGGGACATGCTAGCCAGCGTACAATATAGTACATGCCCTAACATGCAAAATGACTGCTTCACCTGCAGTCTGAGGTGAGCCTGCTAGAACATTCTGTTTGGGACGCCATCACTGCTGTAGCAGAATGATCCTCATCTAAGATAACATTTTTCTAACCAAGAGCCTAAACTTCATAAGGCATCTTGACTTTGACCTAATATTCACCACCATGCCATGTTATTTACTCTATGGCCATGTTTGCACTGCCATTCAGAGATGATGTGAGAATAGGCATCCGTGTTGGGGGAGTCAGAAGGAAGCCCTGGTTTGCCTATTTTTAGAGCCTTGACACTAACAAACTCCTCTCCTACCCCTCACGAGCATGATTGTTTTATTCTTCTCGTGTATTATAGAGTAGATTTTACTCCCATTTCACTTTGGATGTCTGTGTCTGGAGTCCAATCTGATGAAGCAGCCAGGTTGCCTTGCAGAATGTTCTCTAACTGGGTGTTTGAATCAGCCTTTGGCTCTGGTGGGCATCAGAGTTCCTAATGTTATGAGGCCTTGATTATCATATTAACCTGCTTCAAACACCAGACTTGACCAAATGCTCAGGCTCTACAGCTGACAGGAGGCTGAGAAAGAAGAGAGTACCTTAAGAGAATTAGTGACACTCAGCTTGCTGTCCAGCAGAAATGGAACATGTCCACTATTGAGGTAAGTAGATCCTAGTACCGCCCCAGTTGCAGGCAGGAACAGCGACTGCTGGCTTCCATTCAGAGGGTGACTTTAGTTCTCATTTAACTTGATTAGAAACAGCTGGGCAGTCAGAGGCCCCAGCAACTTTTCCAATGATTTGGACGGAAGGAATTTTGGAATGACCTAACCATCAGTTACTATCCTGACTGGGAAAACAATTTGCAAGATACCCCCAAGCTGCTGTTGTGTGAGCTGACCATTGTTACGTATATTCATGTAAAATTGCCTCCAGCCTCTAGCGATGGTGACCGTGCTGGATATTACATCGCCGACATCTGCTTTTACGTTTCCAAAGGGTTTTAAAATCACTGTGCACATTTTGAATCTAAATGCACCAAAATCTCTAAAACTTGTTGGACCACAAGTAAAACCACTCCACTGCTGACCTCACAGGGCATGTCATAGTTAACACAAAGGCAAACTAAGTACCGTATAGCCCTGCTTTAAGGCTTTGTGTATAAAGTTTGTATATACTTTGTGTGAAGTATAAGGGCATTTCATACTTAGCTTTGTGTTCCCTCACTGTGGCATCTTACTATGTATATGCAAATCTTCAAACTCCCTAAGAAAATATGAAATTCAGAACACTATGGTTGGGTACATGGGTACAAGCATATCAGATATTCAATCTGTGATCATATTAGTATCAGATTTTTAACTATCAAAAATTTTTTTTCATTAAGTCATGGACTTAAGAAAAAACATTTTTTTAAAGAGAGAGAAGAGTTAGAGGTTGACTCAACCCTGCAAGTATAAGAAGACATGTGATCTCTCCAATGGGGACCACAGCCTGGTTCTGCTCTGTTCCTACCCAGCCTCCAATATGGCATTGGCAGTATCTATGCATCTTCTACACAGGGCTAGATGTTCCTCAGCCAGGACCCTCTGCTCCCTGTCTTGCCTGCCTGGTTGTTCCCAGACGCCTGAGGCACTTGAGTAAGTCTGATTAATCTTACGGAGAAATCAAGAAAAGCCTGCCTCTTTGCTAATAGCCATGACACGCTCTTAGCACGTACAAGCAATAAACTGAGCATCCACATCCGTCCACATTGCTTTACTCTGTCCTCTTGAAACCCTTTGTCACAGATATTATTAAAATCTTTAGGTAAAAGCTGAAGAGAACAGGGCTCAGGATGGTGCCGAGGTTGACATGGCTGATAAGTGACAGCGCAGTCCTCAGCACAAGCCCCTTGGTAGCAGTGCCTCGAGAGACATACACTCTTGATCATGATCACACCAGTATGGAAATCACACTCTCAAAAAGTTCTGCCCCAGAGTCGGGACATTAATCATCCCAGAGAAGGTACTTTTCTATCACGAACACTCTTGCCATTTTCAGATAACCAACGTGCTGTCAGCATGTGGCATTTTCAGCCCAAAGTTCATGTTGAATTGTCACAGTACTTGAAATTGTCATCCTCAGAATGGGACCCCACTGACTTCTGCTCTGTGGTACTATGTTGTCATTTTACCTCTTCTTCTGTTCCCACAGGGTATACTTGGGGGAAACACTAGAACTACTGACAGGGTGTTTGTGGAAATCGTTTATGGGACGGTGAGAATTAGACACAATTCAGGGGCCCTGCATTGCTACTGCTTAATAAATGTGGGCAACAATTATAACTTATTAGCCCCGTAGCAGGAAGAAGTTCTTTATCAGTATTATCTGTGACTTCCATGCTGCCATTGAACCTTGTGTCTCCTCAGTGCCTGAGGGACTGAGCAGTGTTCCATGGAGGCAGCAGGCCTCAGTTGAGACCCAAGCCAGTCTTTGGTTGTGTTATTAACGTATGAGAGGCCTCGCTAGAGCAAACGGCTGACCTCTCAGTGCTCACGTCTGTCTCTTGGCAGCTCAGATAATGATGTACCAGTCAGCACTAGCTTAATGACCACATGAACACTTTCAGACTTTATTGTTTAAGTCAGATGGATGCAAGGGTTTGGCCGTGTGCAATTCAAGAGTGCAAAACAAACAAGGGTAAAATGCATGTAATCTTTGTGACCTACTATGGAGAATAAATGATGGTAGGATAAAGAAGGCTGTGTGGGAAGTGGATACATATTTGAGTAATAAATAATGAGTACATAGAAATGTTTAAAACATTCAGAAACTGGAAGTCCCAGGAGGAGACCGTCAACTTTTAGTAACTTAGAGGCACTCATGCAAATATGCTTTGCTCCCTGTGGATTTTAGTCTCCATTCCTTTGGGACAATTCCTAGTCTTTCTAGTGATGAGAGAGAGGGGGGGGGAGAGAGAGAGAGAGAGAGAGAGAGAGAGAGAGAGAGAGAGAGAGAGAGAGAGAGAGGGGCAGAGATAGGGCAAGACAGAGATACAGAGACACAGAGAGTCTTTCTAAGCATATGGCCAGGGAGCAGTGATGCCTCCTGATCAACGACATGGTGGTAAGATCTGGTTGTGGGAATAATTTTCTGTATTATGTCCTGAGATCCCAAGGACAATCACTGTGCTGTCGCTTTCCCCCAAAGCGTTTCAGGGCACAGTGTGGAAGTCAGAGGCTTTGACAGTCTCTCCTGAGGTTCTACTCCTGTTTGCAGGCTGACAGAGCAGCGTCCCACCAGACTGAGCTTCATTCATGTCATCTGGACATCAGGATAATGCCTAGTCTGTAGCTTGTTCATGAGCACAGTGAAGTGTCACATCTATACATGGTGTCGGGTGGACCCTGGCGTACCAATGCATGTAAAATAAAAATAAATAAATTTTTAAAGAATCTAAAGATAAATAAAAATCCATACATTTATGTTGAAATTTAAAGATATTGAAGTTCAATGTTCATGTTTAAAATAGTTAAATAGGAGTTGGGGATTTAGCTCAGTGGTAGAGCGCTTGCCCTAGCAAGCGCAAGGCCCTGGGTTTGGTCCTCAGCCCAGGAAAAAAAAAAAAAAAAAAAAGACAATAAAATAGTTAAATATATTTTATCGATTACCAAAAATACATTGTGGTTAAGATGCATTTCATTGCTTCTTTTCTTTAAAAAATTATTTAATTTTATTTTATGTGTATGGTTATTTTGCATGCATGTACGTCTGTGTACCATATACAATATCACAGAGGTCAGAAGTGCAATAAGTCCTGGGTTGGACTTACAGGCAATTGTGAGCCCCCACATGGGTCCTGGGAATTAAAGCTGGGTCCTCAGTGAAAGAATCCAGTGCTCTCGGTCTGTGGAGCCATCTTTCCACCCGCCTCCCCAGCCCCCTGCACTGTTTCTTCTTCCTTGTTTAAATGTAGTAAATTCCACTGTGGTTTGTGCTGTATTCCTAAGGCAACAGGCAGTTCTAAAACACAAACACGCTGACTTATACAGCAATCCACCACTCAGTCCTGCAAAGGCAGATTTTTCTTGGAAAAGACCAGGCGATGGAATGACTCACGCTTTGGAAGAATGCTGTCTTTTTTTGTTCCTCTTTCAAAATGACTCTGTTATCCTATGATTGAGTTTATTGGATATAGTCACACTTAAATGAGTTTCCCAGTGTCAAAGGCTAAGAACCATAAACAGGGGTTGCCTTTATAAAAGTAATGCCCAGTCATTTGTACCCGATGGATGTACCCATCATATGACCATTGCAGAAAGGTGGACCATGCATAAGGAGAGATCACAATATTTATCAATGAATACATCGGCCTAAAGCTGCTGTTGGCCAGTGTGCACTACTTGTATGAAATGTCTCTTAGGGGCTACAGATGTGACAGAGCAAATACAGGTATTTACTGCTCCTTCAGGGGATCCTCTGGCTCCTAACACTCAATAGATGGCTCACGACTGCCACAACTCTAGTTCCAGACGATCCTGCACGCCAGTGGTGCCCATAAATTCATTTAGACACTTGTGTACACGTGTAAACAAAAATAGCAACGACATCGATTTTAAATGTCTTTTACTATTTTCACACTTTTTCTATTTTTCCCCCTCCTGTTTTGTGCCTTGATTTCTTGCCTTTTATAGTACTTTTTAATTTCTTCTGTGTCATTTTCATTATATATCTCTTATATTTTTTCTGTAGTGGTACACAGGAAAGGTTTTTTTTTTGACATCTGTTTTTTTTTAAATTCAGTTTTTAGTTTGGAAATCTAATAGGCCACTTCTTTGATATTGCATTTTGAATTTTAATATAAACAGTAGGCATGCATCAGACTAACTCAAAATTAAGGTATAATAGGAAATGTAAGGTATAATAGGAACAGTTGAAATGCATTCCTCGGGCTGGAGAGCTAACTCAGCAGTTAAGAACCCTCAGGGAACCACCAGTTGTAAGCTCCAGTTGCAGTTGTAAGCTCCAGTTCCAGGGGATTTGATAACCGCTCTGACCTCTGTGGCCACCAGGTACACACATGATATACATACGTGCATGCAGGCAAG